>NC_091186.1:32290693-32443193 GCF_040958095.1 Procambarus clarkii | reverse complement strand
ATATATATATATATATATATATATATATATATGTCGTACCTAGTAGCCAGAACGCACTTCTCAGCCTACTATGCAAGGCCCGATTTGCCTAATAAGCCAAGTTTTCATGAAATAATGTTTTTTTCGACTACCTAACCTACCTAACCTAACCTAACCTAACTTTTTCGGCTACCTAACCGAACCTAACCTATAAAGATAGGTTAGGTTAGATTAGGTAGGGTTGGTTAGGTTCGGTCATATATCTAAGTTAATTTTACCTCCAATAAAAAAAAATTGACCTCATACATAATGAAATGAGTAGCTTTATCATTTCATAAGAAAAAATTAGAGAAAATATATTAATTCAGGAAAACTTGGCTTATTAGGCAAAACGGGCCTTGCATAGTAGGCTGGGAAGTGCGTTCTGGCTACTAGGTACGACATATATATATATATATATATATATATATATATATATATATATATATATATATATATATATATATATATATATATATATATATATATATATATAAATATATATATATATATATATATAAATATATAAATATATATATATATATATATATATATATATATATATATATATATAAATATATATATATATATATACTTTTTTTTTTTTTTACAATAGGGAAGGGAGTACCACCTCTGGCTGGAAGAAGGGGGACCCATAGCCTCGGAGGAAACCACACAACGCATTGGAGGGAATGTAGGTCCCCTCCAATACAGTTTCTGTGTGCTTTTCTCCTACCACCCCCTTCCCTTTTTTTTTTTCCTTTATTGTGTATTTAAAGGTTACAAAAGGTTATTTAAAGGTTATATATATATATATATATATATATATATATATATATATATATATATATATATATATATATATATATATATAAATATATATATATAAATATATATATATATATATATATGTATATATATATATATATATATATATATATATATATATATATATATATATATATATATATATATATATATATATATAAATATATATATATATATAAATATGTGTGTATATCACGAAAATAAACACGTGATTAAGAATGTGACAATGTCAGACCACGGAGGAAAAATGAAACAGGAAATTTCCTTAAGTACTTTCGTATATTAAATACATCTTCAGAAGGTCATTTTACAGATCGAGTGATGGGTATAAATAGGCAGGAAGGAGTGGTGAAGTAAGGTGAGGTACAATACTTGGACAACGCAGAAGGCCCATTGGCCCATCAGATGCACCCAATTGGCACATCCGATGTAGCACAATGGCCCATCTGATATAGCAGACATACAATCATAATATATAGGTAATTATAACATAAAGAAATAAATATATACAATAAATTAGTGAGACAAATGTTTTTCAATGATTCTACTTAAATCGCCCTTTAGCTGATCTATTAGAAATGGATCTAAGTTATATAGACCACTGCTAATATTCAAATTACTTTCTTTGGTGATCTGTATCAAAGCAGATTCAATTATGTTTCTGTTATAGGTGCTTTTACAATTTGTTATTGAAGAAGCACTCTCCCAATCAATTTGGTGAGCTTTTTCTGACAAATGCACAAACAAAGCATTAGACAATTGGCCATGTTTTACAGAGTATTTATGTTGCGATATTCTACATTTTAAATCTTTAGATGTTTGCCCGACATAGAACTTATTACATTCCTTACAAGGTATTTTATAAATGACGCAATTATCACTACGAGGGCTGTTCCTTACTAATAGCTTACCAACAGTGTTTTCGTAGCTAAACATTACATCTATATTAAAAAGTTTCAAGGCCTTGACAATATTCTCAAACCCAGAGAAATATGGTAAACATAACACATTCTTTGGGCGAATCCTTTCACTGCATACATTATTATAATATGTACGACGAGCTTTGTTACGACAAACTTCCAACAAATTCAGTGGGTAACAAAGCTTAAGACCAATCGAATCAATATTCTTAAATTCTTCATCTAAGAATTCTGGACTCACAACTCGAAGAGCTCTAAGATACATTGAAGAAAAAATTGACTTTTTTACATTGTATTTATGCCCTGAAAAATAATGAACATAAGATAAATTGTTCGTAGGAACATCATCAAGTTCTTCAATAGTAGCTTGAGGAAGTTGTTAAGTAAACATAAAGATCTTCTTAATCAATTTACTACTTCGTCACCTTCATTACCATATCTATATGGTCTTGTCAAGACGCATAAGCCTAACAATCCCATGAGACCTATCATCAGTTCTGTGGGATCCATTTCTTACAAACTCTCCAAATGGCTTACCAAAATCTTGTCCCCTTTGTTAGGAACTATCTCCTCTTCTCATTTGACAAATTCTCTTGATTTAGTTAACAAATTGAATAGTGTTCCTGTCACTCCTGATGTAAAGTTAATCAGTTTTGACGTTTGTTCCTTGTTCACTAAGGTACCGGTCGATGATATTCTCGATTATCTTGCTCGTGAACTAATGAGCCATGACTTACCTCTTTCTGCTGATATTATTGTCAGTCTTGTTAAGTTGTGCATTAAAGAATGTAAATTTACCTTTAATAATGAGTATTATTTACAGACTTTTGGAATGGCAATGGGGATTCCTCTATCGCCATTGCTCTCAAACCTGTACATGGAATTCTTTGAAAAGAAATTCGTTTCAAAAATAACTCCTGGAATCATTCCTTGGTTTAGATATGTTGATGATATCTTGTGTATTTGGCCTTCAGATGTAAACACAGACGAATTTGTAGCCAAACTTAATGACCAAGTCACCTCCATAAAATTTACTATGGAGACTGAAGTTGATAAATGTTTGCCATTCTTAGATGTGCTTATTCATAGGGAAAACTCTTCATTAAAGTTTAGTGTTTACAGAAAACCTACGAACAATTTATCTTATGTTCATTATTTTTCAGGGCATAAATACAATGTAAAAAAGTCAATTTTTTCTTCAATGTATCTAAGAGCTCTTCGAGTTGTGAGTCCAGAATTCTTAGATGAAGAATTTAAGAATATTGATTCGATTGGTCTTAAGCTTTGTTACCCACTGAATTTGTTGGAAGTTTGTCGTAACAAAGCTCGTCGTACATATTATAATAATGTATGCAGTGAAAGGATTCGCCCAAAGAATGTGTTATGTTTACCATATTTCTCTGGGTTTGAGAATATTGTCAAGGCCTTGAAACTTTTTAATATAGATGTAATGTTTAGCTACGAAAACACTGTTGGTAAGCTATTAGTAAGGAACAGCCCTCGTAGTGATAATTGCGTCATTTATAAAATACCTTGTAAGGAATGTAATAAGTTCTATGTCGGGCAAACATCTAAAGATTTAAAATGTAGAATATCGCAACATAAATACTCTGTAAAACATGGCCAATTGTCTAATGCTTTGTTTGTGCATTTG
This sequence comes from Procambarus clarkii, assembly GCF_040958095.1. Lineage (NCBI taxonomy): Eukaryota > Metazoa > Arthropoda > Malacostraca > Decapoda > Cambaridae > Procambarus > Procambarus clarkii. Next base: position 32,439,773 of record NC_091186.1, on the reverse strand, counting down.
TCAGAAAAAGCTCACCAAATTGATTGGGAGAGTGCTTCTTCAATAACAAATTGTAAAAGCACCTATAACAGAAACATAATTGAATCTGCTTTGATACAGATCACCAAAGAAAGTAATTTGAATATTAGCAGTGGTCTATATAACTTAGATCCATTTCTAATAGATCAGCTAAAGGGCGATTTAAGTAGAATCATTGAAAAACATTTGTCTCACTAATTTATTGTATATATTTATTTCTTTATGTTATAATTACCTATATATTATGCTTGTATGTCTGCTGTATCAGATGGGCCATTGTGCTACATCGGATGTGCCAATTGGGTGCATCTGATGGGCCAATGGGCCTTCTGCGTTGTCCAAGTATTGTACCTCACCTTACTTCACCACTCCTTCCTGCCTATTTATACCCATCACTCGATCTGTAAAATGACCTTCTGAAGATGTATTTAATATACGAAAGTACTTAAGGAAATTTCCTGTTTCATTTTTCCTCCGTGGTCTGACATTGTCATATATATAAATATATATATATATATATATAAATATATATATATATATATATAAATATAAATGTCGTACCTAGTAGCCAGAACTCACTTCTCAGCCTACAATTCAAGGCCCGATTTGCCTAATAAGCCAAGTTTTCGTGAATTAATATATTTACTATAATTTTTTTCTTATGAAATGATAAAGCAACCCTTTTCTCTATGTATGAGGTCAATTTTTTTTTATTGGAGTTAAAATTAACGTAGATATATGACCGAACCTAACCAACCCTACCTAACCTAACCTAACCTATATTTATAGGTAAGGTTAGGTTAGGTAGCCAAAAAAAGCTAGGTTAGGTTAGGTTAGGTAGGTTAGGTAGACGAAAAAACATTAATTCATGAAAACTTGGCTTATTAGGCAAATCGGGCCTTGAATAGTAGGCTGAGAAGTGCGTTCTGGCTATTAGGTACGACATAAATATATATATATATATATATATATATAAATATATATATATATATATATAAATATATATATATATATATATAAATATATATATATATATATATATATATATATATATATATATATATATATATATATATGTCATACCTAATAGCCAGAACTCACTTGTCAGCCTACTATACAAGGCCCAATTTGCCTAATAAGCCAAGTTTTCATGAATTAATATATTTTCTCCAATTTTTTTCTTATGAAATGATAAAGCTATCCATTTCATTATGTATGAGGTCAATTTTTTTTTATTGGAGTTAAAATTAACGTAGATATATGACCGAACCTAATCAACCCTACCTAACCTAACCTAACCTATCTTTATAGGTTAGGTTTGGTTAGGTAACCAAAAAAGTTAGGTTAGGTTAGGTTAGGTAGGTTAGGTAGTCGAAAAACAATTAATTCATGAAAACTTGCCTTATTAGGCAAATCGGGCCTTGGATATTAGGCCGAGAAGTGCATTCTGGCTACTAGGTACGACATATATATATATATATATATATATATATATATATATATATATATATATATATGTCGTACCTAGTAGCCAGAACGCACTTCTTGGCCTACTATGCAAAGCCCAATTTGCCTAATAAGCCAAGTTTTAATGAATTTCAATATTTTTCCAATTTTTTTCTTATGAAATGATTAAGCTATCCATTTCATTATATATGAGTTAATTTTTTAAAATTTGAGTTACAACTAACGGAGATATATGACCGAACCTAACCTACCCATCCTAACCTAGCCTAACCTATCTTAACCTTAACCTAAACTAACATAAATAAATCAATAATTTATGTTCTTAAAATAATATAATAAAAATATTTAAAATAAACCAACTGGAAACATTTTATTGAAAATAAAGAAAATTCCTCGGCCTACTAGGCAAATCGGGCCTTGCATAGTAAGCCGAGAAGTGTGTTCTGGCTACTAGGTACGACATATATATATATATATATATATATATATATATATATATATATATATATATATATATATATATATATTGTGACGATAATCTCCTTCAAGAGATTGAGCCTGCTCTTCCCTCCATAATTACGTCTTCACAATTATATAAAAAGACTATGGAAGAAATGTCCAACAACGACAACAACACCAGCAAGGCTTGCCAGGGTGAGCAGAAACGTATGCAGCCAGCCACCTGTTCGAACTCCAACCACCAAACTACCCGTTGATCGCTACGGCTCCGCTGATTGGTCGCCGGTCTGGCTGCACCTGCCTCGCCCCCCCCAATACTACCTGATGTCTGGGGTCGCCCCAACATCAGTCCTCAGAATGTTCAGTGCTTTCGTAGCCAGCACTCCTCCCAGCTAGACGTTAGCGTGTACTGAGAGAGGTGGTGGCTTTAAGCCAATATTCCAGCACCTCCCACTTACTTTGTGTTGCACTTCTTATTATTTTGCCTTAACGTAACTTTTCATTTTGTCATTTAAGTATTCTTATTATTTTGATTCATTGATTTTATTATAAGAATTTGTTTGTGCATTATTTTCATGTTTTGATTTATTTAACGTAATTAAAATTTCATTGTTAAAGTTTACTTGTGTTTTGTGTGTCTTCTCCTTACCTTACCACAGACGAAGTTCCAGTTTTTCTATTTTTTTTTATAACTATGTGACGAGGCCATACCCCTAGCCTTAAACAGCCGAACACCAACGCGTTACCGTCACAAGTTATATACTGTGACGGTAACGCGTTGGTGTTCGGCTGTTTAAGGCTAGGGGTATGGCCTCGTCACATAGTTATAGAAAAAAAATAGAAAAACTGGAACTTCGTCTGTGGTAAGGTAAGGAGAAGACACACAAAACACAAGTAAACTTTAACAATGAAATTTTAATTACGTTAAATAAATCAAAACATGAAAATAATGCACAAACAAATTCTTATAATAAAATCAATCAATCAAAATAATAAGAATACTTAAATGACACAATGAAAAGTTACGTTAAGGCAAAATAACAAGAAGTGCAACACAAAGGTAAGTGGGAGGTGCTGGAATATTGGCTTAAAGCCACCACCTCTCTCAGTACACGCTAACGTCTAGCTGGGAGGAGTGCTGGCTACGAAAGCACTGAACATTCTAAGGACTGATGTTGGGGCGACCCCAGACATCAGGTAGTATTGGGGGGGGGGCGAGGCAGGTGCAGCCAGACCGGCGACCAATCAGCGGAGCCGTAGCGATCAACGGGTAGTTTGGTGGTTGGAGTTCGAACAGGTGGCTGGCTGCATACGTTTCTGCTCACCCTGGCAAGCCTTGCTGGTGTTGTTGTCGTTGTTGGACATTTCTTCCATAGTCTTTTTATATAATTGTGAAGACGTAATTATGGAGGGAAGAGCAGGCTCAATCTCTTGAAGGAGATTATCGTCACAACTCTCCCCCGAAGCCTGCGGTTCTGGAAGAAGTACGTCGTTATGTGGTGGAATAATGGATGGAGTTGCTTCTACTTCATAAACTCTGGAGAGATCATGGGCTAAGATGTTGTCAGACTCTTGGTATAGCGTGTCTCCAGGTTGAATTTCTGCAGGTAGCAAGCCCATAGTAGAAGACGTTGAGATGAGAAGTGGGCGTGCTGCAGGAGGTGTAGGGTGGTGTGGTCCGTATTGATGGTGGACCGAGCACTTTTCAGGTGTGGAGTGAAGTGCTGAAGCTTCAGGATGAGGAAGAGAAGCTCCTTGCCAATTGTTCCGTAGATCCTTGTAGCAGTAGTCGCTGACAGGTGTATTCTTCTCGCCTCGTTGCTGCATCACGACACCACCATCGTCGGTACCATTGGCGTCGACATGGAGGATGTAGGGCTTATCTGACGAGGTGAGAGTGGAATTAGAAGAGGGCATAGGAGCACGAGTATTATCCTGAAAGCATTTGGGAAGATCATTAAGGATTTTGGAATTAGAAAGCGCCGACTCCTTGTCAGTGCTTTCGGGAGAAGAAGCCGGGATGGTCTCTCTGTGGATGTAGGGTTCTGTGAAGGTAGAACAATTAATCAAGACAGTGGGAGGAGTACCATTATATTGCTTCAGGAGGTTGACGTGGCACAGCTGGGTCTTCCGCCGCCTATCTGGAGTCTCTATGACGTATGTGTTGTTGCTTCTGCACTCTTTGACGCAGTAGGGTCCTGAAAATTTGTTTTGTAAAGGTGAACCAGGGATAGGGAAATAAGCAAGGACGAAGTCTCCCGGCTTGAATTTTCTTACTTTGCTGGTCTGGTCGTAATGAGTCTTCATTCTCACCTGGGCTTTCAATAGATTATCATGGGCAAAGCGGTGGACTCTCTCTAGAATGTGCTGAAGGTTTTGAAGAAACTGGGGCACATTCTGATGCTCACTGAAGGTGGCATCTCTGAGAGAGTCTTTGAAAGCCTTAAGGGGAGTACGGCACTTACGGCCGTAGAGCATCTCATAAGGAGATACTCCTAGGGACTCATTGGGGAGACTTCTGAAAATACACATTATTAGGTCAATCTGCTTATCCCAATCCTTCGAGGTTTCACTACAAAACTTTTTCAAGAGTGCTTTGATGGTCTGATGACTACGTTCAAGAGAACCCTGTGAAGCAGGATGATAGGGGCTGGACAATACCTGTTTGATGTTGAACTCCTCCAGTGTCCTTTTGAAGAGATCACTGGTGAAGTTGGTGCCACAGTCACTTTGAATCTCCCTGGGAAATCCGTATTGAGTGAAGATCTTCAATAGATGTTTGATAACCGTAGCAGCCGTGATGTTCTTCACTGGAACTGCTATGGGAAATCTGGTGGTAGGACACAGGATGGTTAGGATGTAGGCGTTACCTGAACTGGTCCGAGGTAAAGGACCAACACAGTCTATTATGAGTCTGTGGAAAGGTTCCGCAGGCACCTGTATGGGAATCAGTGGTGCTCTGGGAATGGAGACGTTCGGTTTGCCTGCCATCTGACATGTATGACACTGTTTTACGTACTGTTTGACGTTGTTTACCATACCTGGCCAGTAGTAGTCTTGACGAATCCCATGGTAAGTCTTGTTGAAGCCGTAGTGGGAGAATGCTCCGTGGGCCAGGTGTAGAATAGTGGGCCGCAGGCTGGTGGGAATCACAAGTTGTTCGATGTTGGCCCAATCGTCCTCCTCCTTCAGTTTACTGGGTCTATATCTGCGGTAGAGCAAGTCGTTCTCTAGGAAGAACCCAGGAATACTGTCGGGTTGAGTCTCAGCCTGGAAAAACAATGGTGTTAAAGTAAGATCTTCCCTCTGCAACTTACGGAACTCCAACTTGGTCAGATGCGGGGGTAGTTTCTGAGGGTCTTGAGGGACAGCGGTAGCAGTAGAGTCAGCTGGCTGTGGACGTGCGGCTTGTGCACGGGTGGTCACGAGAACCGGAGGAGAAACTTCATCACTCTCTTGAACCTCTGCTGGAACATACTCGAGAATAGGATTTATTGGCACAGAGTTACACACCTGGGGTTTGTCCATGACGATCAGGTTGGTCGGTTGCAGGTCTTCTGCCAAGTCGTTGCCTAGGAGAAGTTGCACTCCAGGCATGGGAAAAGGCTTTTCCCTGACGGCGACTTGGACTTCCCCGTTCACGTAGGGACAATCCAGGTGGACTCTGGCGAGAGGGTATGGAGTGGTAGCAGTGAGGTCAGTGATGAAGACTGTTTCCCCGGTGTAGACTATGTTGGGCACAGCCGACTTCAAGATGATCGATTGTAGAGCCGCTGTGTCCCTCAAGATCTTCAATTTGAAACGTCCCTCCGGATTTGAACCGTTGGCAGAGACAGTTCCAGTATACAGGTGGTTACTGAAAAGAGAAAGATCATTAACATCAACACCAACATTCATCACAGGCTTACCGGACTTAGGAGGAGTTGGTTTGGGTCGTTGTTGGTCAGTGGTTCCCTTGTATTGAGACTTACCACACTTGTCTATGGTATGTCCATAGAGTCTACAATACTTGCAGTACAGTTGTGAACCAGCTTGATCGGGGCTCACCTTCTCGTAACTGTACCACGACTTCTTACTGGAGGATGGTTCAGGTGTCAGCCGGTGGATGAGGCTGTAAGTGTCAGCCGACTTAGCACACTTCAGGTAGTCGGTTTCTTCTTTATCTGCTAAGTAGAGGCGGACAGGAGGCGGCACACGTCTCAAGAATTCTTCAACAAGCATCAGGTTGACGAGTTCTGTAAAAGTAGAGACATGTGCTGCTTCCAGCCATTTCATGAAATACCTCCGTTTCGTGTTAGCAAACTCGAGGAAGGTAGTGGTACTTGCCTTCAGGTGGTCACGGAATTTCCTTCTATAACTTTCAGTAGAGAGGAGGTAGGCGTCCAACACTGCTTGTTTCAGAGTGTAGTAGTCATTCTCAGACGCCAAAGTACTGAGTGTGACTGCAGCTCTACCTGTAAGATGGACTCTGAGAAGTGTGGCCCATTGGTCGACAGGCCAACCGAGTTGATTAGCAAGGGTTTCAAAGGTGGTGAAAAACACATCAACTTCTGCTTCTACAAAGGATGGCATTAACTTACTTGCATGTGATATATTAAAACTGACGGGAAGATTGGCAGTAGCTTGCTGGCGTTGAGCGAGGTGTGAAGTTTCCAACGTGTATTCCCGTTGACGACACTCAAGAGCCAGAGTCGCTTGTTGCTTGTCATGTTCGCGTTGCATCTCCAACTCGCGTTGTTTGGTTTCAAGCTGTACGCGTTCCCGCTCCTGGAGTGCTTCAAGCTGTACTCGTTCACGTTCACGGAGTAATGCGACCTCGCGTTCTTGTTCTTCCCTCCGTATGGCAGCTGTTCGTTCTTCAATCTTTGCCAGTTCTAGTTTGAGTTTCAGCGTTGCCAAGTCAGGTTTATCTGCAATATAGTAAGTTTCATGAGTTTCAGAGTCTATCTTACCTTGCTCTAAATAGTAATCCAGCAACAGGTTGTGTAGGTCATTTTTGTTGGCTTGGTAGGGAACTTCTAGTTGATACTCATGTGCAAGAGTTTGTAATTCAGTCCTCTTGGCACGACTTAAAGTCCCTATTTCACCTGCTGGATTTGCACGGAAAGCTTGGAGACGAAACATGGTGAAATTAGCAAATAAAGGTACACGAATGTTCAATAATGAAATGTCAGAAACAGGACAACGTGGCAACTGGCACCTATCCTGTGTGATCTTTCAATTAACGTTAAGTGAAAGATATTAAATGATTAAATTAAATCAAGGGCGCAGGAAATCTTGTACCCGGTACTCACGTAAGAGAATAAGGGCAAGAAAATCCTACTAACAAATGAAACAAAGTTTCGAAAACAAATGAAACAGTTAAATGCTTCAAAAGTAAAATTGGTAGTCCAAGGATGTAGGCATACCTTGCCAAGTCTCTATAGGACATAAAGCAAGTTTTTCCTACTGAATTTAATATGATACTTACAGAATTAGCGAACTTTTGTGCTCTGAAAAAATAAGCTAATTCCCTACCGTTGTATGTATCATCATCTCTGACTGACGTGTAGGGGTGCGAGGTGTCAACTGGTGACGAGAACTGCTGCTGAGGTCCCAATTCAGCAACTAAAGTTCGAGCTAGAGGAACTATGGCCCTCTTTGTCCTCCTACAGTCAGATTGCAGAAGATTGGGTACTCTTGACCCGGGGCAGACCACAGTACCAGGGTACCAATATGATGATCTGTCAGAATGAGAAATATTCAAGGGACATAGATGGTAAATACGAGTAATAACAAGGAGGGAGAGATGACCAATTAAGAGTATGACTGCGGCCTACAGTCACCACGTAATCCAAAGTTGTCTCACCTTCACTATATGTTACTCTCGTAATGCACAATACACCGCACCTTATAAAAAATGAAATTGAATGAAAAATAGTAAAGCTACGTTAACAAAGTTAAATACGCTTACCATAAATTACCACTTGGCACCAGTACCTGAGTGAAGCTCCTAGGACAGGCCCCCATATAACTTGTGACGGTAACGCGTTGGTGTTCGGCTGTTTAAGGCTAGGGGTATGGCCTCGTCACATAGTTATAGAAAAAAAATAGAAAAACTGGAACTTCGTCTGTGGTAAGGTAAGGAGAAGACACACAAAACACAAGTAAACTTTAACAATGAAATTTTAATTACGTTAAATAAATCAAAACATGAAAATAATGCACAAACAAATTCTTATAATAAAATCAATCAATCAAAATAATAAGAATACTTAAATGACACAATGAAAAGTTACGTTAAGGCAAAATAACAAGAAGTGCAACACAAAGGTAAGTGGGAGGTGCTGGAATATTGGCTTAAAGCCACCACCTCTCTCAGTACACGCTAACGTCTAGCTGGGAGGAGTGCTGGCTACGAAAGCACTGAACATTCTAAGGACTGATGTTGGGGCGACCCCAGACATCAGGTAGTATTGGGGGGGGCGAGGCAGGTGCAGCCAGACCGGCGACCAATCAGCGGAGCCGTAGCGATCAACGGGTAGTTTGGTGGTTGGAGTTCGAACAGGTGGCTGGCTGCATACGTTTCTGCTCACCCTGGCAAGCCTTGCTGGTGTTGTTGTCGTTGTTGGACATTTCTTCCATAGTCTTTTTATATAATTGTGAAGACGTAATTATGGAGGGAAGAGCAGGCTCAATCTCTTGAAGGAGATTATCGTCACATAATAATAATAAGAACTACTATGCTATGGCCAGTAAGTTATTATTGTTGGCACATGAGTTATACGTGAGCCTGCTCTTCCCTCCATAATTACGTCTTCACAATTATATAAAAAGACTATGGAAGAAATGTCCAACAACGACAACAACACCAGCAAGGCTTGCCAGGGTGAGCAGAAACGTATGCAGCCAGCCACCTGTTCGAACTCCAACCACCAAACTACCCGTTGATCGCTACGGCTCCGCTGATTGGTCGCCGGTCTGGCTGCACCTGCCTCGCCCCCCCCAATACTACCTGATGTCTGGGGTCGCCCCAACATCAGTCCTCAGAATGTTCAGTGCTTTCGTAGCCAGCACTCCTCCCAGCTAGACGTTAGCGTGTACTGAGAGAGGTGGTGGCTTTAAGCCAATATTCCAGCACCTCCCACTTACCTTTGTGTTGCACTTCTTGTTATTTTGCCTTAACGTAACTTTTCATTGTGTCATTTAAGTATTCTTATTATTTTGATTGATTGATTTTATTATACATATTTGTTTGTGCATTATTTTCATGTTTTGATTTATTTAACGTAATTAAAATTTCATTGTTAAAGTTTACTTGTGTTTTGTGTGTCTTCTCCTTACCTTACCACAGACGAAGTTCCAGTTTTTCTATTTTTTTTTTATAACTATGTGACGAGGCCATACCCCTAGCCTTAAACAGCCGAACACCAACGCGTTACCGTCACAAGTTATATGGGGGCCTGTCCTAGGAGCTTCACTCAGGTACTGGTGCCAAGTGGTAATTTATGGTAAGCGTATTTAACTTTGTTAACGTAGCTTTACTATTTTTCATTCAATTTCATTTTTTATAAGGTGCGGTGTATTGTGCATTACGAGAGTAACATATAGTGAAGGTGAGACAACTTTGGATTACGTGGTGACTGTAGGCCGCAGTCATACTCTTAATTGGTCATCTCTCCCTCCTTGTTATTACTCGTATTTACCATCTATGTCCCTTGAATATTTCTCATTCTGACAGATCATCATATTGGTACCCTGGTACTGTGGTCTGCCCCGGGTCAAGAGTACCCAATCTTCTGCAATCTGACTGTAGGAGGATAAAGAGGGCCATAGTTCCTCTAGCTCGAACTTTAGTTGCTGAATTGGGACCTCAGCAGCAGTTCTCGTCACCAGTTGACACCTCGCACCCCTACACGTCAGTCAGAGATGATGATACATACAACGGTAGGGAATTAGCTTATTTTTTCAGAGCACAAAAGTTCGCTAATTCTGTAAGTATCATATTAAATTCAGTGGGAAAAACTTGCTTTATGTCCTATAGAGACTTGGCAAGGTATGCCTACATCCTTGGACTACCAATTTTACTTTTGAAGCATTTAACTGTTTCATTTGTTTTCGAAACTTTGTTTCATTTGTTAGTAGGATTTTCTTGCCCTTATTCTCTTACATGAGTACCGGGTACAAGATTTCCTGCGCCCTTGATTTAATTTAATCATTTAATATCTTTCACTTAACGTTAATTGTTAAAGATCACACAGGATAGGTGCCAGTTGCCACGTTGTCCTGTTTCTGACATTTCATTATTGAACATTCGTGTACCTTTATTTGCTAATTTCACCATGTTTCGTCTCCAAACTTTCCGTGCAAATCCAGCAGGTGAAATAGGGACTTTAAGTCGTGCCAAGAGGACTGAATTACAAACTCTTGCACATGAGTATCAACTAGAAGTTCCCTACCAAGCCAACAAAAATGACCTACACAACCTGTTGCTGGATTACTATTTAGAGCAAGGTAAGATAGACTCTGAAACTCATGAAACTTACTATATTGCAGATAAAACTGATTTGGCAACGCTGAAACTCAAACTAGAGCTGGCCAAGATTGAACGTGAGCAGCAAAGGGAAGCCCTCGAACAACAAGAACGAGCTGCTGCCATACGAAGAGAAGAACAAGAACGCGAAGCTGCTTTGAGGAGAGACGAACAAGAACGCGAAGCTGCTTTGAGGAGGGAAGAACACGAACGCGAGGTCGCATTACTCCGTGAACGTGAACGAGTACAGCTTGAAACACTCCAGGAGCGGGAACGCTTACAGCTTGAAACCAAACAACGCGAGTTGGAAATACAACGCGAACATGACAAGCAACAAGCAACTCTGGCTCTAGAGTGTCGTCAACGTGAAATCGCCTTGGAAACTTCACACTTCACTCAACGCCAACAAGCTACTGCCAATCTTCCCGTCAGTTTTAATATATCACATGCAAGTAAGTTAATGCCATCCTTTGTAGAAGCAGAAGTTGATGTGTTCTTTACCACCTTTGAAACCCTTGCTAATCAACTCAGTTGGCCTGTCGACCAATGGGCAACACTTCTCAGAGTCCATCTTACAGGTAGAGCTGCAGTCACACTCAGTACTTTGGCGTCTGAGAATGACTACTACACTCTGAAACAAGCAGTGTTGGACGCCTACCTCCTCTCTACTGAAAGTTATAGAAGGAAATTCCGTGACCACCTGAAGGCAAGTACCACTACCTTCCTCGAGTTTGCTAACACGAAACGGAGGTATTTCATGAAATGGCTGGAAGCAGCACATGTCTCTACTTTTACAGAACTCGTCAACCTGATGCTTGTTGAAGAATTCTTGAGACGTGTGCCGCCTCCTGTCCGCCTCTACTTAGCAGATAAAGAAGAAACCGACTACCTGAAGTGTGCTAAGTCGGCTGACACTTACAGCCTCATCCACCGGCTGACACCTGAACCATCCTCCAGTAAGAAGTCGTGGTACAGTTACGAGAAGGTGAGCCCCGATCAAGCTGGTTCACAACTGTACTGCAAGTATTGTAGACTCTATGGACATACCATAGACAAGTGTGGTAAGTCTCAATACAAGGGAACCACTGACCAACAACGACCCAAACCAACTCCTCCTAAGTCCGGTAAGCCTGTGATGAATGTTGGTGTTGATGTTAATGATCTTTCTCTTTTCAGTAACCACCTGTATACTGGAACTGTCTCTGCCAACGGTTCAAATCCGGAGGGACGTTTCAAATTGAAGATCTTGAGGGACACAGCGGCTCTACAATCGATCATCTTGAAGTCGGCTGTGCCCAACATAGTCTACACCGGGGAAACAGTCTTCATCACTGACCTCACTGCTACCACTCCATACCCTCTCGCCAGAGTCCACCTGGATTGTCCCTACGTGAACGGGGAAGTCCAAGTCGCCGTCAGGGAAAAGCCTTTTCCCATGCCTGGAGTGCAACTTCTCCTAGGCAACGACTTGGCAGAAGACCTGCAACCGACCAACCTGATCGTCATGGACAAACCCCAGGTGTGTAACTCTGTGCCAAGTAACCCTATTCTTGAGTATGTTCCAGCAGAGGTTCAAGAGAGTGAAGTTTCTCCTCCGGTTCTCGTGACCACCCGTGCACAAGCCGCACGTCCACAGCCAGCTGACTCTACTGCTACCGCTGTCCCTTAAGACCCTCAGAAACTACCCCCGCATCTGACCAAGTTGGAGTTCCGTAAGTTGCAGAGGGAAGATCTTACTTTAACACCATTGTTTTTCCAGGCTGAGACTCAACCCGACAGTATTCCTGGGTTCTTCCTAGAGAACGACTTGCTCTACCGCAGATATAGACCCAGTAAACTGAAGGAGGAGGACGATTGGGCCAACACCGAACAACTTGTGATTCCCACCAGCCTGCGGCCCACTATTCTACACCTGGCCCACGGAGCATTCTCCCACTACGGCTTCAACAAGACTTACCATGGGATTCGTCAAGACTACTACTGGCCAGGTATGGTAAACAACGTCAAACAGTACGTAAAACAGTGTCATACATGTCAGATGGCAGGCAAACCGAACGTCTCCATTCCCAGAGCACCACTGATTCCCATACAGGTGCCTGCGGAACCTTTCCACAGACTCATAATAGACTGTGTTGGTCCTTTACCTCGGACCAGTTCAGGTAACGCCTACATCCTAACCATCCTGTGTCCTACCACCAGATTTCCCATAGCAGTTCCAGTGAAGAACATCACGGCTGCTACGGTTATCAAACATCTACTGAAGATCTTCACTCAATACGGATTTCCCAGGGAGATTCAAAGTGACTGTGGCACCAACTTCACCAGTGATCTCTTCAAAAGGACACTGGAGGAGTTCAACATCAAACAGGTATTGTCCAGCCCCTATCATCCTGCTTCACAGGGTTCTCTTGAACGTAGTCATCAGACCATCAAAGCACTCTTGAAAAAGTTTTGTAGTGAAACCTCAAAGGATTGGGATAAGCAGATTGACCTAATAATGTGTATTTTCAGAAGTCTCCCCAATGAGTCCCTAGGAGTATCTCCTTATGAGATGCTCTACGGCCGTAAGTGCCGTACTCCCCTTAAGGCTTTCAAAGACTCTCTCAGAGATGCCACCTTCAGTGAGCATCAGAATGTGCCCCAGTTTCTTCAAAACCTTCAACACATTCTAGAGAGAGTCCACCGCTTTGCTCATGATAATCTATTGAAAGCCCAGGTGAGAATGAAGACTCATTACGACCAGACCAGCAAAGTAAGAAAATTCAAGCCGGGAGACTTCGTCCTTGCTTATTTCCCTATCCCAGGTTCACCTTTACAAAACAGATTTTCAGGACCCTACTGCGTCAAAGAGTGCAGGAATAATAATAATTATGTGATAGAGACTCCAGATAGGCGGCGGAAGACCCAGCTGTGCCACGTCAACCTCCTGAAGCAATATAATGGTACTCCTCCCACTGTCTTGACTAATTATTCCACATTCACAGAACCCTACATCCACAGTGAGACCTTCCCAGCTTCTCCTCCCGAAAGCACTGACAAGGAGTCAGCGCTTTCTAATTCCGAAATCCTTAATGATCTTCCCAAATACTTTCAGGATAATCATAGTGCACCTCTCGTCAAGATCTTCAGAGAACATCAAGAGTTGTTCAGAGATGATCCCCAAGAGTGTAATGTTACCCAGCACGACATCCAACTGCTCCCCGACACCCGGCCGATTCGTCAACCCTTCTACCGAATCAGCCCGAGCAAGAAGGAAGTCATGCGTGCTGAGGTGCAATACCTCTTGGATCCTGGACTGGCTACACCTTGTGAGTCCCCCTGGGCTTCACCCTGTATCTTGGTGCCCAAACCCCAAGGTAAGGTGCGGTTGTGCACCGACTATCGTAAACTGAACTCTGTCACTGTCAAGGATGCTTACCCCTTGCCAAGGATAGATGACATCCTTGATGCCATTGGTAGTGCCCAGTACTTGTCCCAAGTGGACTTGCTTAAGGGGTACTATCAAGTGTGTCTAACGGAGCGCGCTAAAGAGATATCTGCCTTCATCACTCCTTTTGGACTTTTCAGATATGAACGCCTTCCTTTCGGACTATGTAATGCCCCGGCCACCTTTCAAAGAGCTGTCAACCGTGTCATCCAGGGCTTGGATAACACATACGCCTACCTGGACGATATCGTCGTAGCCTCCAACTCCTGGAGTGAACATCTGCTCCAGCTGCGACGTCTGTTCTCCAAGCTCCTGACAGCCGGCCTCACCATCAACCTGGGCAAGTCCACTTTCGCGAAAGGTAAAGTGCGTTATCTGGGTCATGTTATTGGGAGTGGCAGCATAGCTCCGTTAGACTCACACACTCAAGCCATCCTACAGTATCCACAGCCTACCACCAGGAAGCAGCTCCTGCGCTTCCTTGGTCTTGCCTCTTACTACCGTAGGTTTGTGAGGAATTTCAGTACAGTCGCCACACCTCTAATTCTATTAACCAGTCCCAAGCAACGGTATAATTGGACCATGCAGCAAACCGTTGCTTTCGAACAACTCAAATTCCTCCTCTGTTCTAACCCCATTCTCGCCTCTCCAGATATCACCAAGCCTTTCGTCCTTCATGTCGACGCCAGTGGTACCGGCGTTGGTGGTGTCCTGATGCAACTACGAGGCGAGGAGGTTCTACCTGTCAGCTACTACAGCTACAAACTGAAACCACACCAGAGGAACTACAGCACTATTGAAAAGGAACTACTATCCATCGTCCTGAACCTCCAACACTTCGCTCCGTACCTACAAGGCGCCAGGTCTACCACCATCTTCTCAGACCACAACCCTCTCCGCTTCCTACATCAAGCCCAATTCACCAACCAGCATCTTCTACGATGGGCTCTGTATTTACAAGACTTCAACCTGGAGATCCGCTATATCAAGGGTTCTGACAACACCATAGCCGATGCCCTCTCCAGAGTTTATGAAGTAGAAGCGACTCCATCCATTACTCCACCACATAACGACGTACTTCTTCCAGAACCGCAGGCTTCGGGGGAGAGTTGTGACGATAATCTCCTTCAAGAGATTGAGCCTGCTCTTCCCTCCATAATTACGTCTTCACAATTATATAAAAAGACTATGGAAGAAATGTCCAACAACGACAACAACACCAGCAAGGCTTGCCAGGGTGAGCAGAAACGTATGCAGCCAGCCACCTGTTCGAACTCCAACCACCAAACTACCCGTTGATCGCTACGGCTCCGCTGATTGGTCGCCGGTCTGGCTGCACCTGCCTCGCCCCCCCCAATACTACCTGATGTCTGGGGTCGCCCCAACATCAGTCCTCAGAATGTTCAGTGCTTTCGTAGCCAGCACTCCTCCCAGCTAGACGTTAGCGTGTACTGAGAGAGGTGGTGGCTTTAAGCCAATATTCCAGCACCTCCCACTTACCTTTGTGTTGCACTTCTTGTTATTTTGCCTTAACGTAACTTTTCATTGTGTCATTTAAGTATTCTTATTATTTTGATTGATTGATTTTATTATACATATTTGTTTGTGCATTATTTTCATGTTTTGATTTATTTAACGTAATTAAAATTTCATTGTTAAAGTTTACTTGTGTTTTGTGTGTCTTCTCCTTACCTTACCACAGACGAAGTTCCAGTTTTTCTATTTTTTTTTATAACTATGTGACGAGGCCATACCCCTAGCCTTAAACAGCCGAACACCAACGCGTTACCGTCACAAGTTATATGTGAAACTCTCTCATATATACGTTATTTCTCCTATATATATTATTGTTTCTCCTCCGGTTCTCGTGACCATATAACTTGTGACGGTAACGCGTTGGTGTTCGGCTGTTTTAAGGCTAGGGGTATGGCCTCGTCACATAGTTATAAAAAAAAAATAGAAAAACTGGAACTTCGTCTGTGGTAAGGTAAGGAGAAGACACACAAAACACAAGTAAACTTTAACAATGAAATTTTAATTACGTTAAATAAATCAAAACATGAAAATAATGCACAAACAAATTCTTATAATAAAATCAATCAATCAAAATAATAAGAATACTTAAATGACACAATGAAAAGTTACGTTAAGGCAAAATAACAAGAAGTGCAACACAAAGGTAAGTGGGAGGTGCTGGAATATTGGCTTAAAGCCACCACCTCTCTCAGTACACGCTAACGTCTAGCTGGGAGGAGTGCTGGCTACGAAAGCACTGAACATTCTGAGGACTGATGTTGGGGCGACCCCAGACATCAGGTAGTATTGGGGGGGGGCGAGGCAGGTGCAGCCAGACCGGCGACCAATCAGCGGAGCCGTAGCGATCAACGGGTAGTTTGGTGGTTGGAGTTCGAACAGGTGGCTGGCTGCATACGTTTCTGCTCACCCTGGCAAGCCTTGCTGGTGTTGTTGTCGTTGTTGGACATTTCTTCCATAGTCTTTTTATATAATTGTGAAGACGTAATTATGGAGGGAAGAGCAGGCTCAATCTCTTGAAGGAGATTATCGTCACAACTCTCCCCCGAAGCCTGCGGTTCTGGAAGAAGTACGTCGTTATGTGGTGGAGTAATGGATGGAGTTGCTTCTACTTCATAAACTCTGGAGAGATCATGGGCTAAGATGTTGTCAGACTCTTGGTATAGCGTGTCTCCAGGTTGAATTTCTGCAGTTAGCAAGCCCATAGTAGAAGACGTTGAGATGAGAAGTGGGCGTGCTGCAGGAGGTGTAGGGTGGTGTGGTCCGTATTGATGGTGGACCGAGCACTTTTCAGGTGTGGAGTGAAGTGCTGAAGCTTCAGGATGAGGAAGAGTAGCTCCTTGCCAATTGTTCCGTCGTTCCTTGTAGCAGTAGTCGCTGACAGGTGAATTCTTCTCGCCTCGTTGCTGCATCACGACACCACCATCGTCGGTACCATTGGCGTCGACATGGAGGATGTAGGGCTTATCTGACGAGGTGAGAGTGGAATTAGAAGAGGGCATAGGAGCACGATTATTATCCTGAAAGCATTTGGGAAGATCATTAAGGATTTTGGAATTAGAAAGCGCCGACTCCTTGTCAGTGCTTTCGGGAGAAGAAGCCGGGATGGTCTCACTGTGGATGTAGGGTTCTGTGAAGGTAGAACAATTAATCAAGACAGTGGGAGGAGTACCATTATATTGCTTCAGGAGGTTGACGTGGCACAGCTGGGTCTTCCGCCGCCTATCTGGAGTCTCTATGACGTATGCGTTGTTGTTTCTGCACTCTTTGACGCAGTAGGGTCCTGAAAATTTGTTTTGTAAAGGTGAACCTGGGATAGGGAAATAGGCAAGGACGAAGTCTCCCGGCTTGAATTTTCTTACTTTGCTGGTCTGGTCGTAATGAGTCTTCATTCTCACCTGGGCTTTCAATAGATTATCATGGGCAAAGCGGTGGACTCTCTCTAGAATGTGCTGAAGGTTTTGAAGAAACTGGGGCACATTCTGATGCTCACTGAAGGTGGCATCTCTGAGAGAGTCTTTGAAAGCCTTAAGGGGAGTACGGCACTTACGGCCGTAGAGCATCTCATAAGGAGATACTCCTAGGGACTCATTGGGGAGACTTCTGAAAATACACATTATTAGGTCAATCTGCTTATCCCAATCCTTTGAGGTTTCACTACAAAACTTTTTCAAGAGTGCTTTGATGGTCTGATGACTACGTTCAAGAGAACCCTGTGAAGCAGGATGATAGGGGCTGGACAATACCTGTTTGATGTTGAACTCCTCCAGTGTCCTTTTGAAGAGATCACTGGTGAAGTTGGTGCCACAGTCACTTTGAATCTCCCTGGGAAATCCGTATTGAGTGAAGATCTTCAATAGATGTTTGATAACCGTAGCAGCCGTGATGTTCTTTACTGGAACTGCTATGGGAAATCTGGTGGTAGGACACAGGATGGTTAGGATGTAGGCGTTACCTGAACTGGTCCGCGGTAAAGGACCAACACAGTCTATTATGAGTCTGTGGAAAGGTTCCGCAGGCACCTGTATGGGAATCAGTGGTGCTCTGGGAATGGAGACGTTCGGTTTGCCTGCCATCTGACATGTATGACACTGTTTTACGTACTGTTTGACGTTGTTTACCATACCTGGCCAGTAGTAGTCTTGACGAATCCCATGGTAAGTCTTGTTGAAGCCGTAGTGGGAGAATGCTCCGTGGGCCAGGTGTAGAATAGTGGGCCGCAGGCTGGTGGGAATCACAAGTTGTTCGATGTTGGCCCAATCGTCCTCCTCCTTCAGTTTACTGGGTCTATATCTGCGGTAGAGCAAGTCGTTCTCTAGGAAGAACCCAGGAATACTGTCGGGTTGAGTCTCAGCCTGGAAAAACAATGGTGTTAAAGTAAGATCTTCCCTCTGCAACTTACGGAACTCCAACTTGGTCAGATGCGGGGGTAGTTTCTGAGGGTCTTGAGGGACAGCGGTAGCAGTAGAGTCAGCTGGCTGTGGACGTGCGGCTTGTGCACGGGTGGTCACGAGAACCGGAGGAGAAACGTCATCACTCTCTTGAACCTCTGCTGGAACATACTCGAGAATAGGATTTATTGGCACAGAGTTACACACCTGGGGTTTGTCCATGACGATCAGGTTGGTCGGTTGCAGGTCTTCTGCCAAGTCGTTGCCTAGGAGAAGTTGCACTCCAGGCATGGGAAAAGGCTTTTCCCTGACGGCGACTTGGACTTCCCCGTTCACGTAGGGACAATTCAGGTGGACTCTGGCGAGAGGGTATGGAGTGGTAGCAGTGAGGTCAGTGATGAAGACTGTTTCCCCGGTGTAGACTATGTTGGGCACAGCCGACTTCAAGATGATCGATTGTAGAGCCGCTGTGTCCCTCAAGATCTTCAATTTGAAACGTCCCTCCGGATTTGAACCGTTGGCAGAGACAGTTCCAGTATACAGGTGGTTACTGAAAAGAGAAAGATCATTAACATCAACACCAACATTCATCACAGGCTTACCGGACTTAGGAGGAGTTGGTTTGGGTCGTTGTTGGTCAGTGGTTCCCTTGTATTGAGACTTACCACACTTGTCTATGGTATGTCCATAGAGTCTACAATATTTGCAGTACAGTTGTGAACCAGCTTGATCGGGGCTCACCTTCTCGTAACTGTACCACGACTTCTTACTGGAGGATGGTTCAGGTGTCAGCCGGTGGATGAGGCTGTAAGTGTCAGCCGACTTAGCACACTTCAGGTAGTCGGTTTCTTCTTTATCTGCTAAGTAGAGGCGGACAGGAGGCGGCACACGTCTCAAGAATTCTTCAACAAGCATCAGGTTGACGAGTTCTGCAAAAGTAGAGACATGTGCTGCTTCCAGCCATTTCATGAAATACCTCCGTTTCGTGTTAGCAAACTCAAGGAAGGTAGTGGTACTTGCCTTCAGGTGGTCACGGAATTTCCTTCTATAACTTTCTGTGGAAAGTAGGTAGGCGTCCAACACTGCTTGTTTCAGAGTGTAGTAGTCATTCTCAGACGCCAAAGTACTGAGTGTGACTGCAGCTCTACCTGTAAGATGGACTCTGAGAAGTGTGGCCCATTGGTCGACAGGCCAACTGAGTTGATTAGCAAGGGTTTCAAAGGTGGTGAAAAACACATCAACTTCTGCTTCTACAAAGGATGGCATTAACTTACTTGCATGTGATATATTAAAACTGACGGGAAGATTGGCAGTAGCTTGTTGGCGTTGAGTGAAGTGGGAAGTTTCCAAGGCGATTTCACGTTGACGACACTCTAGAGCCAGAGTTGCTTGTTGCTTGTCATGTTCACGTTGCATTTCCAACTCGCGTTGTTTGGTTTCAAGCTGTACGCGTTCCCGCTCCTGGAGTGCTTCAAGCTGTACTCGTTCCCGCTCCTGGAGTAGTGCAACCTCACGTTCTTGGAGGGCGAGTCCTCGTTCTTGTTCTTCCCTCCGTATGGCAGCTGCTCGTTCTTGTTGTTCGAGGGCTTCCCTTTGCTGTTCGCGGGCTTCCTTTTGCTGCTCACGTTCAATCTTAGCCAGCTCTAGTTTAAGTTTCATCGTTGCCAAGTCAGTTTTATCTGCAATATAGTAAGTTTCATGAGTTTCAGAGTCTATCTTACCTTGTTCTAAATAGTAATCCAGCAACAGGTTGTGTAGGTCATTTTTGTTGGCTTGATAGGGAACTTCTAGTTGATACTCATGTGCAAGAGTTTGTAGTTCAGTCCTCTTGGCACGACTTAAAGTCCCTATTTCACCTGCTGGATTTGCACGGAAAGTTTGGAGACGAAACATGGTGAAATTAGCAAATAAAGGTACACGAATGTTCAATAATGAAATGTCAGAAACAGGACAACGTGGCAACTGGTACCTATCCTGTGTGATCTTTAACAATTAACGTTAAGTGAAAGATATTAAATTAAATCAAGGGCGCAGGAAATCTTGTACCCGGTACTCATGTAAGAGAATAAGGGCAAGAAAATCCTACTAACAAATGAAACAAAGTTTCGAAAACAAATGAAACAGTTAAATGCTTCAAAAGTAAAATTGGTAGTCCAAGGATGTAGGCATACCTTGCCAAGTCTCTAAAGGACATAAAGCAAGTTTTTCCCACTGAATTTAATATGATACTTACAGAATTAGCGAACTTTTGTGCTCTGAAAAAATAAGCTAATTCCCTACCGTTGTATGTATCATCATCTCTGACTGACGTGTAGGGGTGCGAGGTGTCAACTGGTGACGAGAACTGCTGCTGAGGTCCCAATTCAGCAACTAAAGTTCGAGCTAGAGGAACTATGGCCCTCTTTGTCCTCCTACAGTCAGATTGCAGAAGATTGGGTACTCTTGACCCGGGGCAGACCACAGTACCAGGGTACCAATATGATGATCTGTCAGAATGAGAAATATTCAAGGGACATAGATGGTAAACACGAGTAATAACAAGGAGGGAGAGATGACCAATTAAGAGTATGACTGCGGCCTACAGTCACCACGTAATCCAAAGTTGTCTCACCTTCACTATATGTTACTCTCGTAATGCACAATACACCGCACCTTATAAAAAATGAAATTGAATATGAAAAATAGTAAAGCTACGTTAACAAAGTTAAATACGCTTACCATAAATTACCACTTGGCACCAGTACCTGAGTGAAGCTCCTAGGACAGGCCCCCATATAACTTGTGACGGTAACGCGTTGGTGTTCGGCTGTTTAAGGCTAGGGGTATGGCCTCGTCACATAGTTATAAAAAAAAATAGAAAAACTGGAACTTCGTCTGTGGTAAGGTAAGGAGAAGACACACAAAACACAAGTAAACTTTAACAATGAAATTTTAATTACGTTAAATAAATCAAAACATGAAAATAATGCACAAACAAATTCTTATAATAAAATCAATCAATCAAAATAATAAGAATACTTAAATGACACAATGAAAAGTTACGTTAAGGCAAAATAACAAGAAGTGCAACACAAAGGTAAGTGGGAGGTGCTGGAATATTGGCTTAAAGCCACCACCTCTCTTGGTATAACTTGTGACGGTAACGCGTTGGTGTTCGGCTGTTTAAGGCTAGGGGTATGGCCTCGTCACATAGTTATAAAAAAAAATAGAAAAACTGGAACTTCGTCTGTGGTAAGGTAAGGAGAAGACACACAAAACACAAGTAAAACTTTAACAATGAAATTTTAATTACGTTAAATAAATCAAAACATGAAAATAATGCACAAACAAATTCTTATAATAAAATCAATCAATCAAAATAATAAGAATACTTAAATGACACAATGAAAAGTTACGTTAAGGCAAAATAACAAGAAGTGCAACACAAAGGTAAGTGGGAGGTGCTGGAATATTGGCTTAAAGCCACCACCTCTCTCAGTACACGCTAACGTCTAGCTGGGAGGAGTGCTGGCTACGAAAGCACTGAACATTCAAGTTATATGGGGGCCTGTCCTAGGAGCTTCACTCAGGTACTGGTGCCAAGTGGTAATTTATGGTAAGCGTATTTAACTTTGTTAACGTAGCTTTACTATTTTTCATTCAATTTCATTTTTTATAAGGTGCGGTGTATTGTGCATTACGAGAGTAACATATAGTGAAGGTGAGACAACTTTGGATTACGTGGTGACTGTAGGCCGCAGTCATACTCTTAATTGGTCATCTCTCCCTCCTTGTTATTACTCGTGTTTACCATCTATGTCCCTTGAATATTTCTCATTCTGACAGATCATCATATTGGTACCCTGGTACTGTGGTCTGCCCCGGGTCAAGAGTACCCAATCTTCTGCAATCTGACTGTAGGAGGACAAAGAGGGCCATAGTTCCTCTAGCTCGAACTTTAGTTGCTGAATTGGGACCTCAGCAGCAGTTCTCGTCACCAGTTGACACCTCGCACCCCTACACGTCAGTCAGAGATGATGATACATACAACGGTAGGGAATTAGCTTATTTTTTCAGAGCACAAAAGTTCGCTAATTCTGTAAGTATCATATTAAATTCAGTAGGAAAAACTTGCTTTATGTCCTATAGAGACTTGGCAAGGTATGCCTACATCCTTGGACTACCAATTTTACTTTTGAAGCATTTAACTGTTTCATTTGTTTTCGAAACTTTGTTTCATTTGTTAGTAGGATTTTCTTGCCCTTATTCTCTTACATGAGTACCGGGTACAAGATTTCCTGCGCCCTTGATTTAATTTAATCATTTAATATCTTTCACTTAACGTTAATTGTTAAAGATCACACAGGATAGGTACCAGTTGCCACGTTGTCCTGTTTCTGACATTTCATTATTGAATATTCGTGTACCTTTATTTGCTAATTTCACCATGATCCGTCTCCAAACTTTCCGTGCAAATCCAGCAGGTGAAATAGGGACTTTAAGTCGTGCCAAGAGGACTGAACTACAAACTCTTGCACATGAGTATCAACTAGAAGTTCCATACCAAGCCAACAAAAATGACCTACACAACCTGTTGCTGGATTACTATTTAGAGCAAGGTAAGATAGACTCTGAAACTCATGAAACTTACTATATTGCAGATAAAACTGATTTGGCCACGCTGAAACTCAAACTAGAACTGGCAAAGATTGAAGAACGAACAGCTGCCATACGGAGGGAAGAACACGAACGCGAGGTCGCATTACTCCGTGAACGTGAACGAGTACAGCTTGAAACACTCCAGGAGCGGGAACGCTTACAGCTTGAAACCAAACAACGCGAGTTGGAAATGCAACGTGAACATGACAAGCAACAAGCAACTCTGGCTCTAGAGTGTCGTCAACGTGAAATCGCCTTGGAAACTTCACACTTCACTCAACGCCAACAAGCTACTGCCAATCTTCCCGTCAGTTTTAATATATCACATGCAAGTAAGTTAATGCCATCCTTTGTAGAAGCAGAAGTTGATGTGTTCTTTACCACCTTTGAAACCCTTGCTAATCAACTCAGTTGGCCTGTCGACCAATGGGCCACACTTCTCAGAGTCCATCTTACAGGTAGAGCTGCAGTCACACTCAGTACTTTGGCGTCTGAGAATGACTACTACACTCTGAAACAAGCAGTGTTGGACGCCTACCTCCTCTCTACTGAAAGTTATAGAAGGAAATTCCGTGACCACCTGAAGGCAAGTACCACTACCTTCCTCGAGTTTGCTAACACGAAACGGAGGTATTTCATGAAATGGCTGGAAGCAGCACATGTCTCTACTTTTACAGAACTCGTCAACCTGATGCTTGTTGAAGAATTCTTGAGACGTGTGCCGCCTCCTGTCCGCCTCTACTTAGCAGATAAAGAAGAAACCGACTACCTGAAGTGTGCTAAGTCGGCTGACACTTACAGCCTCATCCACCGGCTGACACCTGAACCATCCTCCAGTAAGAAGTCGTGGTACAGTTACGAGAAGGTGAGCCCCGATCAAGCTGGTTCACAACTGTACTGCAAGTATTGTAGACTCTATGGACATACCATAGACAAGTGTGGTAAGTCTCAATACAAGGGAACCACTGACCAACAACGACCCAAACCAACTCCTCCTAAGTCCGGTAAGCCTGTGATGAATGTTGGTGTTGATGTTAATGATCTTTCTCTTTTCAGTAACCACCTGTATACTGGAACTGTCTCTGCCAACGGTTCAAATCCGGAGGGACGTTTCAAATTGAAGATCTTGAGGGACACAGCGGCTCTACAATCGATCATCTTGAAGTCGGCTGTGCCCAACATAGTCTACACCGGGGAAACAGTCTTCATCACTGACCTCACTGCTACCACTCCATACCCTCTCGCCAGAGTCCACCTGGATTGTCCCTACGTGAACGGGGAAGTCCAAGTCGCCGTCAGGGAAAAGCCTTTTCCCATGCCTGGAGTGCAACTTCTCCTAGGCAACGACTTGGCAGAAGACCTGCAACCGACCAACCTGATCGTCATGGACAAACCCCAGGTGTGTAACTCTGTGCCCATAAATCCTATTCTTGAGTATGTTCCAGCAGAGGTTCAAGAGAGTGATGAAGTTTCTCCTCCGGTTCTCGTGACCACCCGTGCACAAGCCGCACGTCCACAGCCAGCTGACTCTACTGCTACCGCTGTCCCTCAAGACCCTCAGAAACTACCCCCGCATCTGACCAAGTTGGAGTTCCGTAAGTTGCAGAGGGAAGATCTTACTTTAACACCATTGTTTTTCCAGGCTGAGACTCAACCCGACAGTATTCCTGGGTTCTTCCTAGAGAACGACTTGCTCTACCGCAGATATAGACCCAGTAAACTGAAGGAGGAGGACGATTGGGCCAACACCGAACAACTTGTGATTCCCACCAGCCTGCGGCCCACTATTCTACACCTGGCCCACGGAGCATTCTCCCACTACGGCTTCAACAAGACTTACCATGGGATTCGTCAAGACTACTACTGGCCAGGTATGGTAAATAACGTCAAACAGTACGTAAAACAGTGTCATACATGTCAGATGGCAGGCAAACCGAACGTCTCCATTCCCAGAGCACCACTGATTCCCATACAGGTGCCTGCGGAACCTTTCCACAGACTCATAATAGACTGTGTTGGTCCTTTACCTCGGACCAGTTCAGGTAACGCCTACATCCTAACCATCCTGTGTCCTACCACCAGATTTCCCATAGCAGTTCCAGTGAAGAACATCACGGCTGCTACGGTTATCAAACATCTATTGAAGATCTTCACTCAATACGGATTTCCCAGGGAGATTCAAAGTGACTGTGGCACCAACTTCACCAGTGATCTCTTCAAAAGGACACTGGAGGAGTTCAACATCAAACAGGTATTGTCCAGCCCCTATCATCCTGCTTCACAGGGTTCTCTTGAACGTAGTCATCAGACCATCAAAGCACTCTTGAAAAAGTTTTGTAGTGAAACCTCGAAGGATTGGGATAAGCAGATTGACCTTATAATGTGTATTTTCAGAAGTCTCCCCAATGAGTCCCTAGGAGTATCTCCTTATGAGATGCTCTACGGCCGTAAGTGCCGTACTCCCCCTAAGGCTTTCAAAGACTCTCTCAGAGATGCCACCTTCAGTGAGCATCAGAATGTGCCCCAGTTTCTTCAAAACCTTCAGCACGTTCTAGAGAGAGTCCACCGCTTTGCCCATGATAATCTATTGAAAGCCCAGGTGAGAATGAAGACTCATTACGACCAGACCAGCAAAGTAAGAAAATTCAAGCCGGGAGACTTCGTCCTTGCTTATTTCCCTATCCCAGGTTCACCTTTACAAAACAGATTTTCAGGACCCTACTGCGTCAAAGAGTGCAGGAATAATAATAATTATGTGATAGAGACTCCAGATAGGCGGCGGAAGACCCAGCTGTGCCACGTCAACCTCCTGAA
Organism: Procambarus clarkii; assembly: GCF_040958095.1. Taxonomy (NCBI): domain Eukaryota; kingdom Metazoa; phylum Arthropoda; class Malacostraca; order Decapoda; family Cambaridae; genus Procambarus; species Procambarus clarkii. The sequence continues at coordinate 32,414,014 of NC_091186.1, read as the reverse complement.
GCAATATAATGGTACTCCTCCCACTGTCTTGACTAACTATTCCACATTCACAGAACCCTACATCCACAGTGAGACCTTCCCAGCTTCTCCTCCCGAAAGCACTGACAAGGAGTCAGCGCTTTCTAATTCCGAAATCCTTAATGATCTTCCCAAATACTTTCAGGATAATCATAGTGCACCTCTCGTCAAGATCTTCAGAGAACATCAAGAGTTGTTCAGAGATGATCCCCAAGAGTGTAATGTTACCCAGCACGACATCCAACTGCTCCCCGACACCCGGCCGATTCGTCAACCCTTCTACCGAATCAGCCCGAGCAAGAAGGAAGTCATGCGTGCTGAGGTGCAATACCTCTTGGACCATGGACTGGCTACACCTTGTGAGTCCCCCTGGGCCTCACCTTGTATCTTGGTGCCCAAACCCCAAGGTAAGGTGCGGTTGTGCACTGACTATCGTAAACTGAACTCTGTCACTGTCAAGGATGCTTACCCCTTGCCAAGGATAGATGACATCCTTGATGCCATTGGTAGTGCCCAGTACTTGTCCCAAGTGGACTTGCTTAAGGGGTACTATCAAGAGTGTTCAGGAATAATACACTGAACCAGAAAGGGGAGGAGTGCCAAGCTGAGATGGAGAGGTCAGCTGTGAGAAACAAGAGGCCTAACGCAGTCTCCACTAGCAACAGTACCCAGACTAATGATTGGGAAAAACCCTATGAATTATCAGAGAGCAAGTTTGAGGATGATTTTATGTTGTTAAAAGAACAACTTGAAACGACAACAACTGCCTTGGTAGAAACACAGCAGCTCGTGTCATCACTCAATGATGAACGTTCAGGGTTGCAACTTAAGCTGAAGTACCTTGAGGAAAGCGCTGAACAGAAATCTCTATCGGAAGATGAGCTGCACGGCCTGAGAGAGCACATTGATCACCTGACACTGCTGCGTGATAACCTAGAAACCTCGGTGCTTATCAAGGATGATTTGATAGCCGAACTCCAAGTGCAGCTTGATGAAATGGTGATAGAAGGACGGGGCTACCAACAGCACATGGAGATGTATAAATGCAGGATGGAACAACTCCAAGAGGAGATTGAGAGCAGTTTTAGAGAGCGCAGCGAGGCTGAAGGTAAAGTAAGAGGCTTAGTTGCCCAGTACGAAGCTCTGATGAAGGAGCCCATATAACTTGTGACGGTAACGCGTTGGTGTTCGGCTGTTTAAGGCTAGGGGTATGGCCTCGTCACATAGTTATAAAAAAAAAATAGAAAAACTGGAACTTCGTCTGTGGTAAGGTAAGGAGAAGACACACAAAACACAAGTAAAACTTTAACAATGAAATTTTAATGACGTTAAATAAATCAAAACATGAAAATAATGCACAAACAAATTCTTATAATAAAATCAATGAATCAAAATAATAAGAATACTTAAATGACAAAATGAAAAGTTACGTTAAGGCAAAATAACAAGAAGTGCAACACAAAGGTAAGTGGGAGGTGCTGGAATATTGGCTTAAAGCCACCACCTCTCTCAGTACACGCTAACGTCTAGCTGGGAGGAGTGCTGGCTACGAAAGCACTGAACATTCTAGTTAGACTGCGTTAGGCCTCTTGTTTCTCACAGCTGACCTCTCCATCTCAGCTTGGCACTCCTCCCCTTTCTGGTTCAGTTGGAATAAGTCGTCGTCATTCACCATAATTGCGGCATATCTTGTTTCTTGTCTGTCTATCTTCAAAGCAGCTTCGCGTTCTTGTTCTTCTCTTCGTATGGCAGCAGCTCGTTCTTGTTGTTCGAGGGCTTCCCTTTGCTGCTCACGTTCAATCTTGGCCAGCTCTAGTTTGAGTTTCAGCGTTGCCAAATCAGTTTTATCTGCAATATAGTAAGTTTCATGAGTTTCAGAGTCTATCTTACCTTGCTCTAAATAGTAATCCAGCAACAGGTTGTGTAGGTCATTTTTGTTGGCTTGATAGGGAACTTCTAGTTGATACTCATGTGCAAGAGTTTGTAGTTCAGTCCTCTTGGCACGACTTAAAGTCCCTATTTCACCTGCTGGATTTGCACGGAAAGTTTGGAGACGAAACATGGTGAAATTAGCAAATAAAGGTACACGAATGTTCAATAATGAAATGTCAGAAACAGGACAACGTGGCAACTGGCACCTATCCTGTGTGATCTTTAACAATTAACGTTAAGTGAAAGATATTAAATGATTAAATTAAATCAAGGGCGCAGGAAATCTTGTACCCGGTACTCATGTAAGAGAATAAGGGCAAGAAAATCCTACTAACAAATGAAACAAAGTTTCGAAAACAAATGAAACAGTTAAATGCTTCAAAAGTAAAATTGGTAGTCCAAGGATGTAGGCATACCTTGCCAAGTCTCTAAAGGACATAAAGCAAGTTTTTCCTACTGAATTTAATATGATACTTACAGAATTAGCGAACTTTTGTGCTCTGAAAAAATAAGCTAATTCCCTACCGTTGTATGTATCATCATCTCTGACTGACGTGTAGGGGTGCGAGGTGTCAACTGGTGACGAGAACTGCTGCTGAGGTCCCAATTCAGCAACTAAAGTTCGAGCTAGAGGAACTATGGCCCTCTTTATCCTCCTACAGTCAGATTGCAGAAGATTGGGTACTCTTGACCCGGGGCAGACCACAGTACCAGGGTACCAATATGATGATCTGTCAGAATGAGAAATATTCAAGGGACATAGATGGTAAACACGAGTAATAACAAGGAGGGAGAGATGACCAATTAAGAGTATGACTGCGGCCTACAGTCACCACGTAATCCAAAGTTGTCTCACCTTCACTATATGTTACTCTCGTAATGCACAATACACCGCACCTTATAAAAAATGAAATTGAATATGAAAAATAGTAAAGCTACGTTAACAAAGTTAAATACGCTTACCATAAATTACCACTTGGCACCAGTACCTGAGTGAAGCTCCTAGGACAGGCCCCCATATAACTTGTGACGGTAACGCGTTGGTGTTCGGCTGTTTAAGGCTAGGGGTATGGCCTCGTCACATAGTTATATAAAAAAAAATAGAAAAACTGGAACTTCGTCTGTGGTAAGGTAAGGAGAAGACACACAAAACACAAGTAAACTTTAACAATGAAATTTTAATTACGTTAAATAAATCAAAACATGAAAATAATGCACAAACAAATTCTTATAATAAAATCAATGAATCAAAATAATAAGAATACTTAAATGACAAAATGAAAAGTTACGTTAAGGCAAAATAACAAGTGCAATACAAAAGTTAGTGGGAGGTGCTGGAATATTGGCTTAAAGCCACCACCTCTCTCAGTACACGCTAACGTCTAGCTGGGAGGAGTGCTGGCTACGAAAGGGAAGAGATCGCCCTCAAGGAACGTGAGTTGGCAATGCTCCGTGAACGTGAACGAGTACAGCTTGAAACACTCCAGGAGCGGGAACGCTTACAGCTTGAAACCAAACAACGCGAGTTGGAAATACAACGCGAACATGACAAGCAACAAGCGACTCTGGCTCTTGAGTGTCGTCAACGGGAATACACGTTGGAAACTTCACACCTCGCTCAACGCCAGCAAGCTACTGCCAATCTTCCCGTCAGTTTTAATATATCACATGCAAGTAAGTTAATGCCATCCTTTGTAGAAGCAGAAGTTGATGTTTTTTTCACCACCTTTGAAACCCTTGCTAATCAACTCAGTTGGCCTGTCGACCAATGGGCCACACTTCTCAGAGTCCATCTTACAGGTAGAGCTGCAGTCACACTCAGTACTTTGGCGTCTGAGAATGACTACTACACTCTGAAACAAGCAGTGTTGGACGCCTACCTCCTCTCTACTGAAAGTTATAGAAGGAAATTCCGTGACCACCTGAAGGCAAGTACCACTACCTTCCTCGAGTTTGCTAACACGAAACGGAGGTATTTCATGAAATGGCTGGAAGGGTTGATCGCTGCCGGCTGCGCTGATTGGTCGCCGGTCTGGCTGCACCTGCACTCGCCCCCCAATACTACCTGATGTCTGGGGTCGCCCCAACATCAGTCCTCAGAATGTTCAGTGCTTTCGTAGCCAGCACTCCTCCCAGCTAGACGTTAGCGTGTACTGAGAGAGGTGGTGGCTTTAAGCCAATATTCCAGCACCTCCCACTTACCTTTGTGTTGCACTTCTTGTTATTTTGCCTTAACGTAACTTTTCATTGTGTCATTTAAGTATTCTTATTATTTTGATTGATTGATTTTATTATAAGAATTTGTTTGTGCATTATTTTCATGTTTTGATTTATTTAACGTAATTAAAATTTCATTGTTAAAGTTTACTTGTGTTTTGTGTGTCTTCTCCTTACCTTACCACAGACGAAGTTCCAGTTTTTCTATTTTTTTTTATAACTATGTGACGAGGCCATACCCCTAGCCTTAAACAGCCGAACACCAACGCGTTACCGTCACAACTCTCCCCCGAAGCCTGCGGTTCTGGAAGAAGTACGTCGTTATGTGGTGGAGTATTAGATGGAGTTGCTTCTACTTCATAAACTCTGGAGAGGTCATGGGCTAAGATGTTGTCAGACTCTTGGTATAGCGTGTCTCCAGGTTGAATTTCTGCAGTTAGCAAGCCCATAGTAGAAGACGTTGAGATGAGAAGTGGGCGTGCTGCAGGAGGTGTAGGGTGGTGTGGTCCGTATTGATGGTGGACCGAGCACTTTTCAGGTGTGGAGTGAAGTGCTGAAGCTTCAGGATGAGGAAGAGTAGCTCCTTGCCAATTGTTCCGTCGTTCCTTGTAGCAGTAGTCGCTGACAGGTGTATTCTTCTCGCCTCGTTGCTGCATCACGACACCACCATCGTCGGTACCATTGGCGTCGACATGGAGGATGTAGGGCTTATCTGACGAGGTGAGAGTGGAATTAGAAGAGGGCATAGGAGCACGAGTATTATCCTGAAAGCATTTGGGAAGATCATTAAGGATTTTGGAATTAGAAAGCGCCGACTCCTTGTCAGTGCTTTCGGGAGAAGAAGCTGGGAAGGTCTCACTGTGGATGTAGGGTTCTGTGAATGTGGAATAATTAGTCAAGACAGTGGGAGGAGTACCATTATATTGCTTCAGGAGGTTGACGTGGCACAGCTGGGTCTTCCGCCGCCTATCAGTGCTTTCGTAGCCAGCACTCCTCCCAGCTAGACGTTAGCGTGTACTGAGAGAGGTGGTGGCTTTAAGCCAATATTCCAGCACCTCCCACTTAACTTTTGTTGCACTTCTTGTTATTTTGCCTTAACGTAACTTTTCATTGTGTCATTTAAGTATTCTTATTATTTTGATTGATTGATTTTATTATAAGAATTTGTTTGTGCATTATTTTCATGTTTTGATTTATTTAACGTAATTAAAATTTCATTGTTAAAGTTTACTTGTGTTTTGTGTGTCTTCTCCTTACCTTACCACAGACGAAGTTCCAGTTTTTCTATTTTTTTTATAACTATGTGACGAGGCCATACCCCTAGCCTTAAACAGCCGAACACCAACGCGTTACCGTCACAATATATATATATATATATATATATATAATATATATATATATATATATAATGTCGTACCTAGTAGCCAGAACGCACTTCTCAGCCTACTATGCAAGGCCCAATTTGCCTAATAAGCCAAGTTTTCATGAATTAATTGTTTTTCCACTATCTAACCTACCTAACCTAACCTAACTTTTTCGGCTACCTAACCCAACCTAACCTATAGAGATAGGTTAGGTTAGGTTAGGTAGGGTTGGTTAGGTTAGGTCATATATCTACGTTAATTTTAACTCCAATAAAAAAAAATTGACCTCATACATAATGAAATGGGTAGCTTTATCATTTCATAGGAAAAAAAATTGAGAAAATATATTAATTCAGGAAAACTTGGCTTATTAGGCAAATCAGGCCTTGCATAGTAGGCTGAGAAGTGCGTTCTGGCTATATATATATATATATATATATATATATATATATATATATATATATATATATATATATATATATATATATATATATATATATATATGTCGTACCTAGTAGCCAGAACGCACTTCTCAGCCTACTATGCAAGGCCCGCTTTGCCTAATAAGTTAAGTTTTCATGAATTAATGTTTTTTCGACTACCTAACCTACCTAACCTAACTTAACCAACCTTTTTCGGCTACCTAACCTAACCTAACCTATAAAGATAGGTTAGGTAGGGTTGGTTAGGTTCGGTCATATATCTACGTTAATTCTAACTCCAATAAAAAAAATTAACCTCATACATAATGAAATGGGTAGCTTTATCATTTCATAAGAAAAAAATTAGAGAAAATATATTAATTCAGGAAAACTCGTCCTATTAGGCTAAACGAGCCTTGCATAGTAGGCTGAGAAGTGCGTTCTGGCTACTTGGTACGACATATATATATATATATATATATATATATATATATAACTGAAAACTCACAACCCCAGAAGTTGGTTAGTCCTGGGGACTCACTTGTATATAGTCCTGGGGACCATTCAGGCTTGTTTGCATATATATATATATATATATATAAATATATATATATATATATATATATATATATATATATATATATATATATATATATATATATATATATATATATATATATATATATATATATATATTAGTATATTTTGGTAGCAGTCTTTCCTGTAGACATATATTATTAAATATGACCGAAAAAGTAAGATTAATAATTCTAACACGAATTTTCTCAATCTTTCGTACATTACGCTTCACTGTTGGAGGTAAATCAAAAATCACTTCTCCAAAATTCATTTTTATTTCTAGTCTGACGCGACACGGGCGCGTTTCGTAAAACTTATTACATTTTCAAAGACTTCACAAATACACAACTGATTAGAACTTGCGTTTCTCTGATTTTATATCTACATTTGAGTGAGGTGGGAAGGGTGATGTGGCATTAACACAAGACAGAACAATAGGGGATATTAATAGGGTATTAAAAGTATCAACACAAGACAGAACAGAAACAATGGGTATTGAATAGAAGTGTTTGTAGAAAGCCTATTGGTCCATATTTCTTGATGCTTCTATATTGGAGCGGAGTCTTGAGGTGGGTAGAATATAGTTGTGCAATAATTGGCTGTTGATTGCTGGTGTTGACTTCTTGATGTGTAGTGCCTCGCAAACGTCAAGCCGCCTGCTATCGCTGTATCTATCGATGATTTCTGTGTTGTTTACTAGGATTTCTCTGGCGATGGTTTGGTTATGGGAAGAGATTATATGTTCCTTAATGGAGCCCTGTTGCTTATGCATCGTTAAACGCCTAGAAAGAGATGTTGTTGTCTTGCCTATATACTGGTTTTTTTGGAGCTTACAGTCCCCAAGTGGGCATTTGAAGGCATAGACGACGTTAGTCTCTTTTAAAGCGTTCTGTTTTGTGTCTGGAGAGTTTCTCATGAGTAGGCTGGCCGTTTTTCTGGTTTTATAGTAAATCGTCAGTTGTATCCTCTGATTTTTGTCTGTAGGGATAACGTTTCTATTAACAATATCTTTCAGGACCCTTTCCTCCGTTTTATGAGCTGTGGAAAAGAAGTTCCTGTAAAATAGTCTAATAGGGGGTATAGGTGTTGTGTTAGTTGTCTCTTCGGAGGTTGCATGGCTTTTCACTTTCCTTCTTATGATGTCTTCGATGAAACCATTGGAGAAGCTGTTATTGACTAGGATAAGTAGTAGGGTAAGGCAGGTCCTAGTTTTGGAGAAGTGATTTTTGATTTACCTCCAACAGTGAAGCGTAATGTACGAAAGATTGAGAAAATTCGTGTTAGAATTATTAATCTTACTTTTTCGGTCATATTTAATAATATATATATATATATATATATATATATATATATATATATATATATATATATATAAATATATATATATATATATATATATATATATAAATATATATATATAAATAAATATATATATATATATATATATATATATATATATATATATATATATATATATATATATATATATATATATATATGTCGTACCTAGTAGCCAGAACTCACTTATCAGCCTACTATGCAAGGCCCAATTTGCCTAATAAGCCAAGTTTTCATGAATTAATTGTTTTTCGACTACCTAACCTACCTAACCTAACTTTTTCGGCTACCTAACCTAACCTAACCTATAAAGATAGGTTAGGTTAGGTTAGGTAGGGTTGGTTAGGTTTGGTCATATATCTACGTTAATTTTAACTCCAATAAAAAAAAATTGACCTCATACATAATGAAATGGGTATCTTTATCATTTCATAAGAAAAAAATTAGAGAAAATATATTAATTCAGGAAAACTTGGCTTATTAGGCAAATCGGGCCTTGCATAGTAGGCTGACAAGTGCGTTCTGGCTATTAGGTACGACATATATATATATATATATATATATATATATATATATATATATATATATATATATATATATATATATATATATATATATATATATATATATATATATATATGTCATACCTAATAGCCAGAACTCACTTGTCAGCCTACTATACAAGGCCCAATTTGCCTAATAAGCCAAGTTTTCATGAATTAATATATTTTCTCCAATTTTTTTCTTATGAAATGATAAAGCTATCCATTTCATTATGTATGAGGTCAATTTTTTTTTATTGGAGTTAAAATTAACGTAGATATATGACCGAACCTAATCAACCCTACCTAACCTAACCTAACCTATCTTTATAGGTTAGGTTTGGTTAGGTAAGCAAAAAAGTTAGGTTAGGTTAGGTAGGTTAGGTAGTCGAAAAACAATTAATTCATGAAAACTTGGCTTATTAGGCAAATCGGGCCTTGGATATTAGGCCGAGAAGTGCATTCTGGCTACTAGGTACGACATATATATATATATATATATATATATATATATATATATATATATATATATATATATATATATATATATATATATATATATATATATATGTCATACCTAATAGCCAGAACTCACTTGTCAGCCTACTATACAAGGCCCAATTTGCCTAATAAGCCAAGTTTTCATGAATTAATATATTTTCTCCAATTTTTTTCTTATGAAATGATAAAGCTATCCATTTCATTATGTATGAGGTCAATTTTTTTTTATTGGAGTTAAAATTAACGTAGATATATGAATTAACGTAGATATATGACCGAACCTAATCAACCCTACCTAACCTAACCTAACCTATCTTTATAGGTTAGGTAAGCAAAAAAGTTAGGTTAGGTTAGGTAGGTTAGGTAGTCGAAAAACAATTAATTCATGAAAACTTGGCTTATTAGGCAAATCGGGCCTTGGATATTAGGCCGAGAAGTGCATTCTGGCTACTAGGTACGACATATATATATATATATATATATATATATATATATACCTAACCTAACTTTTTCTGCTACCTAACCTAACCTAACCGATAGAGATAGGTTAGGTTAGCTTAGGTAGGGTTGGTTAGTTTCGGTCATATATCTACGTTAATTTTAACTCCAATAAAAAAAATTGACCTCATACATAATGAAATAGATAGCTTTATCATTTCATGAGAAAAAAATTAGAAAAAATATATTAATTCTGGAAAACTTGGCTTATTAGGCAAATCGGACCTTCCATAGTAGGCTGAGAAGTGCATTCTGGCTATAACAGAAACATAATTGAATCCGCTTTGATACAGATCACCAAAGAAAGTAATTTGAATATTAGCAGTGGTCTATATAACTTAGATCCATTTCTAATAGATCAGCTAAAGGGCGATTTAAGTAGAATCATTGAAAAACATTTGTTTCACTAATTTATTGTATATATTTACCTCTTTATGTTATAATTACCTATGCATTATGCTTGTATGTCTGCTGTATCAGATGGGCCATTGGGCTACATCGGATGGGCCAATTGGGTGCATCTGATTGGCCAATGGGCCTTCTACGTTGTCCAAGTATTGTACCTCACCTTACTTCACCACTCTCTCCTGCCTATTTATACCCATCACTCGATCTGTAAAATGACCTTCTGAAGATGTATTTAATATACGAAAGTACTTAAGGAAATTTCCTGTTTCATTTTTCCTCCGTGGTCTGACATTGTCATATATATATATATATATATATATATATATATATATATATATATATATATATATATATATATATATATATATATATATATATATATATATATATATATGTCGTACCTAGTAGCCAGAACGCACTTCTCAGCCTACTATGCAAGGCCCAATTTGCCTAATAAGCCAAGTTTTCATGAATTAATTGTTTTTCGACTACCTAACCAACCTAACCTAGCCTAACCTAACTTTTTCGGCTACCCAACCTAACCTAACCTATAAAGATAGGTTAGGTTAGGTTAGGTAGGGTTGGTTAGGTTCGGTCATATATCTACGTTAATTTTAACTCCAAAAAAATAAAATTGACCTCATACATAATGAAATGGGTAGCTTTATCATTTCATAAGAAAAAAAATAGAGAAAATATATTAATTCAGGATAACTTGGCTTATTAGGCAAATCGGGCCTTGCATAGTAGGCTGAGAAGTGCGTTCTGGCTACTAGGTACGACATATATATATATATTGTCGGGGGTCTACAGCTTGTGAGGGGGGCGAGTAACACTATATAAGATATCCTAGTACATTATCCTGGAGCGAACTGCGGCCCGGACGGCAATCCTCAATTCGCTAACCTCCCTTTCTGGAGGAGCCAAGCTGCAAGTCCTTCGCACATATTATGTACAGGCAGTCAGATCAGTGATCGATTATATGTCGCACCTGCACTCACAAATTTATCACACCAACAGTGGAAAAAGCTTGAAGTTGCCCAAAACAATGCTATGAGAGCCGCACTGGGAGCCCCCATGTGGACCAGGCTTAAAACTCTTAGACTGGAGACAGGTTTGCCCTCTCTACAAGAAAGAATATCACAAAGGACAGCTACAATTGTCAGTAAGATAATTATTCCTTCTGATCCAATCCCAGTACGGCAGGCCTTGGTGGTTGGACTAGGCCAAAACAATGGAAACTCTTGGGTTGCAAGAGCAGGAAAAGGCGTAAACAGAATACATTTAAAAAACATGATTCTTGATAGAGAGGGTGATCATCCACACCCAAATTACACTCCTTCCGCACCGTGGGAAGAGCCTACTTTCAAAATAGTAATAGAAAGTCTCCCAATGAAAAAGGCTGCCTATGAGCCGACAATCCTAAGGCGCATAATAGAAGAGCAAATGTATAACATAGCAGTAGCAGGAGCCACCCACATCTTCACAGACGGATCGGTGGACACAGAATATGAGAGTGCTGGCGCTGCTCTTTGCACGGCCAGCGTACAGGCATCCCAGCAAACACAGAACGTTTGTGGACGTTTTTAAATGGTGCCACAAACGTAATACTGTAACTTTTGACATAAATACGTATATCTGACGTTCTTAAAACCAAAGGATATAACTAAAAACATATATTCTTGAGACACAGTTTTTTAAGATTTATGTAAAAATTTAAAAATAATAGTAAATGCTATGGTATTATAATGTTTTCATGCTTTATATTTAAGAATAAATAATTTTCAGTCAACATTTAGTTTTTTTTGTTTACTTTCTGTAAAGCTATCCAATTTACGTTCTTATAACATAAATATAACATTTATATGACGTCAGTATAACATTATTTACACGACATCATTACGTTATTATGATGTTATATTAACGTATAATTCCTGTGTGAAAACCAGAATATATATTGAACTTTATGTTTTAAACCTTGTAAAGTTATCATAAAACTTGGAATAAGATGGTAAGCATGCTTTACTTATGAAAATATACAAACAAATCAACAAAAACATTTTAACATAAAAAACATGAACATAACATAAATTAACAGCATTCATGGGAGTTAATTGGAACTCTGTAATATTGCATACATGAACCTTAAGGTACAAACCCAGTGTATTTACCCATGCAGTTCTTTCCTAAATCTAAATTTTTCCAATTTTTACACTTTGTTTCGAGTTCTGTCTTGTGTTGCTACTTTTAATACCCCATTAATGTCCCCTTTGTTATGTCCATTCATCCCATTGTGCATCTCTACCATATGTCACTCCTAATTCTTTGCTTTTCTGGAGAATGTAATATAAGCTTTGACAATCTTCATATGACAGGTTAACAGGTAGAACAAAGATTACCATTTATATATGGATAACTATTATAAGTCGGTTTGAATGAGTGAATTGCTGCTTGAAGATAGGTATATACACGTGTGGTACTATCAGATTGCATCGTGGTGAGCCTAAAACCCTTCAGATCCAAGCAAAGGGTAAAATGCCAGCAGATATAATTGCGAACACATTGATACCAAAATGAAAGACATATGACGAGAATTGAGGTAACCAAAGTGAAAAGAGTGTTCACATTACATTGCACTAGAGTGCTCCTGGGTTACTTTCTCTCACTTTCTCTGTTTTGTGCGGATGGTCCGCCGTGCTTTCATCACGTCAGCGGGTGGAGCACGCTGCTGTTTTTGACATTTCATGCATATATTCCGGTTGGAAATTCTATTGCGAACACATTGATACCAAAATGAAAGACCTAGGATGACAATTGAGGTGACCAGAATGAAAAGAGTGTATACATTTTATCGCTCTTGTGCGCTCCCTGGTAACACGCTCTCGCTTTCTCTGTTTGTTGCGGATGGTAAGCCGGGCTTTTGGAGTTTATATGCCTTTAGTCCTGTAGAGAATTCTATTGCGAACACATTGATGCTAAATTGAAAAACCTAGGATGAGAATTGAGGTAACAAAGTTGAAAAGGGTATACACTTTCAGCATTACCACGCTCTCTAATGTAATGAGAGTTGCCTGAGGGTGGCTCAGCTTTCTTTTTCTGGTACCCTTGGCCTACATTCATCTTGTCGGCGGGCGGAGCGCGCTGCTGTCTTTGACATTATATGCACATAGTTCTGTTGGGAATTCTATTGCGAACGCATTGATACCAAAATGAAAGACATAGCACGAGAATTAAGGTGACAAAGTTGAAAAGAGTATACACTTTTCAGTATTTCCGCACACTACCAGGGAATGTCCAAAAAAAAAAATGGAGAGAGTGGAGGGGTAACTTGCCCAAAACGCGAAAGTGTTTGGGGAGATTAACTTTCGTTCAATACTATTATGCAAGAGGAGCGACACATCTATGGTTCATCCAATAAAATCAGCAGACTTCTAGATGTTACTACTGCTCGGCTTAGACTCGGTTACAAGTATTTCTGGGAATTCTCATTATCTGCTGATGTAGACCTGACCAAATGTTAACTGTCAACAAAATTATTCGCACACCCTCCGTCACTATGTGATAGTGAATTCAGAGACAATTCTATAACCAATGTACCAACGATGTGTCAATATTTCATTCAAAATGATCTGGTACCAGAAATTTTAGCCAAATATCCCCAGTTTGCTAACTGTAAGTAGTAACAAAGTGATTGTAACCTATCCACCGCTGCCCACTGGATGGGGGGCGGTGTGCAGGACAAACATATCAATTGTGACACTAGCTCTCCACATATGTCAGTTGCTTAATTTAGAAACTGTACTTGTGATCGATCTCGAACCCATTGTTGATGTGACGACTTATACTGAATTTTGTAACTAGCTCATCAAGATTGTAACTTGCTTAGCTAAATGAATTGTGGGGTTCAGTCCCTGAGCCCATTATGTGCCTCTGCAACCCTTTCCACTACCGCCCACAAGATGGGTATGGGGTGCATAATAAATGAACTAAACTAACTTTAAGGCATCCTGAAAGAAAGCTTGGAGGGCTTGAAAAATTGCAGAACGAAGCCTTGAGGATAATCCTTGGGTGCCCTCGTACCACAAAGATACTTAATATGAGAAAGGAACTTAATATTCCGAGCGTTGTTTATCGTGTTACTGAAAATAACTGTCAAATTGGTATAAAAATGCTTAGGCTAGCTCATCCTAACCGTTGCACAGAAGCCCTCCAGAATTTCTTTATTGAATGTAAACATTGTTTCAAATAGATAAATAAAATTGGAACTGAACTCAGAAAGTATCAGATTTATAATTTGTACCAAGAGAGACAACAATAGCACTTTCCTGCACTGTAGGAAATTACACCCTTTTCAATTTTAATCCCTCCCTTTCCATCAAAGGAGCAAATTAGAGATCAGTCCCAGCTTTGTTTTGAGGCAAAGCTCAACGTCTTAAGCCATATTGATGCTCTGTCCACAGAGCATTCTCTCTCTCAAATCATATACACTGAAGGTTTCCTAGAGCGCCCAACGGGTGCAGCTGGAAGTGCAGTTGTCCTGGCAATAGGATATGACTTATATTTTGAGTGGGGAGTCCGTATAAACAACTGGGCCTCTACCCTTCAGACTGAACTATTTGCCTTGCTCCTTGCACTGAAATGTGTACAAGTATCCAAACTTGATACATTAATTGTAAGTGACTCTTTATCATCCTTAATTGCTCTCAACTCTTTAAGACATAACTGTAACATGCTTGTGTCTGAAGCTAGACACAAATACAATAACAACTTGAGGAACCTTATCATAAACAATAATCTCAACAAAAATCACATAGTTCTCAGAGGTGAGTTCAATATTGACCTAGGGCTACAAAATAACCCTCAAGTAGACTATTTCCTCAACAGCATGAATTCCTGTATGCTCATCCCCGCAATCACCATATCCGATCCTATCTTAGTAACAGACACCAATATGAAGCCATCAATGATATAACCTCTCCCACTCTACCACTTACCGTAAAGGTGCCACAGAGCAGCATCCTAGGACCCTCCTGTTTCTTATATACATCAATGATCTCCCTAATGTCTCTAACATACTTAAACCTATATTGTTGGCTGATGATACTACTCATCTACTCTGACCCCAACCCACTCCTGTTACATAATGTTGTAAACAATTAATTAAAAAAAGTCTACTTGTGAATGTCAACCAACAAACCTCACACAAAACATAGAAAAGACCTACTATATCTTATTTGGAAACAAATCAACAAATGCAATTCAGCTTCAGATAGATAATGTAAACATTAGCAATAAAAATGATGGAAAGTTTCTTAGCCTATACTTAGACAAGAGACTCAACTTCCGCACCCATATACAACACATAACTAAAAAGGTTTCTAAAACAGTTGGTATACTGTTTAAGATCAGATATTATGTACCCTACTCTGCTCTCCTCTCACTCTATTATGCACTTATCTATCCCTATCATTCTTATGGTGTTTGTGCTTGGGGTTCAACCTCTGCAAACTACCTCAAGCCCATCATCATCCAGTAAAAGTCTGCTATCAGGACAATAACTAACTCTACCTTCAGACAACACACAGCTCCCTTGTTCAAATCCTTAAACATGCTAAACAAATTCACTCCATACATTCTCCTGTGTAAATTACGTTTATAAAGCCCTTTTTCTAACTGCAAACCCTGTTCTGAAACTCTTCCTGGACAGATGTAATAGAACACATGGCCACGTCCCCACCAGACATAAATATCTCTTTGATATCCCCAGAGTCAAACTTAATCTATGTAAACACTCTATGTAAATAAAGGGACCTAGTCTATGGAACTCACTCCCTTATAATGAATTGAAAAGCTGTCCAACTTCTGCCATATTCAAAAATAAAACCAAAAAGTACCTGTAGTACTTTTTAAGTACGAGGGAGTAATGCGCAAAGCGTCCCTCACCTGTGACGTCACAGCGTCATCTGACGCAATATCAACACAGCGGCCATTTTGTCGTGAGTTCAGTCATGGCGAGGACAAACCCTTCATGCAAACTGCACCTACTATCAAGAAGAAGAAGATTTTGTGTTCCACCGAGAGTATTATCGTAAGTAAACACTTATAATTTATATTTTATTATATTAATTGATTCTATTTTTCTGTAATCTTTCTGACAAAAGATTAAACAATCCATGGCTCACAAGTGGCATTCTCAACTCAATCAACAAGAAACATGAATATGAAAAGAAAGTTAGGATTGGCCTAGTTTCAAAGGAAGTAGCTAAAAGGTACTCATCAATGCTTACCAGTATCATAAGAAAGGCAAAACTTGCATATTATGTGAATAGATTCAATGAAGCAAAAGGCAACATGAAAAACACTTGGAAAACTATCTCTAGTATCCTAGGAACTAAGCAACACTCACATAACCAAATAAAACTCTACAAGGATGGGGATATACCGTCAACTGATTTAGAAATGGCAAATGAATTTAATAGTTTCTTTTCATCGGTTGGTGCTAATCTTGCCAGTAAAATCCCACAGACTCAGACACATATTAACACATATCTCTCAGGCAGCTATCCAAACTCTCTTCTCCTTTCACCAATCAGCCCGGCAGATGTTGTGTCCATCATACACTCTCTAAAAACCAAGGCAGGGAACACCAGTGAAATTCCGTCCATTGTGTACAAGAGAGCCTCCCATGCCCTTGCCCCACCCATAGCACTACTGTTCAACAAATCTATAGAGTGTCACACCTTCCCTGATATCCTCAAAAAAGCAGGAGTAACGCCAGTCCATAAAGGAGGCAATCCGGCGGACATAAACAATTATAGACCAATATCAAATCTACCCATTCTATCAAAAATATTTGAAAAAATTATTTACAAACAGCTCTATTCCTACCTCGTAAAATTCGACATACTCAGCCCCTGCCAGTTTGGCTTCCGGTCCCAAAAGAGCACCAACGATGCAATCACTAGTCTCCTTGACGTTATCTACTCAGCCCTTGATAAAAATGAGTTTCCGATTGGACTCTTCATTGACCTAAGAAAAGCCTTTGATACTGTTAATCACAACTACCTCTTACTTAAACTCCAGCATTATGGAATCCGAGGCCTTGCCCTTGACTACATCCAATCCTATCTTAGTGACAGACACCAATATGTAACCATCAATGATACAACTTCGTCCACTCTACCAATTACCGTTGGAGTGCCACAGGGCAGCATCTTAGGACCTCTTCTATTTCTTATATATATAAACGATCTGCCTAATGTCTCTATTATTCTCAAACCTATACTGTTTGCTGACGATACTACTCTTATCTATTCAAACCTCAACCCACATACACTAAATAATGTTGTGAATAATGAATTAAAAAAAGTCCACTTATGGATGTCAACGAACAAACTAACATTAAACATCGAAAAGACTTACTACATCTTATTTGGAAGCAAATCATCAAATGCAATTCAGCTACAGATAGACAACATTAACATCAGTAATAAAGATGATGGCAAGTTTCTTGGCCTATTCCTAGACAAGAGACTCAACTTCAGCACCCACATTCAACACATAACTAAGAAAGTCTCTAAGACAGTTGGTATACTCTCCAAAATCAGATATTATGTTCCTAACTCAGCTCTCCTCTCACTATATTATGCACTAATTTACCCCTATCTTAATTATGGTATCTGTGCATGGGGGTCTACCACTGCAAACCACCTTAAGCCCATCATCACACAGCAAAAATCTGCTATCAGAATGATAACTAACTCAGCTTTCAGACAACACTCAGCTCCCTTGTTTAAATCCCTAAACTTGCTAAATATTAACTCCCTCCACACATTCTCTTGTGTCAACTACATTTACAAAACCCTGTTCTTAAATGCAAACCATGCTCTGAAACTCTCCCTGGACAGATGTAATAGGACCCATTATCACCACACCAGAAATAAATATCTCTTTGATATCCCCTGGGTCAAACTTAATCTGTGTAAACACTCTATGCAAATTAAGGGACCAAGTTTATGGAACTCACTCCCTAGTGAATTGAAAAACTGTAAAACTTTTGCCTTATTTAAAAGCAAAACCAAAAAGTACCTAACTTCATCTTCTCAGTTTTCCTACACTGAGCTTTAAATTTGCTCTGTACCTAGTGTTACCCAATCTCCTAATTTTTATGTAATTTCAAACTACCTTATCATTGTGTTCATTGCTGTCTTCTTTTATGTGCTAGCCATATGCTGTATTGTGACTACCAATTTTTGTCAACTACCATTCAAGCTGTCATTGCAACCAATCTTATATTGTTTCTGCTGTATTATGCCTACCAATTTTTTTGTCAACTACCATTCAAGCTGTCATTGCAATCAATCTTAGCTACCTATGTGCTTTAATATACTGTGCCTACAATTTTCTCTCATCTTTTTTTTCATTTCATGTAATCTGTTATCATTTTTTGTCTATAATTTTGCAAGTATTTACCTCCTTAAAATTTTCTTAGATTAAGGACCTGCCCGAAACGCTGTGCGTGCTAGTGGCTTTACAAGACTGTAATTACCATATTTGTATCCTCACATTCCTTATGTACATTCTTGTATATGCATAAATAAATAAATAAATAAATAAATAATAAAGGTCCAAAGGGTTGTTAAGGAACAAGGGTGTAGCGATACCGACGCTCAGTGCGCTCAACTCACACCAAAGTATCACCTGTGTAGCTTCTGTAATTAGTGTTAATTAGTTATGCTATAAGATAATGAAGCGAGTATAAGATTAACTCGCTACAAGGGTACTGTGTTGGGAGGTGAGGGCTGTTACTGGTGTCTGTGGGGATGTGAGGACTTGTACCAACCACTATCACCACCAGTACCTTGTCTTGCATCCTGCTTAGTATTCCTATTGAGATATGAAGTATTATTGCATTCATATAATTATTCATTCACAGTCATTACTATTTTTATGGGCTATGTTCTGTTACCCTAATGCTTTTTACCCCTGGGCATGTCCATTTACTCTCCAGCCCTTCACAAGCCACTGCTGCACCCCCTCCATGCCCATACTTACTGTGCTTATTCTTACAGGACTGCACTGCATTATGTGGTGCTCACTGCCTGGACACCTTGATACATGCATTATAGGGTTCTGGTAGTTGTTCTACTCACCAAGCTCTTCCAAGGCCAGGCTTGACATGTGAGAGCTTGGTCCAACAGGCTGTTGCTTGGACAGGCCCCTCAGGCCCACATATCCACCACAGCCTTGTTTGTCCGGCACTTCAAAATCAAATGTTTATTTACGTAAGGTACATACATAATTTTAGGTAAGGTACTCTTTATTTGGGTAAATTTATCTTCGTAGTATTTAGTTTTGGCTCGTCTAATTATCTTGGATAGCAATAACGAGTAATTCTTTGAGAATTCTTTGGAGACAATTCCTAACCTATATTTCTCCCAACCTATACTTCTTCTCAAGGTCATCTTCACTTCTTGAAGATGTTCAGGTTTTCTCTTGAAGATGTCGACGGTTGTTCCAGCAATACTGTATTTCTTTTATTGCTGAAAACCTGTTTTCAGCCATAAAAAAATAATCCTGAATCCAGAAAAAAATCCCTTTTGTATCATCTGGAAATTTTCAAATATTGCTGATCAAACCTGAGTCTAAATTATTTGTATATATTATGAATGACAGAGGGCCCAGGACAGGGTTTTTAGGCACTCCACTTACATTTTCCCACTCTGACTTAACCCCCATTTATACAAACTCAGTCTTATCTTTTAGCTAATAATTTATTGTACACACCATACTCAGCCTGTGTAGGGTAGTTTATTGTGCATGTGTAGTATATATATTTGTGTAGTATATTTGGTATATTTAATGCCTCTAACCTCTCCTCATAGTTCTTGTCCTTCAGTTCTGGGAGCCACTTAGTAGCATGTCTTTGCACCTTTTCCAGTTTGTTTATGTGCTTCTTAAGATATGGGCACCATACAACCGCTGCATATTCCAACTTTGGTCTAACAAAAGTCGTGAACAATTTCTTGAGTATTTCGCCATCCATGCATTTAAAAGCTCTGAATATTATCCTTTACCTGCAATTGGTTGTTGCTGTATTTATAGAATATGATTTGTTCTACTTTACATTTGTTTGTTCCTTTTTTTCAAAATTTCTTTCTGCCTCTCTCCTCACTGCCGTGTAGTTGTTTCTCTTTGTATTACTGGTATGTTTGGGGGTTTGACCTCTTTGTATATTGATTCCATTTTTGTGTCTTTTGGTCTCTGGCCGTCTTGAAATTTCAGTTGAACAAATCCTGTTTCCTAGTTCTGCATCTTTGTTTTGGTATAAATGTTTTTGTTCCTTTATCATATATTTCACAAAATTGACATACTGTGCATTAATTCATCTCAATTACTTCCTTTCCTAACAGCAAGCCTTTCCAGTAAAATTCTTTGAATTCTTTTCTGACTTCCAGCCTAATGTTTGTTTTATCCAATTGTGTATGATGCCTAGCGTGTGTCTGGTGCCTGTTGTGTTAAACCGAAGATAAATGCATAAGTATAGGTCAGTAATTTCTTAAGCTTTGAAAGGGGCTTTCATTATGCAGCAGTATTCCACTCTAGAGAGCACTAGCGTCTTGAAAACTATCATCATCGGTATAGCATCTCTAGTGTGAAAAGTTCTTGTTATCTATCCTGTCATTTTTCTTGCAGTTGTGACGGCTACTTTATTGTGTTCTTTAAATGTAAGGCCTTCTGACATCAGTACACCCAAATCCTTTACTTTGCTTTTCCGTTCAATGTTATGATTTGACTGAGTTTTGTAAGTGGTTTCCGTTTTTATATTTTCATTTTTTCCGTAGCGCATGAGCTGAAACTTATGTTCGTTAATCACCATGTTATTTTCTGTAGCCCATAGAAAGACCTGATTTACATCTGATTGGAGGTTTGCTGTGTCCTCTATGTTGCCTACTCTCGTGAAGATTCTAGTGTCATCTGCAAAGGATGATCAAGTACTATAGGTTGTGTCCTTGTCTATGTCCGATATGAGGATGAGAAAAAGTATTGGAGCAAGCACAGTACCCTTGGGGACTGAGCTCTTTACGGTTAATGGTCCAGATTTTATTTTGTTGACTACTACACATTGGGTTCTATTAGTCAGGAAGTTGTATATCCTTCTGCCTATTTTTCTGGTAATTCCTTTTGAACGCATTTTATGTGCAATAACACAATGGTCACATTTGTCAAAGGCTTTTTTTTTGTCAAAGCGTTTTGTTTGTCTTCCATGGCATCTAGTGCCATGTCAGAGTGGTCCAGCAACTGTGATAGGCAAGAGCGCCCTGTTCTGAAACCATGTTGTCTGGGGTTATGGAGATGCTGTGATTCCATGTATTTTGTGATCTTACTTCTTAGCATTCTCTCAAAGATTTTTATGATGTGCGATGTTAGTGCTATCGGTCTGTAGTTTTTTGCCTCTGCCTTATTTCCTCCTTTATGGGGCGGTGCTATCTCTGCTGTTTTTAGTATGTCAGGGATAATGCCAGTATCTTGGCTTTGTCTCCAAAGAATGTGAAGGGCCTGCGATAACGTTTTTTTACAGTTCTTGATGAATATAGAGTTCCAAGAGTCAGGGCCTGGTGCAGAGTGCATAGGCATACTGTCTATGGCTTCTTCAAAATCCAGTGGGGATAGGATCACATCTGATTTATGATTTGATGTTGGTATCATATCCATGAAAAATTCATTTGGGTTATCAATCAGATGGATGGAGAGCTACACTCGTGGTGTCCCATTTTCCCAGCACTCTTTGTCATATAATGCTTTGAAACTTTTGACGGTTTTGGCCTCCACCACCTTCTCACCTAACTTGTTCCAACCGTTTACCATTCTGTTTGCAAAAGTGAATTGTCTTACATTTCTTCGGCATCTTTGTTTAGTTCGTTTAAATCTATAACCTCTTGTTCTTGAAATTCCAGGTCTCGGGAAATCTTCCCTATCAAGTTTATCAATTCCTGTTACTGTTTTGCACGTAGTGATCATATCTCCTCTTTTCCTTCTGTCTTCTAGTTTTGGAATATTTAATGCCTCTAATGTCTCCTCATAAATCCTGCCCTTCAGTTTTGGTATGAATGTTTGTGTGCCTTCATCGTATATTTTGCAAAATATGGAATACATCTCATTTACTTTACTTTAAGAATATGGTTCGATCAATTAAAAACCCTCTTGTTCAAATTGCAAAGAGACTGAAAGAGATGCAGCATGCTCAATGGATTATATATTAGTGATTATTATTAGGATTATATATTAGTGAATCATATTAGTGATTCAATTATTATGGTCATAAAACAATAAACAAATAGTTTTGGTGTTATTACACTCTATTCACAGGTTATATATAAGTATCTGCATGTTTTGTTCACCATTACAAACCACTAAGTTGGTTTGATTTTTGTTGAGATTGTTATTTATGATAAGATTCCTTACGTTATCTGAGAATGAAGCTATGTTGGTATTGGGAAATCTATAGATGGCACTTATAGTCAAGGAGGATTTAGGGATTTACTGGAGAACTTGGCAAAGGTATATTCACAATAGTCGTCTCTATTACTAATGACACTATTGCAGATGAAGGTATCTTTGTAAGATATTGCTATGCCACCTCCTTTTTTTATTAGGCCTGCAGTTGTGAATGGCTTTATTATCAGCCAAGTTGTAGCATACAACATAGCATATATATGTATATGGCATACATTATATATATATATATATATATATATATATATATATATATATATATATATATATATATATATATATATATATATATATATATATATATATATATGAATGAAAACTCACACCCCAGAAGTGACTCGAACCCATACTCCCAGAAGCAACGCAACTGGTAACTACAGGGCGCCTTAATCCGCTTGACCATCACGGCCGTCAAAAGGAATTGATAGCTGAGGCTATTTGAGCCACTTCCCCGACGGCAACTCGGATGGTAATCTTGGGCATAGCATTTCACCAAATCACCTCATTCTTTGGGGCACACGTGAGGAACACAAATGCGAACAATTTTCATTCGCATATAGTCCTGGGGACCATTCAGGCTTGTTCGCATATATATATATATATATATATATATATATATATATATATATATATATATATATATATATATATATATATATATATATATATATATATATATATATATATATATATATATATATATGTCGTACCTAGTAGCCAGAACGCACTTCTCAGCCTACTATGCAAAGCCCGATTTGCCTAATAAGCCAAGTTTTCATGAATTAATGTTTTTTCGACTACCTAACCTAACCTAACCTAACTTTTTCGGCTACCTAACCTAACTTAACCTATAGAGATAGGTTAGGTTAGGTAGGGTTGGTTAGGTTCGGTCATATATCTACGTTAACTTTAACTCCAATAAAAAAAATTTGACCTCATACATAATGAAATGGGAAGCTTTATCATTTCATAAGAAAAAAATTAGAGAAAATATAATAATTCAGGAAAACTTGGCTTATTAGGCAAATCGGGCCTTGCATAGTAGGCTGAGAAGTACGTTCTGGCTACTAGGTACGACATATATATATATATATATATATATATATATATATATATATATATATATATATATATAACTGAAAACTCACACCCCAGAAGTGACTCGAACCCATACTCCCAGAAGCAAGGCAACTGGTATGTACAAGACGCCTTAATCCACTTGACCATCACGACCGGACATAATGAGGTGATAGCCGAGGCTATTTGAACCACCCCACCGCCGGCACTCGGATAGTAATCTTGGGCATAGCATTTTACCAAATCACCTCATTCTTTGGGGCACACGTGAGGAACACAAATGCGAACAAGCCTGAATGGTCCCCAGGACAATATGCAACTGAAAACTCACACCCCAGAAGTGACTCTAACCCATACTCCCAGAAGCAAGGCAACTGGTATGTACAAGACGCCTTAATCCACTTGACCATCACGACCGGACATAATGAGGTGATAGCCGAGGCTATTTGAACCACCCCACCGCCGGCACTCGGATAGTAATCTTGGGCATAGCATTTTACCAAATCACCTCATTCTTTGGGGCACACGTGAGGAACACAAATGCGAACAAGCCTGAATGGTCCCCAGGACAATATGCAACTGAAAACTCACACCCCAGAAGTCCGGTCGTGATGGTCAAGTGGATTAAGGCGTCTTGTACATACCAGTTGCCTTGCTTCTGGGAGTATGGGTTCGAGTCACTTCTGGGGTGTGAGTTTTCAGTTGCATATTGTCCTGGGGACCATTCAGGCTTGTTCGCATTTGTAACTACCTAAGTGTAGTTACAGGATGAGACCGTCTTCCCAGCATTCTTTGTCATATAACGCTTTGAAATTACTGACAGTCTTGGCCTCCACCACCTTCTCACCTAACTTGTTCCAACCGTCTACCACTATTTGCGAAGGTGAATTTTCTTATATTTCTTTAGCATCTGTGTTAAGCTAGTTTCAATCTATGACCTCCTGTTCTTGAAGTTCCAGGTCTCAGGAAATCTTCCCTGTAGATTTTATCAATTCCTGTTACTATTTTGTATGTAGTGATCATATCACCTCTTTCTTCTGTCTTTTAGTTTTGGCATATTTAATGCCTCTAACCTCTCCTCGTAGCTCTTGCCCTTCAGTTCTGGGAGCCACTTAGTAGCATGTCTTTGCACCTTTTCCAGTTTGTTGATGTGCTTCTTAAGATATGGGCCAACTTCTGTTGTTGGGCACCACACAACAGCTGCATATTCTAGCTTTGGCGTAACAAAAGTTATGAACAATTTCTTTAGTATATCACCATCCATGTATTTAAACGCAATTCTAAAGTTAGAAAGCGTAGCATAGGCTCCTCGCACAATATTCTTTATGTGGTCCTCAGGTGATAGTTTTCTATCTAGAACCACCCCTAGATCTCTTTCTTTATCAGAATTCTTTAAAGATTTCTCACATAATGTATAGGTTGTGTGGGGTCTATGTTCTCCTGTTCCACATTCCATAACATGGCATTTATTAACATTAAATTCCATTTGCCAAGTGGTGCTCCATATACTTATTTTATCCAGGTTTTCTTGAAGGGCATGACAATCATCTAAATTTCTTATCCTTCCTATTATCTTAGCATCATCAGCAAACATGTTCATGTAATTCTGTATACCAACTGGTAGATCATTTATGTAGACAATAAACATCACTGGTGCAAGAACTGAACCATGTGGTACTCCACTTGTGACATTTCTCCAGTCCGATACATTGCCTCTGATTACTGCCCTCATTTTTCTATCGGTCAGAAAATTTTTCATCCATATTAGAAGCTTACCTGTCACCCCTCCAATATTTTCCAGTTTCCAGAACAACCTCTCTATGTGGAACTGTCGAATGCCTTTTTTAGGTCCAGATAGATGCAGTCCACCCAACCATCTCTTTCCTGTAATATATCTGTTGCTCGATCATAGAAACTGAGTAAATTCGATACACAGGATCTTCCAAATCGAAAACCATATTGTCTGTCTGAAATTATATAATTTCTCTCCAGGTGTTCTACCCATTTAGTTTTAATTATTTTTTCCAATATTCCAATTCCAATTTTTTCCAATAATGTGTGTGTGTGTATGTATATTTGTGTTGTTGAATATGACCGAAAGTCAGTCTTTCTGCCCCTCTCCTTACTGCTATTGTTGTTTCTCGCATCTTTGTATTGCTTGTATGTTTGGGCAATTTTTCCCCTTTTCCTAGTTCTGCATCTCTGCTTTAGTATAAATTTTGTTGTGCCATTATCATATATTTCACAAAACTTGACATACATCTCATTTACTTCATGTCCTAACAGCAAGTGTTTGTCAAATTCCTTAAGGAAATATCTGAGTTCCCCATAATGACCTCTCCACATGTCAGGTTTTTCAACTGCTTCAAGCTCATTTTCTTCCAGATTATAATGCATTGCATACTTTATTCCCAAAAAGACATGGTCACTTTTACCCAAGTGACCATGTCACTTGGGTAAAAGGAGGGAGGTACTGAAAGGAGGAAAAGGGAGGTACCAAAGGAGGGAGGTACTGAATGATAAATATATCTTTCTCTTTCCTGGTAAATATAATATCCAGCATGGAGGGAACATCCCCTTCCCTCATCCTCGTAGCTTGTTTAACATGTAGAAACATGAATGTTTACAGGGTGAGGTTTACGATTTTATATATATATATATATATATATATATATATATATATATATATATATATATATATATATATATATATATATATATATATATATATATATAATTGGTCTCTGGTCTCTCTCTCTCTCTCTCTCTCTCTCTCTCTCTCTCTCTCTCTCTCTCTCTCTCTCTCTCTCTCTCTCTCTCTCTCTCTCTCTCTCTCTCTCTCTCTCTCTCTCTCTCTCTCTCTCTCTCTCTCTCTCTCTCTCTCTCTCTCTCTCTCTCTCTCTCTCTCTCTCTCTCTCTCTCTCTCTCTCTCTCTCTCTCTCTCTCTCTCTCTCTCTCTCTCTTTATATATATATATATATATATATATATATATATATATATATATATATATATATATATATATATATATATATATATATATATATATATAAAAAGTTTGTGTGTGTGTAATTTATATAAATAAATAATTAAATATTAATTTTGTTAATATCTTTTCAGGGAAAACTTGCAAGTACAATTCGTATACAAGAGGGGCAACAAGAGCCAGAGGATGTCTACTAAGAAAATATATAAGTCTTTATCCTCACACTCTTGATATATGGTCTTCTCTGGTCTCTTTATTTTCTCTCCTCACAAATGTCCCTTTTTTTTTATTTCTTTTACGTTTCTCTCCTGTTTTTCTTGTCTTTTAATCTCTCCTTTCCTCCTCTCTTCTAACACCTCTCGTTTCCTGTCTCTTCTAGCTTCTCTCTTCCTTTACTTTTTATATTTGTGGTATTCATTTATGTCATTTTTATCTTGTATATTTTTCTTGTATCTTTTTCTTATCTTGTGTTTCTCTTCCCCTTCTCTTCAATGATTTCTCATTTCTCTCCTCTCTCTGTTGTTTCTGTTCTGTCTTCTCTCTCCTTGCCTTAATTTTGTTCTGTCTCCTCTTTTGTTGTGTGTGTGTCTTTCTGTCTCTGTCTGTCTCTCTCTCTCTCTCTCTCTCTCTCTCTCTCTCTCTCTCTCTCTCTCTCTCTCTCTCTCTCTCTCTCTCTCTCTCTCTCTCTCTCTGGCTCTCTCTCTGGCTCTGGCTCTCTCTCTCTGGCTCTGGCTCTCTCTCTCTCTCTCTCTCTCTCTCTCTGGCTCTCTCTCTCTCTCTCTGCACTCTCTTTCTCTCTGGCTCTCTCTCTCTCTCTCTCTCTGGCTCTCTCGCTCTCTCTGGCTCTCTCTCTCTCTCTGGCTCTCTCTTTCTCTCTGGCTCTCTCTCTCTCTCTCTCTCTCTCTGGCTCTCTCGCTCTCTCTGGCTCTCTCGGGCTCTCTCGCTCTCTCTGGCTCTCTCGCTCTCTGGCTCTCTCTCTCTCTCTCTGGCTCTCTCTCTCTGGCTCATGCTCTCTCTCTCTCTGGCTCTGTGGCACTCTCTCTCTGGCTCTCATATTTCATTTGATTTAAAAATGTCTGAGATTTTTTACTTAATCTAAGTTATATTGCATGGTGCTAATATGAATATTATACATGACTGTTTTTTCTTTTCTTTCTCTTTCTCCCTTTCTTTCTTTCTCTTTCTTTCCTTCTCTCTCTTTTTCTTTCTCTTTCTAGATGAATATTATACTTGACTGTGTTTACATTCACTTGTAGATTTTTATTTTTAGTTAATTAGTCCTAAACTTTTGATTAATAGATTTTTATTATTAGTCATAGAAAAACTATAGTGTTATATGTATACTCGGAAAATTTTACTTGTTTTAGTTTTAAGTAACAATAACTGCTTGTAACGTCAGACTGATCTCAGCATGACATGAATTACAGGCTGCTTGATCACAAAATCTATTGTGTTCACATATTGCATATATAGATTTTTATAGATTTTTAAATTTTTACTTTTATATTCTGTTATAGATATAGTCTATATATTTCGAGCTATTACATATATTTTGTTGTATTACTCATTCTTAATTAAATAAATATAATATTTTAATTCTCTTTTTGTACCCTATTTATTTGTAATTTACACATACATATATAGGATGTCCATTTCTTTCTCAGATATGTCTTCTTTCTTTCTCTCCCTTTCTATTTCAGATATGAATTAAAAAATTATTATACCCTAATTTACCCTAAACGTTTTAATGTAGGTAATTAAAAGATTATAAAAAAGTTTTTAGAAATGTTAATTATTTACGTTCTAAGGTTGTATATAAAAGTTCTCAAAAAACCTTTTCTAAACGTAATTATAAACGTGCTGAAAACAATGAAATGCCGTTTTTAGGATGTTTTAAAAACATGAAAATGTTTGCTGGGATATATTGGAGACTGGGAGGACTAGTATCATCAACCCAAACTGAGCTGTTTGCCATACAACAGGCATTCGCATATGTGATTGCACAAAACACTCAAAATGCAATCATACACACAGACTGAAAAGCTGCACTTCAAATACTAGGACAAAAACAGTGGAAAAATAATGTGGAAATAATTACCACCATTTTGTATCTTGGAGCAGTCGCTAAAGGCAAAGGACTCAACATAACCTTAAACTGGATCCCATCCCATATTGGAATCCCATTAAATGAAAAAGCTGATGAAATTGCTAAATTGGCAACTTGTCATCCAATGATACATAAAACAATTCAACCCAGCCTAGAGAACATAAAAAACATGATCACCAAAAAACTCACATCTCAACAAAGCCTACCTGCACCAGAGAATAGCTGAAGGTTCGCCCTCTGCAACATGGTATCTTCAGGCAACCAAATTAGAAAGGTTAAATATCCCAAAAGGAATCCACAGGGAAATAGCAGTTAGATTATATAGACTATGTCTAGGTTACAGATGCAACTGGGAGATTGGTGAACCCCGACAGAGAGAGTGCATCATCTGCCAAACTGTCACAGAAAAACCATTACTTCACTATCTTCTGGAATGTGAAGCAACCAATGACCTTAGAAGAGCTTTAAGAGTTCCTGAATCATGCAGTGGCCACCCTGAAGCCATCAACACAGCCACTCTCCTGGTCAACAAAGGTGTCCAGCAGCTGGACACCCTCATAAAGACTGTTAAGCAGTATCCTCCCCCGCGATAACAGCTTGATGGTTAAATGCAACCTCAAAATACTGAGAAAATAAAAATTGTACCACTTACGGGCTATTCATGCCCGTGCCATCTCTTGGGTGGCTTAATCTTCATCAATCAATCAATCAATCATTATCCTGGCAACAGTCGCCAACGTCGGGGTGTCTCTCTCTCTACATGGACACCACCCAGGAGTATTAGCGATAACTGTTACTCAGCGTAGCCCTGCGGGTCTTCACTCAATCCTCGCGGCGCCACTTTTCGCCAGGAGAGTATCCCAGTCAATCTCCAACCGGCCTTCGTAGTCAAAGATGAGTGGGAACACAGTTTGCTCTCTCCCAACCGTGTGCCGCCCCGACAAGGGCTCTACTATTAACTGCAAGGTCGCCAACTGGTGTTTCCCGTGTCCAGTAACACGACAGTGGTATTGTGGAATTGTGGTACTAGTGGCAAAGCTCGATCATTACATCTGGTCACAGGCAAGTATATGTCTCTAATATTCTCACTCTTTGGAACTGTTCTATAGCAACAAGATATATGGAGGGATAATATAAACACAAAGGTATTTTGTATTTTACTTAAAACATTTGAAGGTATGATATTCTTATCAACAACGAGGCATCAAGTACATGCAGAAAGTCACTCTCTCTTCATAAAACTAGGACTCAACAAGAGGGCAACATTCCCCCTCGCGTCAATGTCAAAATCAGCTGAGCAGCTCCCCCTCACCATGCAAATGTTGCTGTACTTGATTCTTTGCGCGTGAAGCGCCTGTTTCTTTAAATTCGCAGGGATCACTATGTTTATCACCAACACAATGTTTACTATAATGGCATAAACGCTGCTGATCACTGCACAAGCCTTAATGCCCACTAATTCATTCCAGTAGAAGTTAACACTGTAGCTCAAAGTAAGGCATTGAACACCGTATATCACAGTAATGACAATAAACGTAATAAGACACTGCACAGTCCTTCAACACCGTAATTCACTTAAATGGCAATGACACAGAAAAACTGTACACATGAAAAGTTATTCAAATCAAACAAATCAAATGTGTATTTAGGTAAGGTACATACAGACAAGAGATTTTACAAAGAGTGATGGATTTATAGTTAGGGCTAGTACATACAATGCCTAAAGCCACTATTACGCAAAGCGTTTCGGTCATGGAAAACTTAAATGACTAAAGCTTAATACTAATTGAGCATAAAGAGTAAAATGAAAACATGGAATGAAAACATTGCTGAAAAAGCAGCACAAATACAATTCTGTCAATAAACAGCGCTCTTTAAAAAAACAGACATGGGTTGACAATAGAGGGGTAAGGTAGGTTACAGGGAATTTATTAGGTATAGCTTCGTTTTTATCTTAAACTGGTTGAGAGAGGTACAGTCTTTAACATGGTTGGGAAGGTCATTCCACATTCTGGGTCCCTTGATTTGTAGAGCATTTCTAGTTTCATTAAGTCGTACTCTAGGAATATCAAAACTGTATTTATTTCTGGTGAGGTGCTCATGGGTTCTGTTACAACCTTCTATGAAGTCTCCATTGTATAGTAGTGGTACGACACTCGCCTGGCGTTCCGCGAGCGCTATGTCATGGGTTCGTATCCTGGCCGGGGAGGATTTACTGGGCGCAAATCCTTAACTGTAGCCTCAGTTTAACGCAACAGTAAAATGTGTACTTGGATGAAAAAACGATTCTTCGCGGCAGGGGATCGTATTCCAGGGACCTGCCCGAAAAAAAAGCAAGCTTTTGAGGTCAGGATTGGCATTACAGTTTAGCGTTTTATATATGTATAATACACATGAGAGAATGTGCAGTGACTTAATGTCTAACATATTCAGAGATTTGAGTAGGGGTACCGAGTGATGTCTGGGGGCCAGAGTTGAATATTGTCCTAATAGCAGCTTTGTGTTGAGTAATTAGAGGACGTAAATGATTTTGGGTAGTAGAATCCCAAGCACAAATACCATAGTTGAGATATGGATAGATGAGGGAGTAATAGAGAGTCACCAGGGCAGGGCGGGGTACATAATATCTGATCTTAGAAAGAATGCCAACAGTTTTTGAAACTTTTTTTGATATATTTAGAATGTTTCCCTGGAAATTCAGCTTGTGGTCAATGAGAATGCCAAGGAATTTGCCATCTAATTTGTTACAAATTTGGGTATTAATTGTTTATTTTGAGATTTATTTGATTAGAGGATTTATTGCCAAACAGAATATAGAAAGTTTTGTTAATGTTAAGGGTGAGTTTGTTGGCAGTTAGCCAAAGATGGACTTTATTTAGCTCAGTATTTACTGTGGCATTTAGAGCAAGGGGGTCAGGACTGGAGTAAATGAAAGTTGTGTCGTCAGCAAATAGAATTGGTTTGAGGTGTTGGGAGGCATTTGGAAGGTCATTAATGTAGATGAGAAAGAGGAGAGGGCCAAGTATGCTGCCCTGAGGAACACCAATGTTGATGGGTAGGGTGGGAGAAATTGAATTATTCACAGAAACATACTGGAGCCTGCCAGTAAGGTAGGATTTGAGGTATTGCAGGGAGGGTCCTCTGACTCCATAATGATGTAATTTAAGAAGAAGGTTTTGGTGGTTGACAGTGTCAAAAGCTTTATGCAGGTCCACAAATAACCCAACAGGGAACTCATTTTTATCAAGAGCTGTATGAATCGAGTTCAGCATACTAATAAGTGCATCGTTAGTGCTTTTTTTGGGTCTGAAGCCATATTGGCAAGGGCTAAGTATATTGTGTTTAGCTAGATAAGAATAAAGCTGCTTATAGATTAGTTTTTCAAATATTTTTGACAAGTTTGGCAGGATTGATATAGGTCTGTAGTTGTTAACATCTGTGAGATCACCACATTTGTGGACAGGGGTTACTCTCGCTTTTTTTTAGAATATCTGGAAAGGTTTGGAGTTCAAGTGACTTGTTGAGGAGCAATGCAATAGCAGGGGCTAAAGATCTGGGGGCTTTTTTGTAAATTAAAGTTGGTATCTCCTCAAGGGCACTAGACTTGGTTTTAAGGGAAAGGATTATCTCATTGACGTCAGTGGAATTAATAGGCTTTAGGTACAGAGACTGTGGATAGTTACCTGTAAGATAATCCTTAACGTCAGTACTGGAAGATGGAATATCATTTGCAAGGGATGACCCAATGGAAGAGAAGACCCTATTGAACTCAATAGCAAAATCTGAGGCTGAAAGCTGACCATCGTTATTGGACAGGAGTGTTGGTTTGTTATTTAAAGTCTTCTTTGATCCCAATATTTGTGAAATTGTTCTCCAAGTTTTTTTAATGTTGCTCTTTATTTGGGTAAATTTATCTTCGTAGTATTTAGTTTTGGCTCGTCTAATTATCTTAGATACCAATAATGAGTAATTCTTTGAGAATTCTTTGGAGACAATTCCTAACCTATTCTTCATCTCAAGGTCATGTTTTTTATTAATGGATTTAAGTATTTCCTTTGTAAGCCAGGGATTGTTAAGCCTTTTGGTTGTGACTTGTTTTGTAAACATAGGACAGTAGGTGTTATAAAGGCTGAGAGTTTTTTGAAGAAAAGATTGCACTGCTAGGTTGATGTCCCCTATGTTACCTAACTCGGACTCCCAGTTGACATTATCAGCAGCAGTTATAAAATTGTCTATAGCAGTTTCAATGTGCAGCCTAAAACTTAACTCCCTTGACTCTAGAGGTGGTTTGCTAATGTTAGTTAAGAGAAATGTGGGGTAATGGTCTGTAGTGCTATCGATGATTATACCTGAAGTAAGCGGAGAGGTTATGTTTGTCCAGATGTGATCTAGAGTCGTGGCAGTACTATCAGTGATTCTAGTAGGTCTAGTGATTAAGGGTATGAGGAAGCAGGAATTCATACAGTTGAGGAAGCTAACAGCAGTAGGGTGTTCAGGCTCGCAGAGGTCAATATTAAAGTCCCCTGCGATTATTAGATGGTTTTTGTTCAGTCTGTTATCGAGTATTAGATTTCTAAGGTTTGAGTTTAATTCGGACACATCAATGTTAGGAACTCTATAGACTGCACCAACAGACAGGACAGACTCGGCACCTTTGACTCTGAAGCTGGCGAAGATATACTCCCCACAGCAGTCTCTAGTTCTAATTTCTTTTAAGCATGTTAGTTCTTGGTGGTAGTAAAGAGCAGTGCCACCACCTCTCTGAAGTTGACGACAGTTGTGAATTGCCGAGTAGTTTGGCATGTTAAAGAGTTGAGTAGTATCCTCTTTCAACCATGTTTCAGTAAGTATAACAAAAGATAATTTGTTGTCAATAGTTTCAATCAAGGCCCTAACATCATCGAAGTGTTTACCTAGGGATCTAACGTTCAAGTTGATTACAGAGATATTGTGATTATGAGTTAATACATTGTTTACATCATGTGCTGCAAAATATCTGCAATTTAGATCATTAAAGTCATGATTATCATAGATAGTGGATAAGAGGTTTAGTTCTGGGTCTATACTTGTCTGCATAAATAAGCTGGTTGCAGGAAAACAAGGCAAGAAAGGCAAACTACAAAGTAGAATTAAGCTATAAAAGGGGGAAAAATTTATAAACAATATTGTACAAAACAAACACAAAATGAACAACAAAAGAAAAAAATGAGATAGCTTACAAGGGGCTTACAGGGGTACAATGGAGTAAGGGAGTTTAGCGAGGCTAGGCAACCTAGGTAATAAATGAAATCAAAGAAAAAGTTGAATAATAAACATAGGCAAATTTAAGCTAATGATTATTAACTATAAATAGTTCAGTTATGACTGTATAATTAATAAGACCTGAAGAAATATTAATGCACTCAATTAATTATGTTCAGTAAATGAGTAGTGAAGAGTAAGTTAAAAATTAAGTCAAAAAATGAAACAAGGAGATTTAGGATACCTAGCCCCACTAGTTGACAAGGGGTTAATTAAGTTAATTCATTGAGAGTGATAATATGGTGAGACAAACCACATTGGGAGAGGAAAGTGTTGAGGTTCTCTTCATTAGCAATTGTAAACATTTTGCCCTCTGCAGTCTTTCTCACCTTTATCAATCCATCTCTGACGAAGCACTGATGAATCGCATCTGGGTTTTGTTGACGGATTTGACGCAGGCGGTAGAGGAGTTGCTGTCTGTTCCTAGTCAAGCACTCGTTGATGTATAATCCCTTCCGTTGGGATGCAGCTGTCCGGACTAGATGGGATTTCGTGAACTGGGAAGACAGCTTCAGGCGAATTTTCCGCTGGTTTTGACCTGATGGATTCTTTTTGCCTACTCTGTAGGCAGCAATAATGTCAGTTTTGTTTAGAATGACCTGCAATTCGTTTTTTATGAGAGCCTGAGCTATTTCGACACACTTTTCACCTTCACGTTCCACAGGTATATCTTGGGACGACACAATAACAGAGTCTAGCAGCTTTTGTTGGTCTTGTTCTTCCTGGGAGACGGAACGTTGGGCGGATAATGTACTGATACATGCAGTCATTTTGCTGAGAGCTTCCTCCTGTTTTTTTATGGCTTCATCAGTTTTCAGAAGATTGTTTTCCTCACGGAGATCATTCAAGTCATGCTGGAGTTGGTCTTGGCTAGTCTTAAAGTTTCTAATATCCTCACAGAGGAGGGTTATTTCTTGTTGTTGATGTTGGAGATTCGCGGGGTTCGCTAGATTCTCATTTTGAAGACTCAAGATGATAGCATTTTGAGACTCGAGGACTAGGCACAACTTTTTGAACCACTGATTCTCGGTCCAGTTAAGGAAATCCAGTGAGGGACCGGAAGCTCGCTTGAATTGCGTAAACTGGGATGTTAGCGTGTTAATAGGAGAGGATTGAGAGGACACCGCTCCCTGGCTCAATAGGAATAGGGAGGAGGGGAGGGCAGCACCGCCGCCACGGCCCCCAGAGCTTCCAAACGTAGAAACACGAATGTTGTTAGAGTTGGCCGGGATGGATGCCTTGTTAAGGGATTTGTTGCCCTTATTTCCCTGCGCAGTCACATTTTTAGGAGACATGATTGGTTAGAATGGACTGGGGGTATATGTTATGAAGAAACTTGCGTCAGGCAGCGCGGTGGCGGGCAGCATGCACTGATACTCACAGCCGTAGAAGATTGTTTTGAAATTTGTTTGAGATGGAATGAGTTGATTTTGGTTGGTTACTTTGGTTTTGCTATAACATGCTTGGACTCCATGTACTTAGCTGGCTGTGGGTGGCGGTCTACATTATCTGGCGGTAGTTTAAGGGCTGAAATACAGCTTAGAGTGAAGAGCGTAGCGTGCACTCAACCGCGTCAGATGACAGGCGGTTCTATATTCAACACACAAGCATATATATATATATATATATATATATATATATATATATATATATATATATATATATATATATATATATATATATATATATATATATATATATATATATATATATATATATATATATATATATATATATATATATATATATATATATATATATATATATATATATATATATATATATATATATATATATATATATATATATATATATATATATATATATATATATATATATATATATATATATATATATATATATATATATATATATATATATATATATATATATATATATATATATATATATATATATATATATATATATATATATATATATATATATATATATATATATATATATATATATATATATATATATATATATATATTAGTATATTTTGGTAGCAGTCTTTCCTGTAGACATATATTATTAAATATGACCGAAAAAGTAAGATTAATAATTCTAACACGAATTTTCTTAATCCTTCGTACATTTCTTTTCACTGTTGGAGGTAATTCAAAAATCAATTCTCCAAAATTCATTTTTATTTCTAGTCTGACACGACACTTGAGCGTGTTTCGTAAAACTTATTACATTTTTAAAGACTTTACACATACACAATTGAATAGAACTTACATATCTCCGATTTGTTTATATCTACTTTTGAGTGAGGTGGATGGGGTGAGGTGGTATTTAATAGGGTATTAATTTCATCAACACAAGATAGAACACGAAACAATGGGTATTGAAATGGAAGTGATTGTAGAAAGCCTATTGGTCCATATTTCTTGATGCTTCTATATTGGAGCGGAGTCTTGAGGTGGGTAGAATATAGTTTTGCATTAATTGGCTGTTGATTGCTGGTGTTGACTTTTTAATGTGCAGAGCCTCGCAAACGTCAAGCCGTCTGCTATCGCTGTATCTATCGATGATTTCTGTGTTGTTTACTAGGATTTCTCTGGCGATGGTTTGGTTGTGGGAAGAGATTATATGTTCCTTAATGGAGCCCTGTTGCTTATGCATCGTTAAACGCCTAGAAAGAGATGTTGTTGTCTTGCCTATATACTGGGATTTTTGGAGCTTACAGTCCCCAAGTGGGCATTTGAAGGCATAGACGACGTTGGTCTCTTTTAAAGCGTTCTGCTTTGTGTCTGGAGAGTTTCTCATGAGTAGGCTGGCCGTTTTTCTGGTTTTATAGTAAATCGTCAGTTGTATCCTCTGATTTTTGTCTGTAGGGATAACGTTTCTATTAACAATATCTTTCAGGACCCTTTCCTCCGTTTTATGAGCTGTGGAAAAGAAGTTCCTGTAAAATAGTCTAATAGGGGGTATAGGTGTTGTGTTGGTTGTCTCTTCAGAGGTTGCATGGCGTTTCACTTTCATTTTTATGATGTCTTCGACGAAACCATTGGAGAAGCCGTTGTTGACTAGGACCTGCCTTACCCTACAGAGTTCTTCGTCGACTTGCTTCCATTCTGAGCTGTGGCTGAGAGCACGGTCGACATATGCGTTAACAACACTCCTCTTGTACCTGTCTGGGCAGTCGCTGTTGGCATTTAGGCACATTCCTATGTTCGTTTCCTTAGTGTAGACTGCAGTGTGGAAACCTCCGTTCTTTTCCATGACTGTTACATCTAGAAAGGGCAGCTTCCCATCCTTTTCCATCTCGTAAGTGAAACGCAGCACGGAACTCTGCTCAAATGCCTCCTTCAGCTCCTGCAGATGTCTGACATCAGGTACCTGTGTAAAAATGTCGTCAACATACCTGCAGTATATGGCCGGTTTCAAGTTCATGTCGACTAAGACTTTTTGTTCGATGGTACCCATGTAGAAGTTCGCAAACAGGACACCTAGGGGAGAACCCATGGCGACCCCATCTACTTGCTTATACATGTGCCCA
This sequence comes from Procambarus clarkii, assembly GCF_040958095.1. Lineage (NCBI taxonomy): Eukaryota > Metazoa > Arthropoda > Malacostraca > Decapoda > Cambaridae > Procambarus > Procambarus clarkii. The sequence continues at coordinate 32,376,703 of NC_091186.1, read as the reverse complement.
TCCGGGCTCAAGAAGGGTGCCTCTTTAGTACAAGCTTGGAGTAGTTTCCTTAGAATGCTTTCTGGTATGTCTGGTATGCTCTTTAGGGACCGGAAGCCAAACTGGAGGGGGCTGAGTATGTCGAATTTTACGAGGTAGGAATAGAGCTGTATGTAAATAATTTTTTCAAATATTTTTGATAGAATGGGTAGATTTGATATTTGTCTATAACTGTTTATGTCCGCCGGATTGCCTCCTTTATGGACTGGCGTTACTCTTCTTTTTTTAAGAATATCAGGGAAGGTGTGACTTTATTGGATGAACCATAGATGTGTGGCTCCTCTTGCATGATAGTATGATGATAGATGGAATTACTGGTGTCGATTTCACTTTGCCTCAGATCTTCAAGATCTTGTTGAAATTCTCGGTGTACTGTTGCTCTCAGATTGCTCATTGACAATACAAAGTTATACTCAACATTTCCTTTAAAGGCAGATTCTTTGGCTAACTTATCAGTTCTATCATGCATTCGGAGGCCAACATGAGATGGAGACCACATGAAATGGACTCTGTTACCATCATTAATTATTTTGTCTAGCTTCGGACACGAGCATGTTACAGTTATGTGTTAAAGAGTTGAGAGCAAACAAGGATGATAAGGAGTCACTGACAATTAATGTATCAAGTTTTGAGACTTGTACACATTTCAGTGCAAGGAACAAGGCAAATAGTTCGGTCTGAAGGGTAGAGGCCCAGTTGTTTATACGGACTCCCCACTCAAAGTACAAGCCATCACCCATTGTCAGAACAACTGCACCCGTGGTGCGGTGTAGGGAACCATCAGTGTATATGATTTGAGAGAGAGAATGCTCTGTGGACAGAGCATCAATATGGCTTAAGGCATTGATCTTTTCCTCAAGACGAAGTTTGGGCTGCCCTCTATTTGCTTCTTGGGCTGAAAGGGAGGGATTAAAATTGGAAAGGGTTAATCTCCCACGGTGCAGGAAAGTGCCGTTGTTGTTTCTCTTGTTACAAATCATAAACCTGATACATTTTGAGTTCAGTTCCAGTTTTAGTTATGCATTTGGAACAATGCTGACCTTCAATAAAGAAATTCTGGAGGGCTTCTGTGCAAGGGTTAGGATGAGTTAGCCTAAGCATTTTTATACCTATTTACAATACAATACAATACAATACAATACAATTTTATTTAGGTAAGGTACATACATACAATAATTTTTTACAAGGATTGGTTGACTTATATATTTATTATATTTGACAGTTAATTTCAGTAACTCGATCAACAACAGCGTGTTTATTAAGATATTAAATAAGGTAGGACTGAGGACATCTCCCTGTGGGGTGCCTAGTTATCCATTGATGGATAACTTAGGCACCCCCTGCAGAGTGTCTAAGTTATCCATCCTTAGCTGGACCATCTCTGTGAATTACATAATTTATCAGTATTGTGCAGCCTGTGATCCCTGCCTGGCTAGATACTGATACCTAGGTAATTGTAAACATATGTAGTTTCACTTGGGTTTTAAATATGTCTATGGTAAAGTATTTAAAATGAAGCTTATGTTTCTGTCTTTCTTAAGACATATAAACATTTTTGTTTATTAACGAATTTACGTGAAATAAACATTGATGTGAGAGAGAGAGAGTAGCTCCATCGATCGATCAAATATCTTCGGTTGTACTTAAAATATTTGTCTGGTAGATATCGTACATATAGTTCCCATTTCTGTCTTTATTCTGACTAATAAATAATTTTGGTTTGATAAGTTATCAAGATGTTTTCAACAATATTCTTTCGGCGTTCGTCTATTCCAACATGGGGTGACCATTTTGAAAACGCGATACATGGGTTAACCCAACTGATACTTGGGTCTGTTTCCATTATTCTTCAGAACGCTTCAGTGCATATATAAATTTTTGAAGTTATAAATTTCCAATTTAAGTGTGTAATTACTTAAAATTAATTTTTTTATTTACCCTGTATTTAGGTTAATGGTGCATAGGCGATATGCCTCCTTCATCACTATTAAGACCAAACTGAACTAAGTCCAAACTTTGGACTAAAAACCAAAGTTGGGAACATTAGTGAAATACCATCATGGTATTCAAGAGTACCTCCCATGCCCTTGCACCACCCATAGCTTTGCTGTGGGTGGTGCAACCCTTGCTCAGCCCTTGACAAAAGTGAGTTTCCGATTGGACTCTTCATTGACCTGAGAAAGGCTTTTGATACCATAACTACCTCGTAATTAAAATCCACCATTATAGAATCCGCCGTGGCCTTACCCTGAACTGTATCCGATTTTGTACCCCCTAAATGTATCCAAACCTATCATACTGACAGACACCATTATGTAGCCATCAATGATACATCCTCTCCCACTGTACCGTAGGGGTGCCGCAGGGCAGCATCCTAGAACCTCTCCTATTTCGTATATACATCAATGATCTGCCTAATGTCTCTAACATGCTTAAAAAATCCACTTATGGATGTCAACCAACAAACTCACACTAAACATGGAAAACCATTTTACTTAAATAAATAAATAAATAAATTGTTAAAATGTCTTTTTTTGGTCAGGATGAGTGAAGCAATGAAAGGCGATTTTGTTTTTATTAATAAACACTTTACTCCCCCCCGCGGACACAAGATCGTGTCCGCCGGGTGTCACTTGAAACTGCCCGAGTAGACATATTTTTATGTCCGACGAACAAATATTTCAATAAAATTCAATTCTTATCCGATCGACTTGGGGATAGTATGAACATGTTTACCATAACATTTACGTTTTCTTTAATAGCCACATAGTCTATTTGGGAGACCGACATTGGCTTATATCTTCGTGGAGAAAGTATTGTAGATCGGCGATGTGCGGTAACAGGTAACACTTCACCCACTTCCCACACTCTTGCGGGTGAGCCGCGATCATGATTATACATTTATATGCATATGTCCGTGTAGGGAGTATTATTGCGATCTCAAAGATACCAAATTTAACGCTATAGGACAAGTGTGGAGTTGACAACTCTGAAAAGAATGGAAACATCTCGTCGCTGTTTGGAGCTCACGGCTAGTGATCCACTTAGTTTCTTTATTGGTAGTGGTTTAAATCACAGTTTGGTGACATTTTATACATATGTTCTTCAAGAACATTCTATTGCGAACACATTGGTACAAAAATGAAATGTGTACATCGAAAATTAAGGTCAGCACAGTGAAAAGAGTATACACTTTTCCGTGTTACCGCTCGATCGCCCGAAACTGTGATTCCGCTTGGAGCAAGTTTTGGTCCTGTTTGTGGAGAGAATTAATTAATTATTAATTAAAGCAGCCAAATGTTGCTGGCAAATGGTGCAAAACTGCAAAAGTGGAGGGTGTGGTGCTGCCTTCAGGTGTGGTGCTGCCTTCAGGTGTGATGCTGCCTTCAGGTGTGGTGCTGCCTTCAGGTGTGGACCTGCCTTCAGGTGTGGTGCTGCCCTCAGGTGTGGTGCTGCCTTCTGGTGTGGTGCTGCCTTCTGGTGTGGTGCTGCCTTCAGGTGTGGTGCTGCCTTCAGGTGTGGACCTGCCTTCAGGTGTGGTGCTGCCTTCTGGTGTGGTGCTGCCTTCTGGTGTGGTGCTGCCTTCAGGTGTGGTGCTGCCTTCTGGTGTGGTGCTGCCTTCTGGTGTGGTGCTGCCTTCAAGTGTGGGACTGCCTTCAGGTGTGGACCTGCCTTCAGGTGTGGTGCTGCCTTCTGGTGTGGTGCTGCCTTCTGGTGTGGTGCTACCTTCAGGTGTGGTGCTGCCTTCAGGTGTGATGCTGCCTTCAAGTGTGGTGTTGCCTTCAGGTGTGGTGCTGCCTTCAGGTGTGGTGCTGCCTTCTGGTGTGGTGCTGCCTTCAGGTGTGGTGTTGCCTTCAGGTGTGGTGCTGCCTTCTGGTGTGGTGCTGCCTTCAGGTGTGGTGCTGCCTTCAGGTGTGGATCAGCCTTCAGGTGTTGTTCCTCTTGGATGATCTTGTCCCTCTCTGTCTCACACCTGTAAGAATGAGTGATATGATTGATGGGAAACAATGTGCAGGCAAGACAATGGAGGCCAGTAGTAATCAGCTTGTCAGTACACAACTTTTGCCCTTGCTTCAAAAGAGCCAGGATTCCACTATTATTTTTGGGTGATAAGTGCTTCTCTTCAATAGTGTACTTGTTAGGATCCTGTAATATAGAAAATATTTAATGGGATTTAAGACATTTACAAATTTGTCTGAAAATACTAAAGAAATAAGAATATATAAATAAAGAAAATTTTTGATAAAAGTTCACATGTAAAAGACATCAGTATATTACAACCATGGAATTGTGTACCTGTCAAAGCCATAAATAGCAAGACATAAAGTATAAAATTAGTATATATAAGTCTAAAGTTCTGCTGGATAAATGTTTATGAAGAACTGAATTGTAACACACATTTATTTTAGGCTGTTAGCTTACCTTGCTTAGATATGAAGGGAAAATTCCACATAACTCTTAAGTATGTTCGGTTAAAATCCCTCTCTTCTTCTTGTAATATGTGAGATAATGCAGCATTTCTTGAATGGTATGTTGTTGCTCCTCTCTGGATCTCTTCTGAAGCTCCACATCTTCTACTGCCTTCTTTTTTTGAGCCAGGGACACTAATAAAAGAAGAAAATTTATTTACTGTAAGTAAACTAATACTCAATTTAATGTAATTACAGTTTAGGTACTTGCATAATACATTTATTTATTTATTTATATATATACAGAAGGTACATTGGGATAGAGGATACATAGCATAGTAATTACAACCTTGTAAAGCCACTAGTACGCGCAGCGTTTCGGCCAGGTCCTTAATCTAAGAAAATTTTAAGTAGGTAAATACTTATAAAATTTATAAAAAATGATAACAGTTACAAAGCAAGAAAAAAAATAAAAGATGAGAGAAAATTGTAGGTATATTAAAGCACAAATAAAATAATAAATAAATAAATGTTTATTTAGGTAAGGTACATACATAAAGAGATTTTACAAAGTTTGTTGGGTTAATAGATAGAGCTAGTACATACAATGCCTAAAGCCACTATTACGCAAAGCGTTTCAGGCAGGAAAAACATTAATGACTAAAGCTTAATACTAATGGGTAAAAAGAATAAAATGTGTTGAGAACAAATAAAAATAGAGGTAAAAGAGGGGGGAACATGGCTGAAAAAGCAGCACAAATACAATTACAAATTATTACAGACAATTACATTCAAACAGCGTTGTTTTGAGAAAAAAAAAACAGACATGGGTTGACAACAGAGGGGTAAGGTAGGTTACAGGGAATTTAGTAGGTAGTGCTTCGTTTTTATCTTAAACTGGTTGAGAGAGGTACAGTCTTTAACATGGTTGGGAAGGTCATTCCACATTCTGGGTCCCTTGATTTGAAGAGCATTTCTAGTTTGATTAAGTCGTACTCTAGGAATATCAAAACTGTATTTATTTCTGGTGTGGTGCTCATGGGTTCTGTGAAAACCTTCAATGAATCTTTTGAGGTCAGGATTGGCATTACAGTTCAGCGTTTTATATATGTATAATACACATGAGAGAATGTGCAGTGACTTAATATCTAACATATTCAGAGATTTGAGTAGGGGTACCGAGTGATGTCTGGGGTTAGAGTTGGATATTGTCCTAATAGCAGCTTTGTGTTGAGTAATTAGAGGACGTAAATGATTTTGGGTAGCAGAACCCCAAGCACAAATACCATAGTTTAGATATGGATAGATGAGGGAGTAATAGAGAGTCACCAGGGCAGGGCGGGGTACATAATATCTGATCTTAGAAAGAATGCCAACAGTTTTTGAAACTTTTTTTGATATATTTAGAATGTGTCCCTGGAAATTCAGCTTGTGGTCGATGAGAACGCCAAGGAATTTGCCATCTAATTTGTTACAAATTTGGGTATTGTTTATTTTGAGATTTATTTGATTGGAGGATTTATTGCCAAACAGAATATAGAACGTTTTGTCAATGTTAAGGGTGAGTTTGTTGGCAGTTAGCCAAAGATGGACTTTCTCTAGCTCAGTATTTACTGTGGCATTTAGAGCAAGGGGGTCAAGACTGGAGTAAATGAAGGTTGTGTCATCAGCAAATAGAATTGGTTTGAGGTGTTGGGAGGCATTTGGAAGGTCATTAATGTAGATGAGAAAGAGGAGAGGGCCAAGTATGCTGCCCTGAGGAACACCAATGTTGATGGGTTGGGTGGGAGAAATTGTATTATTCACAGAAACATACTGGAGCCTGTCAGTAAGATAAGATTTGAGGTATTTCAGGGAGTGTCCTCTGACTCCATAATGATGTAATTTAAGAAGAAGGTTTTGGTGGTTGACAGTGTCAAAAGCCTTACGCAGGTCCACAAATAACCCAACAGGGAACTCCTTTTTATCAAGAACTGCGTGAATCAAGTTAATCATACTAATAAGTGCATCGTTAGTGCTTTTTTTGGGTCTGAAGCCATATTGACAAGAGCTAAGTATATTGTGTTTGGCTAGAAAAGAGTAAAGCTGCTTGTAGATTAGTTTTTCGAATATTTTTGATAAGTTAGGCAGGATTGATATAGGTCTGTAGTTGTTAACATCTGTGAGATCACCACATTTGTGGACAGGGGTTACTCTTGCTTTTTTTTAGAATGTCTGGAAAGGTTTGGAGTTCAAGTGACTTGTTGAAGAGCAATGCAATAGCAGGGGCTAAAGATCTGGAGGATTTTTTGTAAATTAAAGTTGGTATCTCCTCGAGGGCACTAGACTTGGTTTTAAGGGAAAGGATTATCTGATTGGCATCAGTGGAATTAGTAGGCTTTAGGTACAGAGACTGTGGATAGTTACCTGTAAGATAGTCCTTAACATCAGTACTGGAAGATGGAATATCATTTGCAAGGGATGACCCAATGGAAGAGAACCTATTGAACTCAATAGCAGAATCAGAGGCTGAAAGCTGACCAACGTTATTGGACAGGAGTTTTGGTTTGTTATTTAAAATCTTCTTTGATCCCAATATTTGTGAAATTGTGCTCCATGTTTTCTTAATGTTGCTCTTTATTTGGGTAAATTTATCTTCGTAGGTTTTTATACAGAGCTACAAAGGTAGCTCAGATTGATTGCAATGACAGCTTGAATGGTAGTTTAACAAAAATTAGTAGGCACAATACAGCATATGGCTAGCACATAAAAGAAGACAGCAATTTACACAATGATAAAGTTGTTTGGGTTAAGTACATAAAGATTGGGAGATTGGGTAATTGGGTACATTCCATACATAGTTTATTTTGCAGTATCAACCTGATAAAAACCTACAGATTATGATACTGCGCCTATTTTACAAATAGTAGTGATGATATTTGTCTTTAAAAATAAGCAAAGCTTATCCATTATGCAAGCTAAATGTTACTTGTCTTGATAATGCCAAATTGTAACCCCTGATAAAATAAGATGTAGTTACATACCATTTTTGCTATGATGAGGCAGTAAATTGTGCGATGGCAGGATACCTTCTATTGCATCCTTTTCACTGAGAGTTTCGGAGTTTTCACTATTGTAGGTTTTTATGAAGCCTCGAAGCTTTTTCCTGTCACACCCATTTTTGTGCTGGAGTGAACAGCGCATTTTACTGGATGCTGCAAATAAAGTTTTTTGGTTGAAAGTTTTAAAGTTGTTACGAAATTTTCCTTATCCTTTACCTACATAGAAATTATAGACAAGAGCTAAACAGAAAATGCTTCAGAGTTAACAAAGACAAATAGTAGGCCTACCTACATGAGTGGCAATCAGATTTTTGCGATGCCTAATAGAGTCTGCAACTGCCTCGATAGAATATTTGATGTTCTTCGAGGTTGTTCCAGTGTTTAACTCTAACTCCTGACAAATCATTTGTAGGTCAGATCGCCATTCTTGAATCAATGACTTTTGAACATCAAGTTTGTCGACCTCATTTGAAACTGTTATTTCCGTCTCTCTGGCCTATTTGAAAATATAATAAATTTAATGAACAAATCACATTAACCGTGATGAGTGGTTGGAACCTCTGGGCCTGGCATTCCCAGATGCTTGCTCTAGTCGAATGTGCCACAACATGGTCAAAAGAATTGCAACCTAGGCTACTAATGCACCCACAATTCATTTTTTCTTTATTATGCAGCCCCTTACCCATTCCATGGGCGGTTGTGCATGCAGTTCCCCATGCACTTGGTCTATGTCCTCCAGTAGTTCTACCTCTGATGGACCTTTCAATACACATAGAATTCATATTATTGTGATATATCAATACACGGAGAAAGACATTGAAATGGGGGCATGAAAGGCAAAACTACTGAATGACAGAGACCGAGTTCATGGGGGAATTGTGTGAAACCTGGTTTGGCTTCAGTGGAAGCCTTGGGATCCTTGTGGGTGCTGTAGTACTCCAAGTTGCAATTCATTTGACCATGTCGTGGCGTAGTGGACTAGAGCATGCATCTGAGAACACTCAGTGCATGGGGTTCGAACCCTAATCACAGTTCCTGTGATATATCACGATACTCTGATTTCTCGGTGTACACATTTGATATTACTTTGAATCATACATTTAGGTTAATAAAATTAAATACTATATACTTTACACAAATTAACTTTATTGTTATATTGTATAAGTTCAAGTAGTTAATCCAAGGAAATGGTAGCTAATTTATAATGGAAAATATATGTAGTACATGATCTGAACCCATAACTAACCTATAAATGCATTATAATACCTTTCACATATAAATACATTGATGGATGGAAAATGACAATGTCCAATCAAACAGCATTGCCCTGCTTTCTCCTTAATTAATCTCTGCATTTTTTGAATGTGAAACCGTAAAAGATTTTAGACTTCCTGGCCTCTTGTACCACCAACTGTGTAACTATTTTATTGACTCAGGTGTTCTGGACGACATCCTAACAATTTATCCAAAATTTGCTTGTCCATTTTAAAGAATGGAGAACAATTTTATTTATATTACTTCTAAGCTGCATCACTTATGAACCCATCCCTGCCCTTCTGTGGAAGTGCACAGTAGAAAGTTGTTTTCACATATCTAAAAATTAAAACATTGATTGTAACCATGATATATAAGTGGTTCAGTCTACAGTTTAGACCTATTGTCTTATGTATGACCCTCTGTCCTGCGTGACAGTGAATACCAGCATTATCCTCACTTTAATAGGACTTAATTGAAATCCTCAGATTAGGCAAAATTGTAATTAATTTTGTTAATTATATTTTGACCCCCTACCGACCCTGTGGGCGGCAGTGGACCCCCTACCGACCCTGTGGGCGGTAGTGGACCCTCTACCGACCCTGTGGGTGGTAGTGGACCCCCTACCAACCCTATGGGCGGCAGTGGACCCCCTACCGACCCTGTGGGCGGCAGTGGACCCCATACCAACCCAGTGGGCGGCAGTGGACCCCCTACCGACCCTGTGGGTGGTAGTGGACCCTCTACCGACCCTGTGGGCGGTAGTGGACCCCTTACCGACCCTGTGGGTGGTAGTGGACCCTCTACCGACCCTATGGGCGGTAGTGGACCCCTTACCGACCCTGCGGGCGGCAGTGGACCCTCTACCGACCCTGTGGGTGGTACTGGACCCCTACCGACCCTGTGGGCGGTAGTGGATCCCCTACCGACCCTGTGGGCGGTAGTGGACCCCCCTACCGACCCTGTGGGCGGTAGTGGATCACCTACCGACCCTGTGGGCGGCAGTGGACCCCCTACCGACCCTGTGGGTGGCAGTGGACCCCCTATCGACGCTGTGGGCGGCAGTGGACCCCCTACCGACCCTATGGGTGGTACTGGACCCCTACCGACCCTGTGGGCGGTAGTGGATCCCCTACCGACCCTGTGGGCGGTAGTGGACCCCCCTACCGACCCTGTGGGCGGCAGTGGACCCCCTACCGACCCTATGGGTGGTACTGGACCCCTACCGACCCTGTGGGCGGTAGTGGATCCCCTACCGACCCTGTGGGCGGTAGTGGACCCCCCTACCGACCCTGTGGGCGGTAGTGGACCACCTACCGACCCTGTGGGCGGCAGTGGACCCCCTACCGACCCTGTGGGTGGCAGTGGACCCCCTATCGACGCTGTGGGCGGCAGTGGACCCCCTACCGACCCTATGGGCGGTAGTGGACCCCCTACCGACCCTGTGGACGGTAGTGGACCCCTTACCGACCCTGTGGGCGGTAGTGGACCCCTTACCGACCCTGTGGGCGGTAGTGGACCCACTACCTATCCTGTGGGAGGTGGTGGACCCCCTACCCATCAGTAGTGGAGAGTATGCCAGAACACTGCAATTTTGCTTTTTTCAGGTGCTGTGTTACCTTGACATTTATATGCTAATGGCCAGCAATACCTTATCCCTATACCTGAGGTCGCTTTTCGCGATGTCGATAAACAACTACAACAACTGATCAGTAGAATGTATTTGTTTGTTGTATATAATAAGTTAGGTTAGGATGGTTTGATCGGGTTTATGAATATCAGAAAATATGAGCAATGAGCGAAAATACGAGCCAATGTAGCTGAATATGAACTCTGATGAAGCATAGAGTACAGTTGAGGTATTAAGCCTGATTAAGAGTTCACACTTATGTGTGAACCTCCTACGGTCCGCATTTAGCACGTTGGCGCCTCGCGCCGCATTAGGGATGATGACGTCAGAAAAGAAGGCCTTATTTCAAAACATGAGAGGCTTGCTTTTTTTTTAATGTAGTATCCCTATATATGTACACTGAATGAGTATTTTTAATAAATAATAAATAAATAAATATGTTTATTCAGGTAAGGTATATACATACAAGTGATGTTACATTAATGGATTGATATATAGATAGAGCTAGTACATACAATGCCTAAAGCCACTATTACGCAATGCGTTTCGGGCAATTTGTTATATGCTACAGTAAGGTGTGGGGGAGGTATGTTTTTGCGTAAGGGTAAGGTATGGTATGCGTTTCGGGTAATTTGTTATATGCTACAGTAAGGTGTGGGGGAGGTATGTTTTTGAGAGAATGTGAGATGTGCATGTATATTTATGTACGTGCATATATATTTATGCATTATGAAGCTATATTGGATTCGTTCTGAAATCGCATTGAAGTCACCACGCCTGGCAGGGGACTGTTTTCTTACAAATGGATGATAGTGGGTTTTCATTTTTATTTGCCCTATGCTCAATAAGCATTCCTTGAAGAAAAGATTGACAAAGCTTAAATTGCATTATCTACAAAGGCGAAGAAGAAATAGGGGAAACATGGCAAAAGGGATATTAATGGGTTATTAGTACTGTAAACACAAAACAATGGACATAAATTGTAATAAGTTTTTGATTTAGGAAAATGATCTGGGTAAATACTGGTTCTGTAACAAGGTTGAACTCATTTCTTACTTTAATATGAAATCTCGCCTATAAAATGTTCTTAGACAATGGGAAACAGTATGGTAATACCTTATTGAGAAAAACGAGCTTATAATGGTTAACGTCATTGAACATTAGGTTTGACAGAAGGCAGCATTTGAATCCCCCCTTTGCTATAAATATTGAAAATGGGAATAAATACACTATAACAGAAAACAGACTTATTCAGGGAAGATGAAAATGGGGTGACATCATTGTCCATTAGCGATGTCTGTGCATCGGTCACCGGGGTAACGAAAAACGAGTATGCCAGAACGCTGCAGTCAAATCTCACCGGGGTAACGGAAAACGAGTATGCCAGAACGCTGCAATTTTGCTGTTTTCACCTGTAGCGGTCTGGTATACACGTTTTCCGTTACCCCGGTGACCGATGCACAGACATCGCTAATGGATAATGATGTCACCCCATTTTCATCTTCCCTGAATAAGTCCGTTTTCTGTTATAGTGTATTTATTCCCATTTTCAATATTTATAGCAAAGGGGGGATTCAAATGCTGCCTTCTGTCAAACCTAATGTTCAATGACGTTAACCATTATAAGCTCGTTTTTCTCAATAAGGTATTACCATACTGTTTCCCATTGTCTAAGAACATTTTATAGGCGAAATTTTATATTAAAGTAAGAAATGAGTTCAACTTTGTTACACAACCAGTATTTACCCAGATCATTTTCCTAAATCAAAAACTTATTACAATTTATGTCCATTGTTTCGTGTTTACAGTATTAATAACCCATTAATATCCCTTTTGCCATGTTTCCCCTATTTCTTCTTCGCCTTTGTAGATAATGCAATTTAAGCTTAGTCAATCTTTTCTTCAAGGAATGCTTATTGAGCATAGGGCAAATAAAATGAAAACCCACTATCATCCATTTGTAAGAAAACAGTCCCCTGCCAGGCATGGTGATTTCAATGTGATTTCAGTACGAATCCAATATAGCTTCATAATGCATAAATATATATGCACATCTCACATACTCTCAATAACATACCTCCCCCACACCTTACTGTAGCATATAACAAATCAAAAATACTCATTCAGTGTACATATATAGGAATACTACATTCAGTAAAAGCAAGCCTCTTATGTTTTGAAATAAGGCCTTCTTTTCTGACGTCATCATCCCTAATGCGGCGCGAGGTGCCAACGTGCTAAATGCGGACCGTAGGAGGTTCACACATAAGTGTGAACTCTTAATCAGGCTTAATACCTCAACTGTACTCTGTGCTTCATCAGAGTTGATATTCAGCTGCATTGGCTCGTATTTTCGCTCATTGCTCATATTTTCTGATATTCATAAACCCGATCAAACCATCTTAACCTAACTTATTATATATAACAAACAAATACATTCTACAGATCAGTTGTTGTAGTTGTTTATCGACGTCGCGAAAAGCGACCTCAGGTATAGGGATAAGGTATTGCTGGCCATTAGCATATAAGTGTCAAGGTATCACAACACCTGACTGGTCAACTATGAATGACGTCACCAGATGACCAGTGGGGCCTTTAGCATCCTACTGGCATGTGTATTTGATGTTATTATTAAAAATAGCTAGACTAACCATCCCCACCTAACCTAATCAGAGGTTTAACAATATACATTTTAGTCATCCACAACTGTAATCATTATTCAGTGATAAGTTCAAAAGTATAACAGCAGCCCAAATGTCGTACTGCAATTTAAGCAGAATCGTACATCTGGCAGCATTGTAGGTGAGCTGAACATAAGAATAAAGGTAACTGCAAAGTCTATTGGCCCATACGAGGCAGCTCCTATATATCTCCACCCAATCTCATTCATATTCATGTCCAACCTATGCTTAAAACAACCAAGGGATCCCACTTAAAGTATTAGTTTACAATAATAGTTTTAATAAATAGCTGTCATTCTAGTTTTATACACAACAGCAATTATGAGCCCCTATAGCTAGATATCGTACTGTAATCCACAAGTAGCTACCACACATCTGGCAGCACAGCGGATTAGTAGCTGTGTTGATACGCTAGTCAACTGTCGTCACATCCATCAAATAGCTATCTAAATGTCGCACCTCAATTCATCCATCTAGCATCTTAGCTGGATGCTAGTTACTATATTCATACGCTAATCATTTTTATACCTCAAAGAAAAAAAAATCCTAGTCTTGCTACGCAAATCAGCTAACTTGTTTCAAAACCAACAGTCGCAAATACAATCATATTTACCTACACATATTCCACAGCCTATACATTCATAGAGAATAGCCTAGTTTTTTTCCACCATTTCCCCCATTAATCAGATGTAATTTATGCCATACACAGAAAATACAGCATTTACACGCCAAATATGTCATTTATGCACAAAATATATTATTTACACTCTAAATATACCATTTACGCAATATTGCATGTACGCTTAGAGTATGACATTTACACAAAGTATGGTATTTGCACAAATATATCAAAATGCTTATGCATTTAGACAATCAAAAATGCGCTTTCACTAAAATTCCACATACATAATTTTCACAAAATACCCATACATTGTCTCATTAACCAAAAAACACTTACACCATTAAGATCTATTTTTTCAGATTACAGAGCTTACACGAAATACACAATTTGCACACTAAAAAATACAGCTGCACCAGTTCCACTTCAACAAATTAAAAACATAACTCGCATAAATGCACTATTAGCACAAAAATTATTATAAAACATGGACAATTATTACACAATTTGTGTAATTATTTTACATCTTTGCACAATTAATACAAGAAAACTTGCTATATAATTACTCAACTTGCACAATGACAATCAATACACAAAGGTATAAATAAACAATTCGTCCATATGCAATTACACAACATGCACAATTAATACACAACTTTCACAAATATTACACATCTTTCATAATTATTACACAACTTGCACAAATACATATCTAGCACAAATACGTACAATACATAACTACCCCAAATATGAAAATACACAACTAGCATAAATACACGATTTACACAAATACAATTGCGACATTTGTACAACTTGCTCAAAAATATAATCAATACACTACTTACCAAAATATGAACAATACATAACTAGCACATATTCATTAAGTACACAACTACGCAATTTCAACAAATACACATACAAAAACATATACAATTAATACATACAACTTGCACAAACAATAAAAAATTTATGGAAATATAATCAATACATAATTGCAATAATCATACAACTTATGCAAAATACATAATCTGCACAATTATTATACAAGTATATTAATTGTGCAATATATGTACAAATACAAACACAACCAACTGGGTCAAACAATACACAATTTGCATGATATTTTTCTGGGTATATTTAGGACATTAATTATAATATGCTGAGTTTAACCAACTCCCCAAAAGTCAGAATTTCACATATAAAAATGGTACATATATGACTTCCGATGAGCTCAATATAAAACACATTCTTTTTCCAATAAAATTTCAACATTATTAGTGCTAAGCTATTCATCTAACATATGTCCACTGTTTTTAATGTCTTATTAATACCTTCCTTGTTACATCCTCTCCAATCAGACCAATCACTGTCAGGTGGCATGGTGAACCAAGAGACGGAGGAGAATGACGGGAAGGAAGACCAGAAGGAGAGGAGAAAGAAGACACAGGAGACATGACAGACTGGGTAGAAAGAGGGGATATCCTAGACAGAGAACCAGAAGGGGAGGGGACCCTCTGGGACAGAACGGAGGGAAACAAGGGAGGTGGTGGTGGGTGTGTTCGGGTCTAAGGCTTGGAAACGGTTGTGAGACTGAGTAAGGTAGGAAGGACGAGGAGAGGAAGAGCGCACCACGCAAGCATAGAATACGCCAGTGAAAGAGGGGAGACAATGAACTTGCGCCGAACCTCAGGAAAAGACAAATGGTCCCGGTGCTTCAAGTTGAGGACGGCCGCCTCAAGTTTGTAACGTATACACGTGCGGGAGAAGGTAGGGTTGGCCTCACGGCAATTAAGGCAGCGGACCTAGGGAGAAGTGCACTCCAGCTTAGAGTGACCCTCGCCTCCACACATGGGATAGAGAGAGACAGGACTAGAGCATTTGAGGGCACCATGCCCAAACCTCCAGCACTTATTGCAGAGCCGAGGAGATGGAATATACTCCTGAACGGAGCATCTGCCACCAGCAAGAATGATAGAGGGCAGAAACGTCCTACCATCAAAGTTAATCTTCATAACCCGAAGGGGCAGACGGCGATAACCATGAGGGGGATGAGTAAACGTATCCACCTGGAGGACAGAATGACCCTGGGCCTTGAGGACATGCTTGATATCCTCGTAATCTTTTTAGTCTTTTAGATTCCTAACACCAGTCGCAACATGGTGTGGGAGGAAAACAGTGCCAACACTGGCATTTACCCGAGCGTTCTTTGAGACCCGAACAGGGGTCTCGCCAAGGTAGGATAAGGCAGCCAAGCGGGTGGCTGCATCCTGAGGAGCAGCAACGACACGGGTACCAAGACAGGTGGGGTTGAAGGTAACTGAGGCATCTATGGAATCTACAAGATGCCTATGAAGAGAAAAATTGTCAGGAGTTGAATGTAAAGGATGGAGGTCAAAGTACTTAGTCCATGTAGCAGGACCAAACAAAGCATGGTACGAATTAGTATGGGAAGGGAGCATACGAGAGTAGCCGTGGTGAGGACGGCGATGAGAACCTTTAGAGAGAGATGGGTCAAAAGGCGCAGTAGTCACAATAAGATGGAGCCATGGAAGGGGACGAGGCGGTCACCACAGCAGGCTTGGGGCTCGACCCAACCACAGAGGGAGGGGAGCAGGAAGGAAGAGTCTGGTCTGGGCCTAAACTGGGCCCTGTAGCGGGGGCTACAGATCCTGGTCTTCCAGGACGGTCCAACTCAGGGGCCTGGTCACCCACCCCATGAGCCTGGGTAAGAGAAATCGTGTCGTCATCCATGCAGCAAACAATATCAAAAGTTTGGGACCTGGAACCAAGAGATACGACCTACCAGGGCAGCCAGGGAGGCTGAGCGCGGGCCAGTGCAGGAAGGGTGCGTTGTCCCCAGCAGTGCTCCCCCTTTTCAACAGGGGAGTCCTACTACATCGCCCATTCTCCCACACTGGTGCTAAGACCCCATTCCTCCTATCGCTCCAGCCTGCACACCCAACCATCCACTCAGGGCGGCCCCCTCACAGGCGACCCCTCTAGCGGGTGGTCCGATGGCTCATAAGGCCCCTACGTGGTGCCCTTAAGCACGTCCACCACCCAAAAAGGGGCAGGAGAGGGGGCAAAGGCAACCTACACCGGTCACAGGGAGGTGTACGTGAGCCCCTCACCACGGCAAGGAGGCACCACGGAGGGGTTAAAAGGGGCAATACCAGTTGTCTTGTACTCCAGAAATTATGAAACTTGACAGCAATAATAAGTTTTTAAACTCAAATATACTTTTATTGTTTATTATAAAGACAAGTTGAGGTATACAACTGTTATCAATCAAACCTTTATCTGTATACAAATCATGGAACACATTCTTAAGGAAAAGAACATCAATTGTGATACAGAAATTACAATATCATGATACATTTAATGAACAAATCCACAAAGGCCGTAATGAGGGTTCGAACTTGTGTCTGGGCTAAGATGCATGCTAAGGTCCGACTAAGGCGCTTCCGGGATCATCCTGGACGTAAATCAGTACAGCCACGATGGGTCGCACCGCTGCGGCCAGATCACTTCGCCGCCACACCCACACAAGCAACGCCATATTCAAGTGGTGTTCCTGCCAAAGAGAAAAATAAAAGATTCTCTATAATATTCTCTTTACTCCGAGTAAATACCTAACCTGTCCTCTGAGAAAGAGCATCACTTTTTGTTCATATGCATCACACAAGGCCAAAAAATTTACGAGAAAATGAAAGCGACTCAAGAAAGTAGTGTACTGTCCCATTCTGTTTTGGAGCCTCTGGTAGGGTAGAAGAGACTACTTTACATTGACCGTTTGCTTGACATTGTGAAACCTTTGGAGGATGGCCTGAAACACCGTCCATCCCCTGAAATCGGATAATGATGATCACTGTTATTTATTACCCGAGGCAAACTTACATTACTGTATAGTGTGCCCAAAGCATGAGCTTTGGGCACGTGTGTTACAAACCAAAATTCCTCGCCCGAGCACGAACCGTGAAGTCCACGCCATCTGTGAGTTCGCTCCCGAAAATCCCACAACATGGACAATGCCATCTAGTGATGACGAGAGATGCCGGCAATAAGTGCTGGATGCCTGTCCTTCTCGGCTCGTGACGTAGCCACTGCTGACCTCTAGTGAGGTGGCACTTAGACAGTGAACGCCATCTATGGAGCAAATAGGTGGACGTTTGTATCTAAGCTAGTAAGTGATGTTTCCTAGTGATCCCATGTAGTGTCCCCAGTACTGATGACGTGTCTGCTTTCAGAGTCAACGTAGGACGGCTGTGAGGTATGTTGAATCAGTCTACCCAAGGCAGCCAAGGTCTCTTCACCAGTCTGCTTTGTAGAAGCTGTGAGCCACCCCCGGACGAACTCTGCTGTATATGTGATAGCTTGCCTGAGGAGTGGGAGTAACGGGATTCGCCGTCTCTGGAGCTGGCTGGTGGAAGAGACCACCCACTGCGGTGCCAACCGAGGAGAGTGACCAGCGAGTCACACGAGGCTCCTGCCTAGGGCTCGCAACCTTAGTATTAGTCGTGAAGTGGCCTAACAGCGAGGCTGACTAGTTCCTGCCAGCTACAGGCTGGACTGTGGTTGTAGGCCATCACGACGAGGCACCCAGTGGGATTGTAATTTGGCTGGCCTGTGGCCAGGGTAGATTCATCGTGGGTTCTGGGCCATGGAAGAGAAAACCAGGAAAGGCTACCCAGAGTGAGCATCGCCAAGTATCCAGTGTCTTCAGAGGAAGACGAAGATGTAAATACTGTGTAGTAATAATTCCCTTTTGTGACTTTAATTTACATATGGTGGTGGGAAAGGAATATATATAATTAAGTATACTTGTGTATTTAATGTACCTCCCCCGTTGATTTTACTTGCGTTACGGAGCTCACCCCTTGAAAGCCTCTACTAACTTGGGGCTGGATACCCAAAAAAACTAATACCATCAGAAAAGAACCCGGTTGCGTCCCAGCAGGGTTGTAACAACGTGCTCTTAACAAATGAATCAAATTACATCCAAAAGATCTATTTGGTCTCTAGTCTAACACACAATTATGTAAATGAACTCCACAACTCACCAGCTTGTACCATGTAAGGTAGACAACAACAACAGTTATGGTAAATAAACACTCATCTTGACAATGTCCAAAATGAGCTCATATTCTAGTGTAAAAGTCAAATGAGAAGTAAAGTGTACCTCTAGCACACCCTAACAAACTCTTTTTAATTAAAAATAATTTAAAACACAACAAAACTTTTGGCTACACTGACACCACGACCGTTACTCACCAGACTAATCAGACACATTACAATCTCAGATTCTACACACTCAGACTATAAGCTCATTGATGTGCAAACTAACATTAATAACAGTAGTAAGTCCAACAGAACCAACAAGCTAGAAGGCTTATTCAATCAATTCAATTTCAACAATAAGAGGATCGACTGGGAAGAAATAAATATAGACCTTGGAAACATTTATTGGGAAACCATCTTAAGCGACAAAACTCTCACACAGGGAATAGCTCCACTGACAGCTGAAACCTACTAGATCTGCTTAGAGCACATGCCTGTGAAGAGGGTCAGAAAGAGGACAACTCTAGAAAGAGAACACGCAGACGACTGTACAGAAGGAAAAAATAACGGAAATTGCTTAAACAGCCACAACTGTCTTTAGAAAGGAAAATAAATCTAAACAGAGAGATCGAAGAAATAATTCTAATAGAGCAGACGTTGAAGTGATCATATTAGTGAGGGAAACAGATAACAGACTGAACAAAAACCATCTAATTATCGCAAGGGACTTTAATATTGATCTCTGCGAGCCTGAGGACCCTCCTGCTGCTAGTTTCCTCAACTGTATGAATACCTGCTTCCTCATACCCTTAATCACTAGACCTACTAGAATCACTGATAGTACTGCCAGGGCTCTTAATCACATCTGGACCAACATAACCTCTCCGCTTACTTCAGGGATAATCATCGATAGCACTACAGACCATTACCCCACATTTCTCCTAACATTAACAAACCACCTTTAGAGACAAGGGAGATAAGCTTTAGGCTGCACAATGAAACTGCCATAGGCAGTTTTATAGCTGCTGCTGCAAATGTCAACTGAGAGACCGAATTAGGTAACACAGGGGACATCAACCTAGCAGTGCAATCTTTTCTTCAAAAAACCCTCAGCCTTTATAACATCCACTGTCCTATGCTAACAAAACAAGTCACAACTAAAAGGCTAAACAATCCTTAGCGCACAAAGAGAATACTTAAATCTATTAATAAAAACATGACCTTGAGAAGAAGTATAGGTTAGGAATCATCTCCAAAAAAATTTCAAAGAATTACTCATCATTGCTATCTAAAATAATTAGAAGAGCCAAAATTAAATACTACGAAGATAAATTTACCCAAACAAAGGGCAACATTAAGAAAACATGGAGCACAATTTCACAAGTATTGGGATCAAAGAAGACTTTAAATAACAAACCAATACTCCTGTCCAATAACGAAGGTCAGCTTACAGCCTCTGATACTGCTATTGAGTTCAATAGGTTCTTCTCTTCCATTGGGTCATCCCTTGCAAATGATATTCCATCTTCCAGTACTGATGTTCAGGACTATCTTACAGGTAAGTATCCACAGTCTCTGTACCTAACGCCTGCAAATTCCACTGATGTTAATGAGATAATCCTTTTGCTTAAAACCAAATCTAGTGCCCTTGAGGAGATACCAACTTTAATTTACAAAAAAGCCTCCAGATCTTTAGCTCCTGCTATTGTATTGCTCTTCAACAAGTCACTTGAATTCCAAACCTTTCCAGATATTCTAAAAAAAAGCGAGAGTAACCCCTGTCCACAAATGTGGTGATCTCACTGATGTTAACAACTACAGACCTATATCAATCCTGCCAAACTTGTCAAAAATATTTGAAAACTCATCTACAAGCAGCTTTACTCTTATCTAGCCAAACACAATATACTTAGCTCTTGTCAATAAGGCTTCAAACCCAAAGAAAGTACTAACGATGCAATTATTAGTTTGATTAACTTGATACATGCAGCTCTTGATAAAAATGAGTTCTCTGTTGGGTTATTTGTGGACCTGCGTAAGGCTTTTGACACTGTCAACCACCAAAACCTTCTTCGTAAAATACATCATTATGGAGTCAGAGGTCACTCCCTGCAATACCTCAAATATTACCTTACTGACAGACTCCAGTATGTTTCTGTGAATAATTCAATTTCTCCCACCCTACCCATCAACATTGGTGTTCCTCAGGGCAGCATACTTGGCCCTCTCCTCTTTCGCATCTACATTAATGACCATCCAAATGCCTCCCAACACCTCAAACCAATTCTATTTGCTGACGACACAACTTTCATTTACTCCAGTCCTGGCCCCCTTGCTCAAAATGTCACAGTGAATACTGAGCTAAATAAAGCCCATCTTTGGCTAACTGCCAACAAACTCACCCTCAACATTGACAAAACTTTCTATATTTTGTTTGGCAATAAATCCTCAAATCAAATAAATCTCAGGATTAATAATACCAAAATTTGTAACAAAATAGATGGCAAATTCCTTGGCGTTCTCATTGACCACAAACTGAATTTCCAGGGACACATTATAAATATATAAAAAAGTTTCAATAACTGTTGGCATTCTTTCTAAGATCAGATATTATGTACCGCGCCCTGCCCTGGTGACGCTCTATTACTCCCTCATCTATCCTTATCTTAACTATGGTATTTGTGCTTGGGGTTCTACTACCCAAAATCCTTTACATCCTCTAATTACTCAACAGAAAGCTGCAATTAGGACAATTTCCACCTCTGGCCCCAGACATCACTCGGTACCTCTACTCAAATCTCTTAATATGTTAGATATTAAGTCACTGGCACATCCTCTCATGTGTATTATATATATATAAAATGTTGAACTGTAATGCCAATCTTGACCTTAAAAGCTTCATTGAAGGTTGTAGCAGAACCCATGAGCTCCACACCAGAAACAAGTACCTTTTTGATATTCCAAGAGTACGACTTAATCAAACTAGAAATGCTCTACAAATCAAGGGACCCAGAATGTGGAATGACCTTCCCAATCATGTTAAAGACTGTACCTCTCTCAAGCAGTTTAAGATAAAAACTAAGAACTACCTAACTCGCTGTAACCTACCTTACCCCTATAATGTCAACCCATGTCTGTTATTTTTAAACATTGCTGTTTGTCGACCAAATTGTATTTTTGCTATTTTTCTGCCATATTCCCCTCTTCTTTATTTTTATATTTTCTCAACACATTATATACTTTAATCTCAATTAGTATTAAGTTTGTGTTCAGTGTTTTCCTGCCCGAAACGCTTTGCACAATAGTGGCTTTAGGCATTGTATGTACTAGCTCTATCTATAAATCCATCAATATTTGTATCACCCCTTGTATGTATGTACTTTACCTGAATAAACATTTGATTTTTTTATTTATGTACATAATATCTGATTTAGAAAAGAATGCCAAGTGATTTTAAAATATTTTTTAGCTATATTTTGTATGTGGACCTGGAAATTCAGCTTGTTAACAATGAGAACTTCATGGAATTTGCCATCTACTTTATTAACAATCTGGATATTGCCAATTCTTGATTTAAGAAAATGAGGGTTGTGTAAACAGCAAATAAAATTGGCTTGAGGAATTGAGACACATTTGGAATTTCATTTATGTAGATGAGAAAGTGTACGTAAGTAATTATCTAAAGAGGGCACCAAGCCGGGAAGGCTATGAAGCACCATTAACTATGTGGAATATAAAAAAAATGATAAATATCACTAAGGATGCCAATTCGAGAACAAAAGCACATAAGGCAAATGATATCCCCAAGCAAAAATCTGCTATCAGAATAATAACAAATTCTGCTTTCAGACAACACTCAGCCCCCTTGTTTAACTCCCTTAACATGCTAAACATAATCTCCACAAATTTTCTTGTGTCAATAACATTTACAAAACCCTGTTCTTAAGCGCAAATCCTGCTCTGAAACTCTCCCTGGACAGATGTAATAGGACCCATTATCACCACACCAGAAATAAATATCTCTTTGATATCCCCAGAGTCAAACTTAATCTGTGTAAACACTCTATGCAAATAAAGGGACCTAGTCTTTGGAACTCACTGCCTAATTAATTGAAAAGCTGTCCAACTTTTGCATCATTCAAAAACAAAACTAAAAAGTACCTAATCTCATCTGCATAGTTTTTTTACCTTGTCGCTCTAAAATTACACTATATTTATTGCTACCTAATCCCCCTATCTTTATGTACCCAATCCGAACATCTTTACCAATGTGATCATTACTGTCTTCTTATATGTGCTGTTAATCTTGTTTAAATTACCAATCAAGTTGTCAATGTAATCAACCAGAGCTTTAATATACCAATGTGCTATAATATACTTACTATTCTCTCTCATCTCATTTTTTTTCTTGCAATGTATCTGTTACCATTTTGTATGTACTAGCCCTAACTATAAATCCATCACTCTTTGTAAAATCTCTTTTATGTATGTACCTTACCTAAATAAACATTTTGATTTTTTTTTTATTAATTCTTCTAGAATTTACCTACTTAAAATTATCTGTTAGATTAAGGACCTGCCCGAAACGCTGCACGTACTAGTGGCTTTACAAGATTGTATATACTGTGCTATGTATTCTCTCTAACCCAATGTACCTTCTTGTATATAAATAAATAAAGTAAAATAAAATAAAATATCAAAGGTATCTGGTTCATCAAGGATTCTATCGAGGGACAAGTGAGGGACTCTCGGGAAGCAAGACATATGCATCTCCTGTTAGTCAGGTTATTCGACAAGGATGTGTACGACCCTGGTTTCCGAATAGGAAAAACAACCACTTCAAGCCAGTCCTTAGGGACAGATGACGACTCGCAGATACGGTTAAACAGATTCAGTATATACTGAAATGTGCGTTGAGGGAGATGACATTCATTATGAGATGTTTTGCCATCTGAGCCCGCTGCCATAGAACCGTAATGAGTCAGGACAGACTGGAGTTTGGAAAGAGAGAAAGGATCATTATAGAGAAGCTGGAGATGCATGTGAAAATCTATGGAACAAGATTCATGAAGGTGCTTACGAATAAGGAAAGATGGAGGAAGACTAGAACTGGAGCCAAGAGTCGAAACACGGGGAACCCAGTTCGGTGGCGACCGACACTGGATCCACCACAATAGAACCACAGAAGTGAAGGACTGGCGAGATATCTGGAACAAACTTATCCGATATCTTACAGATTTTCTTCCTGATCTGGGGCAGAGGAGTATCAGTCATAATGGTGGAGACAAAAGATTTCAAACTCACACGTTTAGCCGTACGGACCGCACTCGCCTTGTGAAACAAAAGAAAACAAACAACCAAATGTCTGCATCTGTCTTACTTCTATGCTGCGCTCTTACAGCAGACAGCCGAAACACAGCCTGCAGTCCACCAGGGAACGCACTTCCACATGCCTCGCGAGGTAGAGCGAGGAATAGAGCGGAGGGCAGCGTCTAATATGATGTGATGAAAAAGGAGTAAGGCTTGAGGGAGCGGCAGATCGGAGAGGTCGAAAAGAGTAGCACGTAGGGTGAATAGATTCCAGTTAGCCTTGGCAAACTGGCAGCTAGGGATGGAGACGGAAGGGTGAAAAGAGAAAAAGGTGACAAGGATGGGGAAATGGTTACTATTATGGAGGTCACGAAGAACCCGCCATGTGAAATCTAAATAAAGAGAACAGGGGAAGGAGAGAAAGATCAAGACAAGAGACGGTGCAAGAGCAGGTGTCAACATAAGTGGGTTCACCAGAATTCAGAAGAGACAGAGAAGAACAGAGGACGAACCCTTCGGGAAGGCGGCCCCGTGTGCAGAACATCGCCCCAGAGAGTATGCCGACAGGTAAAATCACCCAACAGGAGCACAGGCTCTGTAAAGAGTCCAATAGGTGTTTAAGACCAGGAAGAGAAAGTGGGAAATTTGGGGGGAGATAAATGGAACAGACTGTATACCAATTACTCAAAAGATATGGGCCACAGAACATTTGATGTGCAACTGGAAAAGTATGGGGACGAAGGTAATATCAGTACGAATCAAAAGAGCAGTAGTGTTATGGGCCCTAGCAAAAAATGGAGGGGGGAAGAGAATGGCGTAACCATGGAAGTGACCAGGACAAGTACCAAGCATCGGCTCCTGGAGACAGACACAAAGCAGTGAAAACTGTGATATCCGAAGCTGGAATTCATATAAGTTGGCATAAAATACACGAATATTCAAATGAAGAATAAACATTGTCAAAAATAGAGAGAATAGAAATAGAGAACACGGGTCAAACAGAGGCAAATTAAAACAGTATACTAAGCATGATCAGGATCAGTGAAATTGGGGTTATGGGGCATAGATAAATCTAGCAAGAACAGGTAAATCTAGCAAGAACAGGTAAATCTAGCAAGAACAGGTAAATCTAGCAAGAACAGGTAAATCTAGCAAGAACAATGGAGTCAAGGTAGTGGTAGGATGAACTAGAGGGGGACTGACAGGGTCCAGAGCAAAATTGGAGAGGTGCAGTCAAGGCAATCAGGGAGAGGAGGGGCAGAAACAGGGGAGTGCACCTCATCAAGGGCAGCATCCAAGAGAGAATTGAGGGCCAAGGGAATTTCCATATTTGGGACAGAGGACTTAACCACCGAAATGGGAGGGGGGATTCAGGGATAGAGTCGAAGTCCGAAGGTGAGGAAGAGATTGATGCCTTCTTACCTGCTGGGGAGGAAGAAGAGGAGCCAGGCTTATGTTTCTGATAGAGACAGGTGTGCCAGCAGCATCGTACTGGGCAACAGCTGTTGCAGTCTCAACAGGAGA
Organism: Procambarus clarkii; assembly: GCF_040958095.1. NCBI lineage: Eukaryota > Metazoa > Arthropoda > Malacostraca > Decapoda > Cambaridae > Procambarus > Procambarus clarkii. The sequence continues at coordinate 32,351,138 of NC_091186.1, read as the reverse complement.
AGGAGAACAGGAGCAGTCAATATGAAGATTGCTGGGAGGAGGGACAACGACCTGGATGGACAGGTGGTGTGGAGGGCCAAAATACAAGAGGAGAGGGCCGAGAAGGAAAAGAGGGCACAGGAGACAGGGAAGACTGGGAAGGAAGGAAGGAGGGAAGGAAGGAAGGAAGGAAGGAAGGAAGGAAGGAAGGAAGGAAGGAAGGAAGAAAGGAAGGAAGGAAGGAAGGAAGGAAGGAAGGAAGGAAGGAAGGAAGGAAGGAAGGAAGGAAGGAAGGAAGGAAGGAAGGAAGGAAGGAAGGAAGGAAGGAACGAAGGAAGGAAGGAAGGAAGGAAGGAAGGAAGGAAGGAAGGAAGGGAAGGAAGGGAGGAAGGGAAGGGAGACACCAGACAGAGAACCAGGAGGAAGACCCTCTGGCCCAGAATTCAATAGAGCAGGTGAGGTGGTGGTGGTGGTGGTGTCCAGGTCCATGGCCCGGAAACAGTTGTAAAACTGAGAAAGTGGGAGAGGGCGACAAGTGGAACGCAATATACGAGTATAAGACATGCCAGAGGAAGATAAAAGATGGCGTACTTGGCGTCTCACCTCAAGAAAAGATAAATGATTCTGATGTTTCAAATTGAAGATGGCTTCCTCAAATTTGTATTGCACACATGTGCGGGAGAAGGTAGGGTGGGCATCACCGCAATTGATGCAGTGAGCTTGGGAAGAAAAGCACTGTCTTATAATGATCTGAGTATCCACACAAGAGGCATAGAGGCACGGCACTTGTGCATTTGAAGCGACCATGCCCAAATTTCCAGCACCTATTGCAGAGGGAAGAGAACAGATGCTCCTTCAGGAGCATCTGGCACCAGCAAGAATTACGCAAAACGGAAGGGACCTACTATCAAAAATGATCTTCATTACACAAAGAGACTGGCCAGGATGACCACGAGGGAGGTCGAGATACAATGCATTAGACGTTTGGGCAGTTCTAGCAGTTAACATGCTTATAGTATTAGAACTGCCCAAACGTCTAATGCATTGTATCTACATACGAGTTTATGCGATCACAATATTAACTGGAATGGGGCAAAAAGCATTACCAATTGTGGGGATTTCGTGGAACGGAATTTGATTGAGTCTGCTCTAATCAGTCAGTGTCCAAATCTTCTTAATGTTAGTACTGGAATGTACAAACTTGATCCATTTTTAAGTTATAATATTGCACAACAGTTTAAGAAACAACTCTGATAGAGAGGCTTACAATGTCTCATTATAATTGTATATTCATATATTGTGTGTTCATGAGGCTTTTCTTTAATCTTTCATCCTTATTCTCTGACCGCTTAATCCTCTTCGACCATTCTAAGCTAAGCTATACCTGTTTTTGGTTAATTACACCTGACCAACCCTAGGGATGGGTTGGTCAGGTGTCGGTCTATATATCCTCCCCCTTCTCCCTTCTCCTTAGTCAGTCTGGTGTTGACAAAGGCTTTAACAAAGCCGAAACGTTCACCTCATTTCATATTTCTCTGTGGATTTTCCGCTCGGAACTCCTCTCAAAACGGGGAGTTCCGTTTTGAGTTTTGAGCGGAGTTCCGTGCTGCGTTTCACTTACGAGATGGAAAAGGATGGGAAGCTGCCCTTTCTAGATGTAACAGTCATGGAAAAGAGCGGAGGTTTCCACACTGCAGTCTACACTAAGGAAACGAACATAGGAATGTGCCTAAATGCCAAAAGCGACTGCCCAGATAGGTACAAGAGGAGTGTTGTTAACGCATATGTCGACCGTGCTCTCAGCCACAGCTCAGAATGGAAGCAAGTCGACGAAGAACTCTGTAGGGTAAGGCAGGTCCTAGTCAACAACGGCTTCTCCAATGGTTTCGTCGAAGACATCATAAGAAGGAAAGTGAAACGCCATGCAACCTCTGAAGAGACAACCAACACAACACCTATACCCCCTATTAGACTATTTTACAGGAACTTCTTTTCCACAGCTCATAAAACGGAGGAAAGGGTCCTGAAAGATAATGTTAATAGAAACGTTATCCCTACAGACAAAAATCAGAGGATACAACTGACGATTTACTATAAAACCAGAAAAACGGCCAGCCTACTCATGAGAAGCTCTCCAGAGACAAAACAGAACGCTTTAAAAGAGACCAACGTCGTCTATGCCTTCAAATGCCCTCTTGGGGACTGTAAGCTCCAAAAAAACCAGTATATAGGCAAGACAACAACATCTCTTTCTAGGCGTTTAACGATGCATAAGCAACAGGGCTCCATTAAGGAACATATAATCTCTTCCCACAACCAAACCATCGCCAGAGAAATCCTAGTAAACAACACAGAAATCATCGATAGATACAGCGATAGCAGGCGGCTTGACGTTTGCGAGGCACTACACATCAAGAAGTCAACACCAGCAATCAACAGCCAATTAATGCACAACTATATTCTACCCACCTCAAGACTCCGCTCCAATATAGAAGCATCAAGAAATATGGACCAATAGGCTTTCTACAATCACTTCTATTCAATACCCATTGTTTATTTATTTATTTATGCATATACAAGAATGTACATAAGGAATGTGAGGATACAAATATGGTAATTACAATCATGTAAAGCCACTAGCACGCGCAGCGTTTCGGGCAGGTCCTTAATCTAAGAAAATTTTAAGGAGGTAAATACTTGCAAAATTTATAGACAAAAAAATGATAACAGATTACATGGAATGAAAAAAAAAGATGAGAGAAAATTATAGGTACAGTATATTAAAGCACATAGGTAGCTATGATTGATTGCAATGACAGCTTAAAATGGTAGTTGACAACAAGTTGGTAGGCACAATACAGCAGAAACAATATAAGATTAATTGTAATGACAGCTTGAATGGTAGTTGACAAAAATTGGTAGTCACAATACAGCATATGGCTAGCACATAAAAGAAGACAGCAATGAACACAATGATAAGGTTGTTTGATATTACATAAAAATTAGGAAATTGGGTAACACTAGGTACAGAACAAATTTAAAGCTCAGTGTAGGAAACTAAATAGATGAAGTTAGATACTTTTTGGTTTTGCTTTTAAATAAGGCAAAAGTTTTACAGTTTTTCAATTCACTAGGGAGTGAGTTCCATAGACTAGGTCCCTTAATTTGCATAGAGTGTTTACACAGATTAAGTTTGACCCTGGGGATATCAAAGAGATATTTATTTCTGGTGTGGTGATAATGGGTCCTATTACATCTGTCCAGGGAGAGTTTCAGAGCATGGTTTGCATTTAAGAACAGGGTTTTGTAAATGTAGTTGACACAAGAGAATGTGTGGAGGGAGTTAATATTTAGCAAGTTTAGGGATTTAAACAAGGGAGCTGAGTGTTGTCTGAAAGCAGAGTTAGTTATTATTCTGATAGCAGATTTTTGCTGTGTGATGATGGGCTTAAGGTGGTTTGCAGTGGTAGACCCCCATGCACAGATACCATAATTAAGATAGGGGTAGATTAGTGCATAATATAGTGAGAGGAGAGCAGAGTTAGGAACATAATATCTGATTTTGGAGAGTATAGCAACTGTCTTAGAGACTTTCTTAGTTATGTGTTGAATGTGGGTGCTGAAGTTGAGTCTCTTGTCTAGGAATAGGCCAAGAAACTTGCCATCATTTTTATTACTGATGTTAATGTTGTCTATCTGTAGCTGAATTGCATTTGATGATTTGCTTCCAAATAAGATGTAGTAAGTCTTTTCGATGCTTAATGTTAGTTTGTTCGTTGACATCCATAAGTGGACTTTTTTTAATTCATTATTCACAACATTATTTAGTGTATGTGGGTTGAGGTTTGAGTAGATAAGGGTAGTATCGTCAGCAAACAATATAGGTTTGAGAATATTCGAGACATTAGGCAGATCGTTTATATATATAAGAAATAGAAGAGGTCCTAAGATGCTGCCCTGTGGCACTCCAACGGTAATTGGTAGAGTGGAAGAAGTTGTATCATTGATGGTTACATATTGGTGTCTGTCACTAAGATAGGATCGGATGTAGTCAAGGGCAAGGCCTCGGATTCCATAATGCTGGAGTTTAAGTAAGAGGTAGTTGTGATTAACAGTATCAAAGGCTTTTCTTAGGTCAATGAAGAGTCCAATCGGAAACTCATTTTTGTCAAGGGCTGAGTAGATAATGTCAAGGAGACTAATGATTGCATCATTGGTGCTCTTTTGGGACCGGAAGCCAAACTGGCAGGGGCTGAGTATGTCGAATTTTACGAGGTAGGAATAGAGCTGTTTGTAAATAATTTTTTCAAATATTTTTGATAGAATGGGTAGATTTGATATTGGTCTATAATTGTTTATGTCCGCCGGATTGCCTCCTTTATGGACTGGCGTTACTCTTGCTTTTTTGAGGATATCAGGGAAGGTGTGATACTCTATAGATTTGTTGAACAGTAGTGCTATGGGTGGGGCAAGGGCATGGGAGGCTCTCTTGTACACAATGGACGGAATTTCACAGGTGTTCCCTGCCTTGGTTTTTAGAGAATGTATGATGGACACAACATCTGCCGGGCTGATTGGTGAAAGGAGAAGAGAGTTTGGATAGCTGCCTGAGAGATATGTGTCTGAGTCTGTGGGATTTTACTGGCAAGATTAGCACCAACCGATGAAAAGAAACTATTAAATTCATTTGCCATTTCTAAGTCAGTTGACGGTATACCCCCATCCTTGTAGAGTTTTATTTGGTTATGTGAGTGTTGTTTAGTTCCTAGGATACTAGAGATAGTTTTCCAAGTGCTTTTCATGTTGCCTTTTGCTTCATTGAATCTATTCACATAATATGCAAGTTTTGCCTTTCTTATGATACTGGTAAGCATTGATGAGTACCTTTTAGCTACTTCCTTTGAAACTAGGCCAATCCTAACTTTCTTTTCATATTCATGTTTCTTGTTGATTGAGTTGAGAATGCCACTTGTGAGCCATGGATTGTTTAATCTTTTGTCAGTTACTTGCTTGGTAAGAAGGGGACAATGAATGTTGTAGAGGCTTAGAGTTTTGGAGATGAAGAGGTTAGCTAATGAATTTATATCATGGGTATTATTGAATTCAGAATCCCAGTTAATATTGTAAAGTGCCTCTGTAAGATTGTCTAAAGCTGATTCACTGTGTAGCCTAAATGAAAGTTTCTTGCTTTTTGGTGGTGTTATGTCCATGTTCGCTATGAGAAAGGTAGGATAGTGGTCAGTTGTTCTGTCGTAGATTATACCAGATACAAGGGGAGCTGTTATGTTTGTCCATATGTGGTCCAAGGTAGTGGCTGATGTTTGAGTGACTCGGGTAGGTTTGGTGATTGTGGGGATTAGCATACAGGAGTTCATGCTGTTAAGGAAATAGTCAACTTGAGAGCAATTTTGTTGACCCAGGTCAATATTAAAATCTCCTCCCAGAATGAAGTGGTTTTTGTTGAGATTGTTGTTTATAATAAGATTCCTTAGGTTGTCTGAGAAAGAAGCTATGTTAGTATTGGGAAATCTTTAGATGGCTCCAATAGTCAAAGAAGATTTAAGGGATTTAATTGTAAACTGAGCAAAAGTATATTCACAGTAGTCATCTCTGTCACTAATAACACTGTTGCAGATAAATGTATCTCGGTAATATATAGCTGTGCCACCACCGTTTTTATTAGGCCTACAGTTATGAATGGCTTTATAACCAGCTAAGTTGTAGAGTTGGGTATAGTCTTTATTTAGCCAAGTTTCTGTTAAAATAATGAACGATAGGTTAGTACCTATTGCTGTGAGTAATGCATTTAAATCGTCAAAATGTTTACCAAGTGATCTAACATTTTGGTTATAAACTGATAGACAGGTGCTATTTTGAAGTTTGTTTTTAGCCTGGTGTGCTGTGAAATACTTGCAATAATGATGATCAATGTGCTGGTTGGTGTAGATATGAGACAGAAGATTTTGATCAGGATCAATATCAGTGTGCATAGGATGCAGAGGGATCACGATACAAGATACACGATAAAGCAAAACACAAGAATAAAAGCAAATACAATAAAATAGTAACAATTTAGAAGTAAAATAAAGATCCAATAGATAGCCAGGGAGGACACAGAAGGTACATAAAATAAAAAAACAAAAAATCAGTAGAGACTGACAATATAAATGTAAAATAAAAAATAATAAGAAAAATGATAATCATAAAAAAAATGATCTTGAAGATAATTAGCTTAGTAATGGTTAATTAACAGGGTAATAAAAAACCCTAGGTTTAGTGACAAGGGGATTATCTAAGAACAAATAATTAAGAGTATAAAACAGGCAAAGATGACAAACAAAAAAAAAAATAAAAAAATAAAAATAAAAATAAACACCTTTGGAAAGGAAAGGCAGAGCTTAAGTACACTTTGGTTGTATGTGAGACTACAAATTATGTTCTGGTTATTCAGCTGATATCCCACAGTCATCCAGGAAAGAAGTGAGGTGTGCTTCAGTGGTTATGACATAAGTTTTTCCAGAGTCAGTCTTCCTAGCTATTATTTTACCATCGAAGCAGGCAGGCAGAGGCTGGGTGGTAGGCATGGAGAGAGGGAGGCAGGCAGAGGCTGGGTGGTAGGCATGGAGGGAGGGAGGCAGGCAGGCAGGCGAGGCTGAGTGGTAAGCGGGGAGGGAGGGAGGCAGCTGGGTGGTAGGCAGGCAGGCAGAGGCTGGGTGGTAGGTAGGGCGGGAGTGGATGGAGATGGATGGAGGGATGGATTGATGGAGGGAGGGAGAGAGGGATGGCGCTATGGTTGTTGAGGTGAAGCAGAGAGAGCGTGTGTATGGGAAGTTTGGGGGGGGGGAGGGGGGTGTCGTTGGAGGGGGAAGGGACCAGCTCGCAACCAGATGTATAGATGGAAGGAAGGAGGGAGGAAGGGATGGAGGGGAGGGAAGGAGGGAGAGATGGAGGGAGGGATGGGGGGAGGAATGGAGGGAAGGAGGGAGGGTGGGAGCTGGGAAGGAGGGAGGGATGAAAGGAGGGAGGGAGAGAGGAAGAGATGGAGGGGAGTGATGGAGGGAAGGAGGGAGGGAGGGATGGAGGAAGGGAAGGAGGGATGAAGGGAGTGATGGAGGGAAGAAGAGAGGGAGGGAGGGATGGAGCAATGGATGTTGAGATGAAGCAGAGACAGCATGTATGGGAAGTATGGGGGGGGGCGGGTGGGGGTGTGTGTGTCGGTGGTGGGGAAGGGAAGAGATAAGCCTAACACTTGACCCAGTTAACCAGATGTTTGGTTGGAAGGAAGGAATAAGGGAGGGAGGGATGGAGGGAGGAAGGAAGGAAGGGAAGGAAGGAGGAAGGGATGGAGGGGAGGGAGAGATGGAGGTAAGGAGGGAGGGAGAGAGGGATGGAGGGAAGGAATGGAGCGAGGGAGGGATGGAGGGAGGCATGGAGGGAAGGAGGCATGGAGGGGAGGGAGAGATGGAGGGAGGGAGAGAAGGAGGGAGGAAGGGATGGAGGGAAGGAGGGAGGGAGGAAGGGAAGGAAGGACAAAGGGAGGGAGTTGAGGGATGGTTGGATGGAGAAAGGGAGCTGGGAAGGAGGGAGAGAGGGAGGGAGCTGGGAAGGAGGGGGGGAAGAAGAGAGGGAGGGAGGGATGGAGCAATGGATGATGAGATGAAGCAGAGAGAGAGCATGTGTATGGGAAGTATGGGGGGGGGGGGGAGGCGGGTGGGGGTGTGTTTGTCGGTGGTGGGGAAGGGAAGAGATAAGCCTAACGCTTGACCCAGTTAACCAGATGTTTTTTATTTAATTCTGGATGTACATCATATATATTTTTGCTTACAGATTTTGTTTAGTAATATTATTAGGATAATAAAAAGTTATAAAATACTTGCTTCATGAATGCTTTATTAGATGGATATTCTCCAGGTTGTCTCTGGCTGGTTGGCAGTCTACTGAGCCATTTCCCAGAAGGGTCTTGAGGGGGGGGCAGAGGCAGTGAGGGTGTGGAGGTAGAGGTTCAGTGAGGGTGAGGGAGGGGATGAAAGGGGTAGGCGGCCTGCTTACCATGTGAGGACCCTCTGATACAAAGACAAACCCAATACCGACCTTCGGTAATATCGACCGCCAGACCATTTATGAGGCTCTAAATACCGGTCTCCCAAACCGGTCGTTATTACCGACAGATCGGTATAAAAGAGGCCGTTAAATTGAGTGGATACTGTAGTAGGTCGGATGAGCTAGGTTGGATGCTCACCCAGAAGCCCTGAAACTGCCCCATGTTTGGTTATAGGGACCCAGATTTGGGGGTGTTAGTCGTTTCGATTTTGGTTTCGTCAGTGCCCCCTTGTCCTTCCCCTGCTGCTGTTCGTTTTGTTCCTCCCCCCTCCCCCTCTGCTTCTGGCTCCGATGCGTCTGAGAGTTTCAGAGTCGGGGTAGGGTTTAGTTGGTGTTGAGACTCTGGCAGTTTCAGGGGATGCCCCTTCCTGTGTGACGATGGAGGCATTCAAGCCTGTTCCTTCAGCTGGTGCTTCTGGGTTTGACCAGTGGGCCCTCTTTGTTCCAGCTTTTCCGGCGGCTTCTGCCTTTTCTTTTGAGGCAGGGGGCTTGGAGGACGGCTCAGCCCCGGGTCCTGATGTGGAGGTTCCCGGGGCGGGTGGAGGGGTTGACTTGGGAGGCTTGGGCCCATTTCACCCCGCTTGGTTTTTGGTACTCTCTGAGCAGGGCTTGTTACAGGGGGTAGGGTTTTCTTATCTTCCCTCCCTGTACGAGTTTGATATGGCATCGACCCCTCCCCAGATTCGGTTCTGTGTTTCCTTGTGTGCTTCAGTCCAGTCCTTCCGGAGGTTTTTAGCCTCTTGCATCCCACCTCATGAGGTGCAGGAGGCTCTTACGGTGGTTCAGGTTTACCTGGGGGACAACTTTGAGCACCTCAATGCGTGCTTGTTCGCCCCTGCCCTTCCTCGGGATGTCGGCATTGTGCAGCTTCACATGCAGGTTCCCACCTTTTTAGCTGCCCTGGTTGCTGAGGATTTTTGCGCCCGTGGCCTTTTGGTGTTGGTATTGCGGTTCTTTTCCCTTCTCGAGCGGTCTTTGAATTGACTTGAGGAGGACATGGAGGCACTTGGGACCGATCCTGGGTCTAATGGTTTTGAGTTGGTTTTGGCAGTGCGGGCATCGTCTGCCCTGTTGAAGCTGTTCGCGTTGATCCTGCGGGATGTGGTGTCTGTTTTTTGTTTCTTATCTCACATGTCGGCAGGCGGTGATCGTTCAATCCATGGAATCAGCTTGGGCTCTGGTTCTTAGTTTTCTTTGCCTGTTTGTCCTTTGCTGTTTGCAGAGTCTGCGGTGGTGCAGTATCTTCAGGTAGCGTTTTCCGGTTTCCGTCCCATATCGAACTTGTTTGTTCTCCAGGGGGCCTGTGGGGAGGTCGTCCCAGAAGGGTTGTGCTAGGGCTTGGGGTTCCTCTTGTCGTGGTAGGCCAGTGGTGCCAGTTTTGGGGACGGCACAGCCTTCGGAACTGATGACGGCTGGTTAGCACGGTGATCGCTCTGCTCATAATGGGTTTTTCATATCGTTTCTGATGGCCTGCGGTGGTGTTGGGTGGCCCCTCCTCCTTTAGGGGGTTCGGGGCTGGTGGGTGGGTCCCTCAGGTGGGTCCTGCATGTTTCCGGTTCTGAAACGGGACTGTGCAGACCTGCAGTTCATTCTGGACTTGTTCTGGGTGAACCCTTGGGTCTCCTGCCCCTCCTTTCGGATGTCTACTCTGTCCCAGGTCTGTCTTTTCTTGGAGCCGGGCACTTGAATGGTGTCCCTTGACTCTGGGATGCATATTGGCATGTCCCAATTCATCTGGGGTTCAGGGACTGGCTTGGTTTTGTTGTGGGGCATCAGGCTTACCATTTTCATTGCCTTCCATTCGGCTCGAATCTGGCACCTTGCTCGTTCACACGCCTTACCCAGGTCGTGGTGGCCCATCTGCTTTTCTTAAGGGTTCGGGTTTTGGCCTCTCTCGATGACTGGCTGGTGTGGGCTCCCAGCCAGTCCGCATGTCTGCTCGCCAGGGATTTGTTTTTTTCCCAGCTCGCCTGATTCGAGTTCCTGGTGAGCTGGAGAAGTCCCATCTGGTTCCCTCTCAGGTTCGGTCTTGGCTGGGTCTTGTGTGGGACTCTCGGAGTGCTTCCTTGTCTCTTCCTCCGGAGGCCCTTTGGCAGCAGTCCCGCCTTCGCCTGTTTCTGGGGGGCTCCCGGGTCATGCGGCGGTTGCTCGAAGGTTTGTGCGGGAGTCTGAGCTTAGCAGTGATGGTCTACCCACCGGGTTGGGTTTGGCTTCGTTGGCTGTTCTGATTCCTTTGGGGTCATCCCTTCGGCCTCTTTCGCGATCGCTGGGTTTGGCCTCTGGGGGCTTTGCATCAGTTGCTGAGTCGCTGACTTCCTCTTTGGGTTTTTCGGGGGTTCACTGCCTTGCTGCTTACCCGAGCCCTCGCTCAATGTGTTCAAGGATGCATTGTCTCTAGTCTGGGGGCTTTGTTACCAGTGCTCAGAGGACCGGCCAGGGGCGATGAGGTCTTTTCTTCCTGACCCACAGTTTGGTGTGGGAGTTCGCGGCGGTGTGGCTGTTACTTCATAGGGTTCAGGTTGCTCGCGGATTGATGGTCAGGCCCCATTTGGAGTGCTCCCCAGTGGTTCATTGCCGGGGTTCGATGTGGTCTTTGGCTCATTGGGGCTGGTCGCTTCGGTTGACTCGTCTGCTGAGTTCTCAGTGTTTGGCTCTCCTGGCAGTTCACGTTCGGGGGGGAGGGGGTCCAACGTCCTGGCGGACGGCCTGTCTTGGTTCATTCCACTGTCCACGGAATGGACAGTCGACGCTGACTCGTTCAATTGGCTCTGCCGGACATACGGGCTCCTGGAGGTGGACCTCTTTGCATCTGCATAGTTGGGGCGCCTAATGTTATATGTGGTACCCTTCCCCAATTGCAAGGCTGTCAGGGTCGACGCCTTCAGGCAGGACTGGTCAAGGTGGGGTTTCCTGTACCTCTTCACCCAGGTTCAGCTGTTACTCCAGGTCCTAACTCGCTTGGAGACTACCAAGGGAGAGTAGTCCTCTTAGCTCCTTGGTGGCCGGCCCAGCCTTGGTTTAGGGTGCTGCTTGCTCGATGTCCGAACCCCGCGGGTCTTCCCGTGGCTCTGCCTCTTTCAGTAGATCGGACCGATCTGTTACGTAGCTGGTTCTATCTTCTCCTTGAGTCTTCATGTCCGGTCTTTTTGATGTGGGTCTATCTCCGTTTGTATGGTGATCAGGTGGCTTTGTTAATGGTGCACCTGCATGCTTCGCCTCTGTGGCAGTATGAAGTTTCCTGGCGGTCCTTCCGTTATTTCTTATCCCTTTGTAGGTCTCTAATAGGGTTGTCCTCACCTTCCTTTTGTTGTTGTTTTGGGACCGTCATCTTATGCAGATTACTGTATAAACCCGCTAATCCGGACTATATGGGTAGGACCCCATGTACCACTTTACTGGTCTGCCTATCCCTATCACTTTGTAGAAAAAAAGAATTGATTTTTTTTTTTGAGATATATACAAGAGTTGTTACATTCTTGTACAGCCACTAGTATGCGTAGCGTTTCGGGCAGGTCCCTGGAATACGATCCCCTGCCGCGAAGAATCGTTTTTTTTATCCAAGTACACATTTTACTGTTGCGTTAAACAGAGGCTACAGTTAAGGATTTGCGCCCAGTAAATCCTCCCCGGCCAGGATACGAACCCATGACATAGCGCTCGCAGAACGCCAGGCGAGTGTCTTACCACTACACCACGGAGACTAAGATTTTCTTCTTCATTCCTGCTCTCATTTAAACTTTTTGCCTCGGCGAGGTTCAGTTTCAGCTTCTCTCTGTTTTCTTTTGAAAGATTTCGTCTTAACGACCACACTTTCCCATCCTCATCACTTTGTAATTTTCTAGCATTCCTTAGTACTTCTTCCATCTGTTTGGCACCATTTAGGGTGATCCTCAAAGGTCGATCTTTCTCTTTTACGTATCTGCCTATTCTCCTGTAGTTGCACACATTCTCTATGGTTGTAAGACCTTCCACGAGGCCAACAATTTTATCTACTACTTTCGCTTCTTCTACAGCTGTTTCTGACCTAGATGTTATCTTTTTTTCTTTGCAACCAAAAATTATCAGTGATTTACTCCGATCAACTGTGTTTTGCACCAACTTCGGGTTAGATCTATCTCAAGATAGATGCCAATTTCTTTCTCACTTCCAGCCTAATGTTTGTTTTATCTTGATTACTGCAGTGTTTGGCTTCCTTTACTGCTTCTTCAATTTTTTCCTTCTCCTTGGCCACTTGTGCATAAGTGAGTTGCATATCTTTCTTGCACTGTTCTATTCCCTGTGTAACTTCCTCCATCTGTGCTGACAAAAGCTGTTTCTCCTGTTGAATTTCCTTACCTAACCTATTGTAGTCATTTATGTTTAAATTTACTTTAACTTCTTCCAAAATTATTTTTAAGAGTTTATTTTCTTCTTCCATGGCTTTGCAATTTGTTTCCAATTGATTCTTATCCTTGCGCAAGTCTTTCACTAAACCCTCAAGACATAAAACTTTGCTATTTAAATGGTCATTACTTTCTTTCAATTTACTAATTATTTCTACATGAGAGTTCACTATAGTATCTAATTTTACCAACTTGTTGTATAGACTGGTTATATCAATGCTTTCTTCATTGAATCCAGCAAAATCAAGCTCTGTTTTGTATTTCCTCTTGCAGGCGGTCATCTTGAATGTTCTTCTCTGCACTGGAAACACTAGGGCAACTTTTTCTCATCTAATTTTTCACTTCCCTTGGCACATTCCTGTTATCTCACCTATTTTTCAAAAGCACTATACCTTTAGGTTCTCTGGGACACCACTCACTATCATCATCCTGTACTACAATACTTAGAATTGTTGAAATATGGTGAAGCTCCTCCGATGCAAGTGTTGACCCTGGGGGTGTCACCTTTGAAAAGGTGTGTTATGAAGTCAGTGTGTTAATTCACTGACAAAGCATCGAACAAAGTCTCCCACCCATATTAAAATTTATATCTTAGCTTTATGCTATTAAATGTTGATTTTTGTGTTTAGTGTACAGTCATATGATAAATTAATAATCATTAACATGTTTTATTGCTTCCTGTTTATTAATTAAACAAATACATTTTTACTTATGAATTATGGACAGTTGAACTATGTGACCAGTATAGCAGAGTGTGTATACAAAATGTGGGGGGGGGAGGGCTGGCTCACTCCAATAACCCTAACACACTTGACCCCGTTAGCCAGATTTATACAATACAATACAATACAATTTTATTTAGGTAAGGTACATACATACAATAAATATTTACAAGGATTGTTTGACTTATAGGTAGAGCTAGTACATACAATGCCTAAAGCCACTATTACGCAAAGCGTTTCGGGCATGATAAACTTAAATGACAAGCTTAATACTAATTGAGCATAATGAGTAGAATGAAAACAAGAAATGAAAACATAGATGAAAAAGCAGCACAAATACAATTATGTCGACAAACAGCGCTCTTTAAAGAAAAAAACAGACATTGGTTGACAATAGAAGGGTAAGGTAGGTTACAGGGAATTTATTAGGTATAGCTTCGCTTTTAACTTAAACTGGTTGAGAGAGGTACAATCTTTAACATGGTTGGGAAGGTCATTCCACATTCTGGGCCCCTTGATTTGTAGAGCATTTCTCGTTTGATTAAGTCGTACTCTAGGAATATCAAAACTGTATTTATTTCTGGTGTGATGCTCATGGGTTCTGATACAACCTTCTATGAAGCTTTTGAGATCAGGATTTGCATTATAGTTTAGCGTTTTATATATGTATAATACACATGAGAGAATGTGCAGTGACTTAATGTCTAACATATTCAGAGATTTAAGTAGGGGTACCGAGTGATGTCTGGGGCCAGAATTGGATATTGTCCTAATAGCAGCTTTGTGTTGAGTAATTAGAGGACGTAAGTGATTTTGGGTAGTAGAGCCCCAAGCACAGATACCATAGTTGAGATATGGATAGATAAGGGAGTAATAGAGAGTCACCAGGGCAGGGCGTGGTACATAATATCTGATCTTAGAAAGAATGCCCACAGTTTTTGAAACTTTTTTTGATATGTTTAGAATGTGTCCCTGGAAATTAAGCTTGTGGTCAATGAGAATGCCAAGGAATTTGCCATCTAATTTGTTACAAATTTGGGTATTGTTTATTTTGAGATTTATTTGATTAGAGGATTTATTGCCAAACAGAATATAGAAGGTTTTGTCAATGTTAAGGGTGAGTTTGTTGGCAGTTAGCCACAGATGGACTTTATTTAGCTCAGTATTTACTGTGGCATTTAGAGCAAGGGGATCAGGACTGGAGTAAATGAAGGTTGTGTCGTCAGCAAATAGAATTGGTTTGAGGTGTTGGGAGGCATTTGGAAGGTCATTAATGTAGATGAGAAAGAGGAGAGGGCCAAGTATGCTGCCCTGGAGAACACCAATGTTGATGGGTAGGGTGGGAGAAATTGTATTATTCACAGAAACATATTGGAGCCTGTCAGTAAGGTAGGATTTGAGGTATTGTAGGGAGTGTCCTCTGACTCCATAATGATGTAATTTAAGAAGAAGGTTTTGGTGGTTGACAGTATCAAAAGCTTTACGCAGGTCCACAAACAACCCAACAGGGAACTCATTTTTATCAAGAGCTGTATGAATCGAGTTAAGCATACTAATAAGTGCATCGTTAGTGCTTTTTTTGGGTCTGAAGCCATATTGGCAAGGGCTAAGTATATTGAGTTTGGCTAGATATGAGTAAAGCTGCGTATAGATTAGTTTTTCAAAAATTTTTGACAAGTTTGGCAGGATAGATATAGGTCTGTAGTTGTTAACATCTGTGAGATTACCACATTGTTTCTTAAATTCTGGATGTACATGCTCATATATATTTTTGGTTACAGATTTTGTTTAGTAATATTATTAGGATAATAAAAAGTTATAAAAAATACTTGTTTTATGAAGAGAGAGAGAGAGAACTCTATCAACATCAGAGGTCCGAGACTGTTCAACACGCTTCCGCTACACATAAGGGGCATAACTGGCCGACCCCTCACAGTGTTCAAGAGAGAAATGGATAAGCACCTTCAAAGGATACCTGATCAACCAGGCTGTGACTCATACGTCAGGCTGCGAGCAGCCGCGTCCAACAGCCTGGTTGATCAGTCCAGCAACCAGGAGGCCTGGTCGACGACCGGGCCGCGGGGACGCTAAGCCCCGGAAGCACCTCAAGGTAACCTCAAGGTATGAATGCTTTATTATATTTAATGGAAATTCTCCAGGCTATTTCTGGCTGGCAATCTACTGCCACCTACAGAAGGATCTCTTGGGGAGGGAGGCAGTGAATGTGAGTGGGGCAGAGGAGAGGAAGTGAGCAGCAGTGAGGGTAACTCCCCCCCCCCCCTTGCTGGTGGTGGTGTACAAAGAGTGTTAGGCCGTTGATCCGGCCAAATTTCCGCTAGTCCGGCTTCCATGGACATTTTGGCCAGATAGGGAGATAACTATCCAGCCATGATTTTTGCCGGATTAGAGCATTTTCCGGATTGGCGGATTCCGGATTAGTGAGTTTCTACAGTACTGTCGCCTCATATCGTGCAGCACTGGCAGAGCTACTGCAGCTTGCGTTCGGCATTAATGTTTCTTCTGCACTGTTCCGCAAGCTGTCTCGTGTGTTGTTTCACTTCCGGGCCTGCTCATGTGCCGCCTGAACCGTCCTGGTCGCTGGACCGGGTGCTCTCTTTTCTGTCTCCTCGGTTTGTGGTGGCCCCTTCGGTTCAGGACTGTTTCTCCAAGGCTCTTTTCTTGTTGGCATTGGCCTCTTGTGGTTGGGTTGGGGAGCTTCATACTCTCCTCCTGCGCAGGGGGTTTCTGCTATTTTGTTCCTGGTGGCAGGTTTGTATGGCTGCAGCCGTCTCCTTTTCTGGCAAAGAATGAGACTGCTGCTTTCCAGATTGGTCCTTGGGTTGTTGATGCTTAGTTTGTTCAGCCAGGGGTACATCATGTGTTGTGTCCGGTTGCAGCTTTCCGCCGTTACATGCGTGCCATGGCCTGGATGGCCGGGAACGAGCTTTGGGTTGACTAGGTTTCCCAACTTCCCTATTGCAGGGTTCGGGTCTCCCAGGTTGTCCACAGGATTATTTGGTCCAGCTAGCCTGCGGTGTATCCTTGTGAACACGACGTTCGTTAGTTTGCTGTGTGGGCTGCCGTCTTTGGTAACATGTCTTGGCCTGACATTCGGTCATGCCCTAGTCGGGCATGTGTTGCATTGGGTCGGCGGTTGCAGCCAGTTGTCTCAACTTTGAGTTAAGGGGCAAGTGGCGACCGCCTCCCGGGTAAGTCCCTCCTGTTTTTGTCTTTGGGTACGTAGATTCGGGGAGCCAAAGGGGCTCCCCCAGAAAACCAGCATTTAATGTAATTAAATGCCAGAGGCTCCCTCGGCAACCTCCCTCCCTCCATCTGGTTGACAGTTTTTTGCGTGTTTTGACATCCAGTCTCAGAACTGGGGTATGGATAATCAGCGCGGGGGTCTGGGGCTCCCTCTTCCCCCTCCCCGGGAGGGGAGAGCTGCGCAGAAAATAAAAGGGTAACTGTTGTGACGTCATGCTCGATTTTCAGTTGGGGAGTTCTGTCCAATAGTTTGGTTTTTAGTAGCAATCTTTTAACCAGAATAGGGGTTTGTTTTTGGGCATTTACCTTTCTGGGTGCCTGACCCCTGTCGATGGCAGACATAAAAGGCGTCCAATAATATGGGGGATTCTATAGGTCATTGCTCCTTGTGCCTATCTGAGTGGGCTAGGTTCTGGCTCGTGGTCCCTGGTAGGGCTAAGAACTTCATTCACATGACTTATGCCAAAGTCTAATATATCCATATCAGCCTGAATAGCTCCAGGGAGCCTCCGGGTCTCCCCCAGAAAATGGCGTTTCATTACATTCAATGCTGGTTTATTTTTTTTTGTGGGGAGCCCCTACGGCTCCCTGGAGCTTATCGGGCTAATGTATGTTATATTAGACCGGGACATTAGCTAAGGAGTTCAGACCTACCAGGGACCAGCGCCAGAACCTGGCCCCTTCAGAAAGGTTTCAGGGAGCAATGGCCCTGGAAAACCCCTTTGTGGTTGGGGTTTTCCTTATCTGCCATCGATCGGGGTTAGGCACCCAGAAAGGTAGGCATAACAAAACAAACCCCACATGGTAAAAAAAAAAAAAAAACTAAACCAAAAACCGAACAGAGAGGTAGAAACTCCCTACAATCACAAGGAAACAAGCAAACAAGCAAACATCACACTTTACTGCCGCGCTGATCGTCCGCGCAGCCCTCCCCGCCCCGAGAGGGGGAGGGGGAAGTCCCGGACCTACCGCGCCGGCTGCCAAGCTGTAGTTCATTCGCTAATGTCAACCGGGATAGACGCTTCTCTGGCCTCAGTTTCCTAGGCGGTGTTTACCTTGTGTGGCGTTCACTGCCGTGTGTTGTGTTGTGCGGTGGCCAGGAGTACTTCATCAGTGCCGGGGCTGCATGTGCTTAGTGGCTGACTTCCCTAAGCGCCCTGTGAGTACTGCCCTTGCGTAACAGGGTTATCTTCCCTGGGGCGTTTGGGAACCATTCCCGTAGAGGTTCTTGCTGCTCGGCATTTGCCTCGCCCCTGGGGCCAGCTGGGGCTTGGGGCCCTTGTTTGGCCCTGGGTAGGGATTGGTATTGTGCTGGTTAGGGCGTCAAGGTGTTGCATAGCCTGCCACCTAAGCGGCGGCCGGTTCCTGTTGCCTCTGGAGACGGTGTACTTTTGCGGGGTTTTTCTTTTGTTTTTATTTACATGCCTGGTGGGGGTCTGCCTAGTGTGGCTATAGTTCCACTGGTAGTGTTTGGCGGCCCTGCTAGGCCCCCGTGATTGTACACATCGCAGGGGTTTTCAGTGCTATCCTCTACCCTCTTGTTATGTTTGGGTTTCTTAACCGGTTAGCAACACCTTGCCCGGGCTTCCCGTAGTTGTTACCCCTACGGGCCCTGGAAATCCCTGTCTGGGCTCGGGGGACCATTGAATGTGTCTCCTGGGTTCCAACCCGTCTTGTACGGGATTGTTGGTTGCTGTGCCCTTGTCTCCGGGTGACAGTCGCCATTTTTACCTCCGTCATGCTGCCTGTTGGGTCACTGACACCTTGACCCGGAGTCTTGTGAGAGATTCTCTGCTTGTTCTCCAGTACTCTCCTGATGTTATTACTGTTCAGAGTACAGGCGGCATCCGTGTTGCAAGCTAGGTTAGGTTGCTGCAACATGCTAGGTTGGTTTTCCACTCGGATGCCCCGAGGCCGCCCCGTTTGGTTCGGTGCTGTTCGCCCCTTTCCCTCCCTGTTCCCGGCTCCGGTCTGTCTGTGGGTTTCGGGGTCGGGGTGGGGTTTAGTTGGGGCAGAGACTCGGGCGTTTTTCGGGGGCTGCCCCATTCGGGTTGGGGGACGGAGGTTTTCGAGCCTGTTCCTCCTGCCAAGGCTTCTGGGTCTTACCAGCGGCCCTTTCTTGCTGCCTTTCCCATGGACTCTTGCTTTTCTTTAAGGGCAGAGGGCTTGGAGGACAGGCTCTGCCCCGGGGTCTCTGTTGTTGGTTCCCGGGGCTGTGAGGGATGCCTGCTAGCATTTCTGGGGCGGTTTGCCCCTGCCTGGGTTTTCTGCTGTTGGGCGGCGTTTTTCACCCATCCAGTCTGCTTGCTTCCCTCTTTTGCTGGCATGTTTTTGTATATTTAGCGTCAGTCACAGCCTCTGCTGGCGGCCATTTTCGTCTGCCGGTTTCCCGGCGTGGCCACCAGGGCGGCGTTGCGGTTTGTTTACATGCGACTGGGTGTGCGAGCGAGCGTCTCGGATGAGTTTTCAACTTTTTTCAGGGGTTTTTATTCTCCTGTTGTCGTTTCTTTGCTTTTCTGGTGTTTTCTGCCCGTTGCCTGTTCCTCTGGGAACGTTTGGGTGTTGATTTTATACCGGATTTTCCATTTTTGTCTGTTTTGGGTTTGGGCTCAGTGTCCCTGGGTGGTATGCTTGCTCCCACACCTCGTCCCTCAGTTTTCGGTCTGTTATGACCGTTTTCCCAGGGGGTGCTGTCAGGGGGCAGTGCTTTGCCTTTCTGTGGTGTTCTCCGCCGGCAAAATGTGGTGGTTTGGGCTCCCCCTGGTTCGATTCTGGGTTCTTTTGGGTTCTTTGGTTTCGTTCCTGAGGTTTCTTCCTCTTGGGCCCCCTTTTGTGGGTTCAGGGGACTTTGTTTCCTCGTGTGACCCGGTTCTGCCTTCTGGGGTTCCAGGGTCTTCCTGGCTTGCAGACTGATCTTTTTGGGTCTTGGCACATGTTGTGGTCGTGCTAGGACTTTGAAGTTTTGCTGTCGAGGTGGGCCTTTTGATGCAGTTTTGTGCCTTCTTTGCCTGGCCGGTGTGGTGCTCTCTGCCCACTAGTCGGCGACTTGTATATTTTTCTTTTACAATGTATGTACTCTCCTAGTTGTGCTTGCGGGGGTTGAGCAGTCGCTCTTTTGGGCACTCAGTTTCCACCTGTATTCCCTAGTGCGTGTGCCCCTTGTGTTACATAGCCTGTCTTTATCAACCCTGCCGATTCCCTTGGGAATCTTGAATGTGGTGATCAGGTCCCCCCTCACTCTTCTGTCTTCCAGTGAAGTGAGGTTTAATTCCCGTAGTTTCTCCTCCTGAATTATGTACTCACCTAGTTCTCACCTAGTTGTGTTTGCGGGGGTTGAGCTCTGGCTCTTTGGTCCCACCTCTCAACCGTCAATCAACAGGCGTACAGATTCCTGAGCCTATTGGGCTCGATCATATCTACACTTGAAACTGTGTATGGAGTCAGCCTCCACCACATCACCTCTTAATGCATTCCATTGGTCAACCACTCTGACACTAAAAAAGTTCTTTCTAATATCTCTGTGGCTCATTTGGGCACTCAGTTTCCATCTGTGTCCCCTTGTGCATGTTCCCCTTGTGTTAAATAAACTGTCTTTATCTACCCTATCAATTCCCTTCAGAATCTTGAATGTGGTGATCATGTCCCCTCTAACTCTTCTGTCTTCCAGCGAAGTGAGGTTTAATTCCCGTAGTCTCTCCTCGTAGCTCATACCTCTCAGCTCGGGTACTAGTCTGGTGGCAAACCTTTGAACCTTTTCCAGTTTAGTCTTATCCTTGACTAGATATGGACTCCATGCTGGAGCTGCATACTCCAGGATTGGCCTGACATGTGTGGTATACAAAGTTCTGAATGATTCTTTACACAAGTTTCTGAATGCCGTTCTTATGTTGGCCAGCCTGGCATATGCCGCTGATGTTATCCGCTTGATATGTGCTGCAGGAGATAGGTCTGGCGTGATATCAACCCCCAAGTCTTTTTCCTTCTCTGACTCCTGAAGAATTTCCTCTTCCAGATGATACCTTGTATCTGGCCTCCTGCTCCCTACACCTATCTTCATTACATTACATTTGGTTGGATTAAACTCTAACAACCATTTGTTCGACCATTCCTTCAGCTTGTCTAGGTCTTCTTGAAGCCTCAAACAGTCCTCTTCTGTTTTAATCCTTCTCATAATTTTAGCATCGTCCGCAAACATCGAGAGAAATGAATCGATACCCTCCGGGAGATAATTTACATATATCAGAAACAAGATAGGACCGAGTACAGAGCCCTGTGGGACTCCACTGGTGACTTCACGCCAATCGGAGGTTTCACCCCTCACCGTAACTCTCTGCTTCCTATTGCTTAGATACTCCCTTATCCACTGGAGCACCTTACCAGCTACACCTGCCTGTCTCTCCAGCTTATGTACCAGCCTCTTATGCGGTACTGTGTCAAAGGCTTTCCGACAATCCAAGAAAATGCAGTCCGCCCAGCCCTCTCTTTCTTGCTTAATCTTTGTCACCTGATCGTAGAATTCTATCAAGCCTGTAAGGCAAGATTTACCCTCCCTGAACCCATGTTGGCGATTTGTCACGAAGTCCCTTCTCTCCAGATGTGTTACCAGTTTTTTTTCTCACGATCTTCTCCATCACCTTGCATGGTATACAAGTCAAGGACACTGGCCTGTAGTTCAGTGCCTCTTGCCTGTCGCCCTTTTTGTATATTGGGACCACATTCGCCGTCTTCCATATTTCTGGTAGGTCTCCCGTCTCCAGTGACTTACTATACACTATAGAGAGTGGCAAGCAAAGTGCCTCTGCACACTCTTTCAGTATCCATGGTGAGATCCCATCTGAACCAACAGCCTTTCTAACATCCAGATCCAGCAGGTGTCTCTTGACCTTCTCTCTCGTAATTTCAAACTCTTCCAAGGCCGCCTGGTTTACCTCCCTTTCTCCTAGCACAGTGACCTCACCTTGTTCTATTGTGAAGACCTCCTGGAACCTCTTGTTGAGTTCTTCACACACCTCTCTGTCATTCTGTGTATACCTGTCCTCGCCTGTTCGAAGTTTCAATACTTCAATACCTGTTCTTTCACTGTTGTTTTCCTTCTGATGTGACTGTGGAGTAGCTTTGGTTCGGTCTTGGCTTTGTTTGCTATATCATTTTCAAAACTTTTCTCTGCTTCTCTTCTCACCCTGACGTACTCATTCCTGGTTCTCTGGTATCTCTCTCTGCTTTCTGGTGTTCTGTTATTCCGGAAGTTCCTCCACGCCCTTTTGTTCAGTTTCTTCGCTTCCATACATGCCCTATTATACCATGGATTCTTCTGTTGCTTCTCGGATTTTTCCCTTTGGGCCGGGATGAACCTGTTTACTGCCTCCTGACACTTTTGGGTAACATAGTCCATCATACCCTGTACAGACTTATCTCTGAGGTCTGTGTCCCAAGGTATTTCACTTAGGAAACTTCTCATCTGTTCATAATTCCCCTTTCGGTATGCCAGCCTTTTGTTTCCTAGTTCTTTTTTGGGGTAGATAAGTCCTAGCTCTACCAGGTACTCAAAGTTCAATACACTGTGGTCACTCATTCCCAAGGGCGCTTCCATCTTAACTTCCCTTATATCCCACTCATTTAGGGTAAATATCAAATCAAGCATTGCTGGTTCATCTTCTCCTCTCATTCTTGTTGGTTCTTTGATGTGCTGGCTTAGAAAGTTTCTTTTTGCCACGTCCAGCAGCTTAGCTCTCCATGTTTCTGGTCCTCCATGCGGGTCTCTGTTCTTCCAATCTATCTTCCCATGGTTGAAGTCTCCCATAATTAGTAGTCCAGATCCATTCCTGCTAGCAACAGAAGCTGCTCTTTCTATTATGTTAATGGTGGCCATGTTGTTTCTATCATATTCCTGTCTAGGTATTCTGTCATTTGGTGGTGGATTATATATGACTACGACTATAATTTTTTTCCCTCCATTTGTTACGGTACCTGCTATGTAGTCACTGAAACCTTCACAGCCCTGAATATCCATCTCCTCAAAATCCCAGCCTTTTCTTACCAACAGAGCTACACCACCCCCACCTCTTCCTTCCATCTCTTTCCTCATAACATAATAGTCCTGTGGGAACACTGCGTTTGTTATCGTTTTTGTGATCTTTGTTTCTGTGAGGGCTATTATGTCTGGGTTTTCCTCTAGTACCCGTTCTCCAAGCTCATTTGCTTTATTTGTAATTCCATCTATGTTAGTGTACATCGCTTTGAGGCTCACTTTCTTCTATCCCTTCTCAAATCGCCTCCTTGGTGAGTGTTCTGCTGGTGGGGGAGGCTGTTCCATGGGTGTGAGGACCTGTGAGGTGGATAACAGGGTCTCAGAGGATACTGGGATGAGGGGCGGGGGATCCAGTGAAGGGGGAGGGACAGGGAGGGTATGGGGGGAAAGGGGAGGGAGGACGGGAAGGAAAGAAGGGGGGAGGGAGGACTCGGGTGGAAGGGAGGGGTAGAAGGGTGGGGATTGGGTGTGGGGGGAGGGAGATTTGGCTGAACATTTGAGTGGGGGTAGGGAGAGTTTGGGGTAAGGGGGGTTTTCTATGCAGAGGGTGGCAGGGTTGTCCTCCCTTCTGGTGTTACTGGGTAGCTGGTTGTGGGTTCCCCCCTCGCCTCTGGGGGTGTTGTGTTGGGAGCTGTGACTTCCTGGTTTTCCCCTCTCGCCCTGCGCCTCTTCCTTGCTTCTGCCGCCTCAGCTCTCTCCTCCCTTGTCATGTCTCTCTGGAGGAATACATTTTTGAATTTTCCCACGTTTTTCAGGGAGCTCTTCCTTGATAGGATCTTCTCCTTTGTGCTCTCGTTTGCAAACACTATCTTTATCATTCGGTCCCAGTCTTTGTTGTACCAACCTAGCCTGAAAACCTTCTCAATGCTATGCTCAGCCCCTTCCATGTCTAGTGCCTTTAGTACTTCATTCACTGCTGCTTTGTCCTTGTCATATCACTCTGTCCTATTAGAGCCTTCCTGCTCTTTAATACCCACAGCAACCACTGATCTGTTCCTTTCCAGCAGTTGGCTAGTGGAGCGTGCTGCCGCCTGTGAGGTGGCTGCTTTCATGGCCACCTCCATCACTGCAGTCATTACTTCAGAGTTAATTTTTTTTAGTATTTCCGCAAATGTTGCTTTTATTGTGGCATTCTCATCCAAAAAACTATTACCCTGGATGGTTTTCTGATTCTCAGCCTCAATACCATTCTCTTTGAGGGCTCTAATCTCCTCCTTTGCTGCTGTCAGCTCTCTTTTTCAGGTTGCTTATTTCGTTCATTTCATGCATCATTTCTTGCATCTCACTCTTAATGTCCTCCAGAAACTGGGCGAACATTTCCTTCATTTCGTCACCTTGGCTCTTCCCTGTTCCCCTGGTACCTCTGGCTGCCATGCTTGACCCTGTTTCTATAGTTGTGCCGTGATAGGATTTGTCAGGAGGGCAGAGCGGGATGGGGGAGGGGGGGAGAGAGAGAGAGAGGAAGAGAGAGAGAAAGAGAGAGAGAGAGAGAGAGAGAGAGAGAGAGAGAGAGAGAGAGAGAGGAAGAGAGAGAGAAAGAGAGAGAAAGGGAGTGATAAAGGGAGAGATAAATGGGTGGGTGGGGGGGATCCAACCCTTCCACTGAAGTGAGAAGAAAGTAGAAGGGGAGGGGGGTAGGAGATGGAGAGAGAGGCGGGAGGGAGAGAGAGGAGAGGGAGAGAGATGGAGAGGGAGAGAGATGGAGAGGGAGAGAGATGGAGAGGGAGAGAGATGGAGAGGGAGAGAGCGGGTGAGGGAGAGAGGGGGGGAGGTGTGTGTGTGTGTGTGTGTGTGTGGGCAGAGAGGGAGGGGGAAGGAAAGAGAGTGAGGGAGGGAGGGAGAGGGAGAGAGAGAGCAGGAGGGAGAGAGTGGGAGAGAGGGAGAGAGTGGGAGAGAGGGAGAGAGTGGGGAGGGGAAGAGTGTGTGTATGGGGGATGCGGGGGACTGGGGGTGGGGGGGCGGAGATGGCGACCAGGTCAGGTCAGGTCAGAAGGGGGGGTCAAGAGGAGGGGGGGGATAGTAAGGTCCTTTCCCCTGATCCCAGGTGTTAATGCTTTTTCCCCTGACTGAATGTTTGTGTCTGCGTGTGTGTGTCTGTTTTAGCGTGTGCACACTTGTGTGCGTGCATACGTACGTGGGCGGGCGTGCGTGTATGTGTCAAGAGATCCCTTAAGCGTTACCTCTACCTAAATGAGACACCCTGAGATTTTTAAATATATATGATATCCTGAACAAGAATTTGATAATATTTTACCTCAATCTGTACACCTGATTAATTGACCAGAGAGGGGGTACATACCAGTCTCCTCCCGCTCACACAAGCAGATGAGTAAGGACGATGTATGATGACGATGGTTATCCGTCGTTGTCTTCCACTAGGTGATTCACTAAGTGCTAGTAGATTGATGATGTCGGTTCTTCTCTATCTACACAAAGCTCTGGAGTCAGTCACTGCATCGTTGTGTGACAGTTCACTAATTTACTTTACCACTGATCACAGTCACCACTCAACAAACACAATCAGGCAGTTCCCTGGAGGGTCTCCCACCTGGTTTCAGGTCAGGTCACTTCACGCAGCCCTCCACACTTATATGCTCCGGTGATGCCACTAGCTCCACTTTGTTTCTTCGCACTATCGATAGCGATATGACTATGCTATGTAGCACCCTGCTAGCTACACACTGCGAGAGGTCAAATACTATGATCTAGCCTCTATACTCCTTCAATGTCCCGAGAAATTGACGAATTTCCGCGGACCTCACTTAATCGTGTGTGTCCCCTACATGTACATGTGTCCACTGTGTGTGTGTGTGTGCACATGTGTATACGCACATGTATCACATATCTTGTGTGTGTGTGTACTTTTTCTTTCGAAAGGGGTTCTGTTCCCTTCTCTGTTGCCGGGGCGCTGGGGGAGCAGCTTGCTCTGTTGCCTCTCGCATGGTCCCACTGTTGGTGGGCGCTTTGGGTGGTCTTCCGGCGTCTGGTGGCATCGGTCGACGGCTTCTCCCCCTTTGGGGGGGTTCAGCACTGGCGGGGTGGGCTTTTTCCTCTGCGCTTCGTCATATCATCTTAGTGGGTGCGTTGGACGGGGTTGTTCCGCCCCATCCTTCTGGGGTTTCCGTCTGCTCTTTGCAGTCATGAGCTTTTCCCATCTGCAGTTCTTCTGGACTTCTTCAGTCTGCGCCCTGGCTCCTATGCCCTCCTCGGAGGACTGTTGTCTCCTGTCCGGCTTCTGTTGGGGCCAGGTGCCTGGATGGTGGTCCTGGTCCTCCAGGTCACTTCTTGGCACATTCCTCTCCAGTTTTCTGGACTGACAGTTGGCGGTGGGGCTTCAGGTTTGCTGTTTTTCTTGCCTTCCCTATTTGGTAATGGGCACTTGGTATAATTTTTGCATCTTTACCGGATCTTAGTACCCTGTCTGCGTCTGAGATTTGGTGTCTGGCCTACCTCGACGACTGGCTGGTGTGGGCTCCCAGTCAGTCCGCTTGTCTGCTTGCCAGGGGTATGGTTCCTTCCAGATCGCTGGGTTTGGTTTCCTGGTGATCTGGAGGCTTTTCCATCTGTTTCCGTCCTGGGTTCGGACCTGGGCCTTGTTTAGGGCTATTGGGCCACTCATTGTCTTTCCCTCCAGAAGTGTTACTGCAGCTGTGGTCCCGCCTTCGGCTGTACATGAGGGGGTCTCGGGTTGCTCAGCGGTTGCTTGAGCAGTTGTGCGGGAGTCTGAACTTCGGCGTGCTGGTCTGCCTGCGGAGTCAGGTTTGGCTTCAGCGTCTGTTTGGTTCCTTCGGAGACTCCCCTTCCGCCTCTTGCATTCGTTGGGTTCGTTCCTCCGGGGATCTTGTGTTGGTGCTGCGTCACCAGCTTCCTCTTTGGGGTTTTCGGGGTTCCGTGCCTTGGCACCTCCCCGAGTCTTCGCTCGATGTTTTCACGGACGGGTCATCTCTCGGCTGGGGCTTTGTGACCAGTGTTCACCAGGTCGGCCAAGGTTGGTGGAGTCTGTCCATCCGTTGGGCTCACAGCACGGTTCGGGAGTTCGTGGCTGTCTGGTTTGCGCTTCGGAGGGTTTGGGTCACTCGGTGCTCTGCCATTCAGCTTTGGACTGTTCTCTGGCGGTTCTTGCCAGAACCACAGGGGTTTGGCTAACCGTGAGGTTCATGTCTGGGGTGTCCTGCGTCCTGGCGGACAGCTGTCTCAGTTCATTCCTCTCTTCGCGGATTGGCCAGTCGTCGCCGACTCATTTTGTTGGCTCTGTCGGACGTATGGACTCCTGGCCATGGACGTCTTCGAGTCAGCGTGGTCTAGGCGTCACCCATTTTATGTGGCGCGCTTTCCCACCTGCGAGGCATTCACGGTGGATGCTTTTCAGCAGGACTGGTCGAGGTGGGGGTACCTGTTCCTCTTCTCCCTGTCCAGCTGTTGCTTTGGGTTCTGGCTCGGTTGCAGCCCACTCCCACGAGAGCAGTCCTTATGGTTCCTTGGTGGCCGGCCCAGCCTTCTCTTCAGACGCTGCTTGATAGGTGTCCGAACCCGGGGCGTTTTCCCGCGACTCCGCCTCTTTCGGCAGGTCGAATTGGTCCTGTACGTGACTGGTTCGGCCTTCTCCTCAGCTCTTTGCGTCTGGTATTTTGACGCGGGTTTCACCATCTCTATGGTGTTCTGGTGGCTTTGTTGACGGTGTTCCACCTGTGAGCTTTGTCTTGGCGACAGTATGACGTTTTGTATGCTTTCTCGTGTTTTGTTTCGCCTCCGGCCTGCTCATGTGTTGCCTGAGCCGTCCTGGTCCTTGATCAGGGTGCCTTCCTATCTTCTCCTCAGTTTGTGGTAGCCCCTTCGGTTCAGGTTTCTGCTCTTTGGTACTGGTGGTAGATTTGTACATGTGCAGCCTTTCTCCGTCCTGGCGACGGTAGAGTCGGCTGCTTTCCGGAGGGGTTCTTGGGGTATTGATGCTTGATTGGTTTGGCCAGGGGTGCGTCCTGTGTTGTCCAGTTGTGTTTTTGCCATTGCCGGCATACCGTGTCTGGGGATGCGCTGTGGTTGATCCGGTTCCCCTCGTTCCCTGTTTTCAGGGCTTGGGTCTCCTAGGTCGTCCGCAGATTTTTCATTCTTCCAGCCTGCGGTCTGTCTTTGCGCCCGTGCTGTTCAGACGTTTGCAGCTTTTGCTGCTGTGTTGGGACGTCTAGGGCTCATTTCAGGCGCAGGGATTTGAAAGTCACACAGGTTCTTGGCCGCCCATTCTTTGTGCGTCTGCTCCTGTGCATTCTTGTTGCCTTGGGTCGCAGGTTGCGACCTGTTGTCTCGGCTTTGCGTTGCAGAGTTTGTGGTGGCCGCCTCCCGGGTTAGCCCTTTCTTTTCCTTCTCTTTGGGTATGAAGCTCCAGGGAGCCGTAGGGGCTCCCCACAGAAAACCAGTGTTGAATGTATTGAAACGCCATTTTCTGGGTGAGCCCCGGAGGCTCCCTGGCAACCCTCCCTCCCACCGATCGGCGTTTTTTTCTCGTTGGTTGAAGCTTAGCTTCCGAACTGAAGCTTGGCAGCCGGCACGGTAGGTCCGGGGCTCCCCTCTCCCCCTCTCGGGGCGGGGAGGGCTGCGCGGACGATCGGCGCGGCAGTAAAGTGTGATGTTTGCTTGTTTCCTTGTGATTGTAGGGAGTTTCTACCTCTCTGTTCGGTTTTTGGTTTAGTTTTTTTTTTTTTTTTACCATGTGGGGTTTGTTTTGTTATGCCTACCTTTCTGGGTGCCTAAACCCGGTCGATGGCAGATAAGGAAAACCCCAACCACAAAGGGGTTTTCCAGGGCCATTGCTCCCGGAAACCTCTCTGAAGGGGCCAGGTTCTGGCGCTGGTCCCTGGTAGGTCTGAACTCCTTAGCTAATGTCCCAGTCTAATATAACATACATTAGCCCGATAAGCTCCAGGGAGCCTCCGGGGCTCAACCAGAAAATGGCGTTTCATTACATTCAACGCTGGTTTTTTGCTCTAACACCAGAAACATTGTTAATAATAAAGTCAACTGTCATCTTGGTGTTTCTCTACACTATAATCAGTGTAGAGAAACAACATTACTTATATTGTCAATATATTTTATGTTGTCATATATTTTATTGCTTGTCTCTACTTCCTCATCACAATCGACTTGAGAATGGTCCAGGACGGACCGAAACGTCGTCGTTCCTTCACCTTCTAGTGTGTGGTCTGGTCAGTATACTTTAGCCACGTTATTGTGACTCATCGCCTGCTTATATTGTCAAATTACTTTACTCAGCCTGATGCTTCATTATAGTCCAGTTTCTTTACTCAGAGCCTGATGCTTCATTATAGTCAATTACTTTACTCACAGCCTGATACTTCATTGTAGTCCAGTTTCTTTACTCAAAACCTGTTGCTTCATTGTATTCCGGTTACTTTACTCAGAGCCTGATGCTTCATGATAGTCCAGTTACTTTACTCAGAGCCTGATGCTTCATTATATTAGTCCAGTTACTTTACTCAGAGCCTGATGCTTCATTATAGTCCAAGTTCCACCATTAATGTTTGTGTTGGTAATGACAGGTGCAGGAGACCATCAGGGAGGCCCTGGAGATGATGATCACAGAGACAGGTGCCACAGCTGACCCCGTACACCTGGGAGACTCGGCCTCCACCATTAATGTTTGTGTTGGTAATGACAGGTGCAGGAGACCATCAGGAAGGCCCTGGAGATGACGACCATGGAGACAGGTGCCACAGCTGACCCCGTACACCTGGGAGACTCAGCGTCCAGAATCATGAATAAAGTTCAGGAAATCACTGGAGAGATCCCCCAGAAGCAATTAACAGTAAGTTTTTTCTCATATCACAAGATATTCAGTTGCGTTTTGAGGTGAGGAAGCTGTTCTTAGGTTTATCGAGGTTCCCCAACGTCAACTACTGACTTAATATACAATACACAATAGTTGCCTTACTCCTGGATAAACATTACTGGTAGGTGAATAGAGAAATCTGGTGAAAGGAAACATGGGAACCATTTCTGTCCTGAGCAATGATTCAACCTGTTATCCTCTATTGAACTCTGGAACCTGGCCCCCTCAGAGAGGCGCAGACACTCCACCAACCTACCGGGAAAGCATCCAGGAAAACAGGGAACCAAAAGAGATCACTGCTGGGTTCGGAGAGACTGAAGCCTTGAAACTGTCAACAAACTCAAAAAACAATGCCAGCACCAACCCCCTGCCAGTAGAGGGGGGCTGGAGCTACAGGTCCAGCACCAACCCCCTGCCAGTAGAAGGGGGCTGGAGCTACAGGTCCAGTACCAACCCCCTGCCAGTAGAGGGGGGCTGGAGCTACAGGTCCAGCACCAACCCCCTGCCAGTAGAGGGGCTGGAGCTACAGGTCCAGCACCAACCCCCTGCCAGTAGAGGGGGGCTGGAGCTACAGGTCCAGCACCAACCCGCCTGCCAGTAGAGGGGTGGCTGGAGCTACAGGTGCAGCACCAACCCCCTGCCAGTAGAGGGGGGCTGGAGCTACAGGTCCAGCACCAATTCCCTGCCAGTAGAGGGTGGCTGGAGCTACAGGTCCAGCACCAACCCCCTATCAGTAGAGGGGGGCTGGAACTACAGGTCCAGCACCAACCCCCTGTCAGTAGAGGGGGGGGGGGGCTGTAGCTACAGGTCCAACACAAACCCCTGGCTAGTAGAGTAAGGGCTGGAGCTACAGGTCCAGCACGAACCCTCTGCCAGTAGAGGTGGGCTGTAGCTACAGGTCCAGCACCAACCCCCTTCCAGTAGAGGAGGGGGGGGGGGGCTGGAGGTACAGGTCTAGCACCAACCCCCTGCCAGTAGAGGGGGGGGGCTGGAGCTACAGGTCCAGCAACAACCCTTTGCCAGTAGGTGCTTTCCTTGATTGGCTTCAGTTTATGTGTAGTGTAATGTGCTGATTGTGGTGAATGTGGTAGGTGTGATTGACTGATAATGTGGCTGACACTGACCACAGGTGATAATAGGGCTGACACTGACCACAGGTGATAATGGGGCTGACACTGACCACAAGTGATAATTGGGATGACATTGACCACAGGTGATAATGGAGCTGACACTGACCACAGGTGATAATGGGGCTGACACTGACCACAGGTGATAATGGGGCTGACACTGACCACAGGTGATAATGGGGCTGACACTGTCCTCAGGTGAAAATGGGGCTGACACTGACCACAGGTGATAATGGGGCTGACACTGACCACAGGTGATAATGGGGCTGACACTGACCACAGGTGATAATGGGGCTGACACTGACCACAGGTGATAATGGGGCTGACACTGCCCACTGTTGATAATTGGGATGACACTGTCCACAGGTTGAGGACCTCCGCAGGATGAGGGAGCCCGTCAAGAGGCTGGTGGAGGCTGGCCGGGTGTTGGCCGTCAAGAGGCTGGTGGAGGCTGGCCGGGTGTTGGCCGTCAAGAGGCTGGTGGAGGCTGGCCGGGTGTTGGCCGTCCAGGAAGACCAAGATGGCCGCCGCTCCGCCAGGATAACTCTACAAGACGGACAGCTGTACCTCCACCCACTCCTGCGTCAGCCCACGCCTGCACACGCCCACACCCTCCAGGTTACTTTATTACACCCACTAGTCTTACTGACATTTCTGACTGAGTTTTGATAATTAATATGATAACATTTTGTTATACAGTTATCAGCATGATTTATTTTATTCTCTGCAGGAGAGAGAGGTTGTGGGCGTGTTGGAGCCCTCCTGCAACCTGGCGTTCCTTGACCTCGGGTGGGCGGGGTCAACAAGAGGGCGGGTCACCATCCGGCTGACCCCTGACACCCCGCTGGCCAGACAGTTTGTGTTGTTGTGTACGGGCCAGCGGGGCCACACCTACCGCAACACTAAACTGTTGGAGGTGTGGGAAAAGGGTCAGCCGTGGGAGTGGGTGGGGGGCGGAGACTACGAGAGTAATGATGGTGAGGGAGGAGCCCCACTGCTGCCTGACCTCAAGGGGCAGTACCGGGAGTCAGGCCGGGCAGGAGATGTGTTGTGCTTGGATGATCCGGGGGGTCCAAAGAGTGCCCAGTTCATCATCACCACCAGGGACCGCCAGGTTGGTGACCTGTGGCCAGATGTCTTTGGTGATGTGGTGAGTGGCCTGGATGTGGTGAGGGCAGCAGTCAACCACAGTGACATTACGGAGGTGACTGTGGTGGACTGTGGTGTTGTGCTGCCACTCTAGTTCACTGTGCCACCACCACTGTGGTGTTGTGCTTCCACTCTAGTTCACTGTACCATCACCATCACTACTGTGGTGTTGTGCTGCCACTCTAGTTCACTGTACCATCGCCATCACTACTGTGATGTTGTGCTGCCACTCTAGTTCACTGTACCACCACCATCACTACTGTGGTGTTGTGCTGCCACTCTAGTTCACTGTACCATCACCATCACTACTGTGGTGTTGTGCTGCCACTCTAGTTCATTGTACTACCACCATCACTACTGTGGTGTTGTGCTCCCACTCTAGTTCACTGTACCATCACTATCACCATCACTACTGTGGTGTTGTGCTGCCACTCTAGTTCACTGTACCATCACCATCACTACTGTGGTGTTGTGCTGCCACTCTAGTGCACTGTACCATCACCATCACTACTGTGGTGTTGTGCTGCCACTCTAGTTCACTGTACCACTACCATCACTACTGTGGTGTTGTGCTGCCACTCTAGTTCACTGTACCATCACCATCACTACTGTGGAGTTGTGCTGCCACTCTAGTTCATTGTACTACCACCATCACTACTGTGGTGTTGTGCTCCCACTCTAGTTCACTGTACCATCACTATCACCATCACTACTGTGGTGTTGTGCTGCCACTCTAGTTCACTGTACCATCACTACTGTGGTGTTGTGCTGCCACTCTAGTTCACTGTACCATCACTACTGTGGTGTTGTGCTGCCACTCTAGTTCACTGTACCACCGTCACTACTGTGGTGTTGTGCTGCCACTCTAGTTCACTGTACCATCACTACTGTGGTGTTGTGCTGCCACTCTAGTTCACTGTACCACCACCATCACTACTGTGGTGTTGTACTGCCACTCTAGTTCACTGTACCATCACCATCACTACTGTGGTGTTGTACTGCCACTCTAGTTCACTGTACCACCACCATCACTATTGTGGTGTTGTACTGCCACTCTAGTTCACTGTACCATCAATACTGTGGTGTTGTACTGCCACTCTAGTTCACTGTACCATCACTACTGTGGTGTTGTGCTGCCTCTCTAGTTCACTGTACCACTATCATCACTACTGTGGTGTTGTGCTGCCACTCTAGTTCACTGTACCACCACCATCACTAATGTGGTGTTGTGCTGCCACTCTAGTTCACT
Source organism: Procambarus clarkii (assembly GCF_040958095.1). NCBI lineage: Eukaryota > Metazoa > Arthropoda > Malacostraca > Decapoda > Cambaridae > Procambarus > Procambarus clarkii. The sequence continues at coordinate 32,318,297 of NC_091186.1, read as the reverse complement.
GTACCATCACTACTGTGGTGTTGTGCTGCCTCTCTAGTTCACTGTATCACCACCATCACTACTGTGGTGTTGTGCTGCCACGCTAGTTCACTGTACCATCACCATCACTACTGTGTTGTTGTGCTGCCACTCTAGTTCACTGTACCACCACCATTACTACTGTGGTGTTGTGCTCTCACTCTAGTACACTGTACCATCACTATCACCATCACTACTGTGGTGTTGTGCTGCCACTCTAGTTCACTGTACCACCACCATCACTTCTGTGGTGTTGTGCTGCCACTCTAGTTCACTGTACCATCACTACTGTGGTGTTGTGCTGCCACTCTAGTTCACTGAACCACCACCATCACTACTGTGGTGTTGTTCTGCCACTCTAGTTCACTGTACCACCACCATCACTACTGTGGTGTTGTGCTGCCACTCCAGTTCACTGAACCACCACCATCACTACTGTGGTGTTGTTCTGCCACTCTAGTTCACTGTACCACCACCATCACTACTGTGGTGTTGTGCTGCCACTTTAGTTCACTGTACCACCACCATCACTACTGTGGTGTTGTGCTGCAACTCTAGTTCTCTGTACCACTGTCACTACTGTGGTGTTGTGCTGCCACGCTAGTTCACTGTACCATCACCATCACTACTGTGTTGTTGTGCTGCCACTCCAGTTCACTGTACCATCACTACTATGGTGTTGTGCTGCCACTCTAGTTCACTGTACCACCACCATCACTACTGTGGTGTTGTGCTGCCACTCTAGTTCACTGTACCACCACCATCACTACTGTGGTGTTGTGCTGCCACTCTAGTTCACTGTACCACCATCGCTACTATGGTGTTGTGCTGCCACTCTAGTTCATTGTACTACCACCATCACTACTGTGGTGTTGTGCTCCCACTCTAGTTCACTGTACCATCACTATCACCATCACTACTGTGGTGTTGTGCTGCCACTCTAGTTCACTGTACCATCACCATCACTACTGTGGTGTTGTGCTGCCACTCTAGTGCACTGTACCATCACCATCACTACTGTGGTGTTGTGCTGCCACTCTAGTTCACTGTACCACTACCATCACTACTGTGGTGTTGTGCTGCCACTCTAGTTCACTGTACCATCACCATCACTACTGTGGTGTTGTGCTGCCACTCTAGTTCATTGTACTACCACCATCACTACTGTGGTGTTGTGCTCCCACTCTAGTTCACTGTACCATCACTATCACCATCACTACTGTGGTGTTGTGCTGCCACTCTAGTTCACTGTACCATCACTACTGTGGTGTTGTGCTGCCACTCTAGTTCACTGTACCATCACTACTGTGGTGTTGTGCTGCCACTCTAGTTCACTGTACCACCGTCACTACTGTGGTGTTGTGCTGCCACGCTAGTTCACTGTACCATCACTACTGTGTTGTTGTGCTGCCACTCTAGTTCACTGTACCACCACCATCACTACTGTGGTGTTGTGCTGCCACTCTAGTTCACTGTACCATCACTACTGTGGTGTTGTGCTGCCACTCTAGTTCACTGTACCATCACTAGTTTGGTGTTGTGCTGCCACTCTAGTTCACTGTACCACCACCATCACTACTGTGGTGTTGTACTGCCACTCTAGTTCACTGTACCATCACCATCACTACTGTATGTTGTACTGCCACTCTAGTTCACTGTACCACCACCATCACTATTGTGGTGTTGTACTGCCACTCTAGTTCACTGTACCATCAATACTGTGGTGTTGTACTGCCACTCTAGTTCACTGTACCATCACTACTGTGGTGTTGTGCTGCCACTCTAGTTCACTGTACCACCACCATCACTACTGTGGTGTTGTGCTGCCTCTCTAGTTCACTGTACCACTATCATCACTACTGTGGTGTTGTGCTGCCACTATAGTTCACTGTACCACCACCATCACTAATGTGGTGTTGTGCTGCCACTCTAGTTCACTGTACCATCACTACTGTGGTGTTGTGCTGCCTCTCTAGTTCACTGTATCACCACCATCACTACTGTGGTGTTGTGCTGCCACGCTAGTTCACTGTACCATCACCATCACTGTGTTGTTGTGCTGCCACTCTAGTTCACTGTACCACCACCATTACTACTGTGGTGTTGTGCTCTCACTCTAGTACACTGTACCATCACTATCACCATCACTACTGTGGTGTTGTGCTGCCACTCTAGTTCACTGTACCACCACCATCACTTCTGTGGTGTTGTGCTGCCACTCTAGTTCACTGTACCATCACTACTGTGGTGTTGTGCTGCCACTCTAGTTCACTGAACCACCACCATCACTACTGTGGTGTTGTTCTGCCACTCTAGTTCACTGTACCACCACCATCACTACTATACAATACAATACAATTTTATTTAGGTAAGGTACATACATACAATAAATATTTACAAGGATTGTTTAACTTATTGGTATAGCTAGTACATACAATGCCTAAAGCCACTATTACGCAAAGCGTTTCGGGCATCATGCTGCCACTCTAGTTCACTGTACCATCACTACTGTGGTGTTGTGCTGCCACTCCAGTTCACTGAACCACCACCATCACTACTGTGGTGTTGTTCTGCCACTCTAGTTCACTGTACCACCACCATCACTACTGTGGTGTTGTGCTGCCACTTTAGTTCACTGTACCACCACCATCACTACTGTGGTGTTGTGCTGCAACTCTAGTTCTCTGTACCACTGTCACTACTGTGGTGTTGTGCTGCCACGCTAGTTCACTGTACCATCACCATCACTACTGTGTTGTTGTGCTGCCACTCCAGTTCACTGTACCATCACTACTGTGGTGTTGTGGTGCCACTCTAGTTCACTGTACCACCACCATCACTACTGTGGTGTTGTGCTGCCACTCTAGTTCACTGTACCACCACCATCACTACTGTGGTGTTGTGCTGCCACTCTAGTTCACTGTACCACCATCGCTACTGTGGTGTTGTGCTGCCACTCTAGTTCATTGTACTACCACCATCACTACTGTGGTGTTGTGCTCCCACTCTAGTTCACTGTACCATCACTATCACCATCACTACTGTGGTGTTGTGCTGCCACTCTAGTTCACTGTACCATCACCATCACTACTGTGGTGTTGTGCTGCCACTCTAGTTCACTGTACCACCATCGCTACTGTGGTGTTGTGCTCTTAAGCTAGTTCACTATACATCCACCATCATTACTGTGTTGTTGTGCTGCCACTCTAGTTCACTGTACCACCATCACTACTGTGGTGTTGTGTTGCCACGCTAGTTCATTGTACCATCACCATCACTACTAAGGTGTTGTGCTGCCACTCCAATTCACTGTACCATCACTACTGTGGTGTTGTGCTGCCACTCTAGTTCACTCTACCACCATCACTACTGTGGTGTTGTGCTGCCACTCTAGTTCACTGTACCATCACTACTGTGGTGTTGTGTTGCCACGCTAGTTCACTATACCACCACCATCACTACTGTGGTGTTGTGCTGCCACTCTAGTTCACTGTACCACCATCACTACTGTGGTGTTGTTGCCACGCTAGTTCACTGTACCACCACCATCACAACTGTGGTGTTGTGCTGCCACTCTAGTTCACTGTACCATCACTACTGTGGTGTTTTGCTGCCACTCTAGTTCACTGTACCACCACCATCACTACTGTGGTGTTGTGTTGCCACTCTAGTTCACTGTACCACCATCATCACTACTGTGGTGTTGTGCTGCCACTCTAGTTCACTGTACCAGCACCATCACTACTGTGGTGTTGTGCTGCCATGCTAGTTCACTGTACCACCACCATCACTACTGTGGTGTTGTGCTTCCACTCTAGTTCACTGTACCAGCACCATCCCTACTGTGGTGTTGTGCTGCCACTCTAGTTCACTGTACCACCATCATCACTACTGTGGTGTTGTGCTGCCACTCTAGTTCACTGTACCACCACCATCACTACTGTGGTGTTGTGCTGCCACTCTAGTTCACTGTACCAGCACCATCACTACTGTAGTGTTGTGCTGCCACGCTAGTTCACTGTACCAGCACCATCACTACTGTGGTGTTGTGCTGCCACTCTAGTTCACTGTACCCCCACCATCACTACTGTGGTGTTGTGCTGCCACTCTAGTTCACTGTACCAGCACCATCACTACTGTGGTGTTGTGCTGCCACGCTAGTTCACTGTACCACCACCATCTCTACTGTGGTGTTGTGCTGCTACTGTAGTTCACTGTACCCCCACCATCACTACTGTGGTGTTGTGCTGCCACTCTAGTTCACTGTACCAGCACCATCACTACTGTGGTGTTGTGCTGCCACGCTAGTTCACTGTACCACCACCATCACTACTGTGGTGTTGTGCTGCCACTCTAGTTCACTGTACCATCACTACAGTGGTGTTGTGCTGCCACTCTAGTTCACTGTACCATCACTACTGTGGTGTTGTGCTGCCATTCTAGTTCACTGTACCACCACATCACTACTGTGGTGTTGTGCTGCCTCTCTAGTTCACTGTACCACCACCATCACTACTGTGGTGTTGTGCTGCCACTCTAGTTCACTGTACCACCACCATCACTTCTGTGGTGTTGTGCTGCCACTCTAGTTCACTGTACCACCACCATCACTACTGTGGTGTTGTACTGCCACTCTAGTTCACTGTACCACCACCATCACTACTGTGTTGTGCAGCCACTCTAGTTCACTGTACTATCACTACTGTGGTGTTGTGCTGCTACTCTTGTTCACTGTACCACCACCATCACTACTGTGGTGTTGTGTTGACACTCTAGTTCACTGTACCATCACCATCACTACTGTGGTGTTGTGCTGCCACTCTAGTTCACTGTACAATCACTACTGTGGTGTTGTGCTGCCACTCTAGTTCACTGTACCAGCACCATCACTACTGTGGTGCGGTCCATAGAATTACCCAAATCAGCCGAAATCGGCCCAAAACTACACAAATCCTCCTAGCATTACGTAAGTAATGAAGAAATATGGTATATTTACTTACTATAATGTTGGTGCTACACGTAGAACATGATCAAACCTATTTTTACTCTGAAATAATCTAATTTCATAACGAAATGAGACGTAAGTATGCAAGAGGTGACGCCATAGGAAGTCGACGGTCCAAGCGACAATTGTGTGGAGCGACTTATCCAAGATATATGGTCGCCTGGAGAGTGTTTGCTGCCATATCAGCCTCCTGTACACAGTGATCCAGTCCTTTTCGTTCATTGAACACCGATCCCTACACGCCCTCTGATATATTGCTTAATTAACAAATATTCACAAATAAAGATTATATTTGTATATGTTATCAGAAAGGCAGATATAAAATAGTTTTTGTGAATCCGTCACAGAGATTATACCTTATTAGAGAGGAAAAATATTCATACTTTAAACAAGGCTTCATGGCCGATGCTCTCCTTACTGATATGGGAACTATGACCTTCCGAAGATCAATGTTAATTTAATCTAGATATTGTAATAAACGAAGTTTTCTATGTCATCATAAAGACATAAATATAAGCTGCATGTTAATACTTTGGCATAAATATAACTGAAGTGAAAGTGAAGATATATGCCTTTTTATAGTTACTTGATGGCTCGCTCAGGGAGTGTGAAGGCCTCCACACAAGCCAATCAATGTTATAATTACTTTGCATATATGCAAAGTAACGCCATAGGTCTTTATGTCAGAATAAAGACATGTAGACGATAATGTAACTACATTTCAAGGAAAACATATCTTAATACTGTATAATTATTAAATGAATGCAAAGTTATGGTTAAATAAATAGCCAATACCACACAATCGCCGGTGTCCGGACACATGAATAGTCGCATTAGGTGAAAGGAAATGTACCCAACCATTTCCATTTACCCAACCAGTTTGTGCACCCTATACTCATCCTGTGCGGTAATTTATTGTGCACCCCATACTCATCTTGTTACCAGTAGTTTGTGCAACCCATACTCATCCTGTGACCCGTAATTTATTGTGCATACCATACTCATCCTGTTAACCGTAGTTTGTGCAGCCCATACCCATCCTGTGACCTGTAATTTATTGTGCAACCCATACTTATCCTGTGACCTGTAGTTTATTGTTCAGCTAATACTCATCCTGTGAGTCATAGGACATTGCGCAACCCTTTCTCATCGTGTGAATCTTTGTTTACTTTGCTCTCCATATTCATCCTCTGCGCGATAGTTTCTTGTGCAACCCATACCCATGATGTGAGTGGTAGTTTATTGTGTACCCTATATTCATCCTGTGAGTATAGGGTACACAATTCTTGTTTGGATTCTTGTAATGTTATTTGTCTATTTGTACTCACAGCATTTGTGCGCCCCTTGAGGGACTTGAATTAGAGGGGGGTTGAAATAGCCTAAGCTACTCTATCCCTTTGAGATGTATTTATTGCTTATCTCAATAAACATACTTGAACTTGAACTTGGGTACACAATGAGTTCATTTGTACTCCATACTCATCAACAAGAAGTGTATTTTACCATCATTGTAATATAAATTAAGAATAAAAGCTTAACTGGATTACGGACCCGTAATCAAAATAAGAGCCATCACTAATTATCATGACAAATTGTCTAGGCTACACTTCTGCCTTTGACAAGCTGCCGCCGGAGGTGGGTATAGTTTATTGTACACCCCCGCACCCCCAGTCCTGGAAGGGCGGGCATTGGGATGTGGACATGTGTACCATTACACCCCCCCCCCCCACACACACACACACACTCGTCTCCTGTTAATAATAATACTAATAATAATAAAAATAAAAAATAATAACGTTAATAAATATTATAATTAAAACACTTACTGTAATACCCTAGTCTATGAATGAAGGTGAAGGAAAGACCCAATAAATGTGTAAGTGTATTAAAAACCAAATTTTCGTTGGGTGAGCTGGCAGGTGAGCACCACCTGCCAGCTCACCCAGTAATGAACATCACCTGCACACTGCACCGAACCACTTGCCAGCAGGTGCAGAAGTACGATGGAGAGAGCAAAGTATACAATATTTCAAGTATAATATTAAAGATATATTTAGGATTTAATGTTTTCTACAAAGTTTCAATAATACCTTTATTTGATTTTTTGTATTATTTTCTACCACAGACGTAGCCACACATTAACAATGCTAACCAGCATATATACATTTTCTTCTGTCCGCCATGGACTCTAACTCTTTCCACTACTGCCCACAAGATGGGTATGGGGTGCATAATATAAGAACTAAACTAACTAACTCCATGGATAGGGTTAGAGATTTGTTAAACATATAGTTCAGGGATTTATTGAACAATCAACCACAGAAGGTGATTGTAATGCTTTTAAAATGCTAGGCTAAGCTACATACGTAAATACATAAATACACAGATTTACGTATGCCCTACATAAAGTGGTCGATGTGTCTTTTACATAGTGCCATTAACGTGCATTTACAAAGGTGAAATGGAATTCTGATCAGCTTCCACATATACTTTATACACATACATATACACACACAGACATATGCGTACATATACATATATATACACACATACATACACATATATTTGTCTCTTTTACTCTGACAAGGTGAGATAACTGATAAAGAAACTAGTGTGCAATTAAGCACTTAATCACTGAAGGTGATTAAGGTGCTTTCACAAGCTCAGGTTATAGAGTTACATCACATACATTCATTGTATAATTGATACGTTACATGGTCAATCTAGGGTACAAGTCCAATATATCATCAAGTGTTCCAGTACTCAAATAGTAATTACACAGTTCAGCATACCTTAGCCCAGGAGGGCGAAAGTCAGTCAGTATGGGACATTCTACAATATAATGTTCAAGGGAGTGCATATTTTCTCTTTCACAAAGTTGACACATTGTGTACTCGACATTTGGGTTTTGAGAAAGCTGCCAGATACGTCTATATCCCAAGCGTATTCTGGCCACTATAACATCACATTGCTGGGTTCTTGTTCCATTAATCCTGTATGTGAATGTCTCCCCACGATATCTATCATAATATTTAATGCTACAACTTTCAGGTCTTTGTGAATTTGTTAGGTCTGTGAGATTTTCATTAGATGTTTGCTTAAGTATTCTCTTTGTCACTGCTAATGAAACACCCATATCAATTTCTACCACTGGTTTTCTACAGGCTGACTTTGCAAGCATATCAACAGTGTCATGCCTTGAGATGCCAACATGTGATGGTATCCACAGGAACATAATTTCAAATCTCTTTTCTTTGGCAGCTAAAATATTCATTCGAATATTACTGACTATTTTCTGGGTGTCACTACTATGTGCGTTCAATACCAGGAGTGCACTCTGCGAATCACAGTATATAAGTCCACTGCCTTTGTCTTTTAAAAATTCCGTGGCAAGGTATATGCCTGCAAGTTCGGTTTGAGTTGTACTTGCCCAATCACTGACGCGCTTCATTGCTGTATGTACGAGAGAAGATTGTTCAAATATATTACATGCGCATCCGGTACATCGTCCACCTTCTTCTACAGAACCGTCGGTATAGCACTGACACACATCGTTACCCATACCCTGAGTACTCTCAGTGTTAACTGTTTTAATAATGTAGAATGTACATTATCTTTCTTGGGTGCATTTACAAAATCAACTGCTAGATCCAAGTTATCCCATGAAGTAATTGGTTGATTAATCGTTAATTGAGTTGGGTACATATTTAATATTTTGATGGAGTTGGCTACCTTGTAGAACCAAAATGCATAATCAGATTTCGCTCTTCTACGGACCTCAGGTGAGTGTAGCATATTAGAAAGTTTAGCTTGAAACTTCTTGTATTGCCGAGATCTACTCAATGCCTTCACGCCGAAAACTGTGCTAATAGACAAAATTATGTTAGAGATATGGGTCTATAATTATCTGAGTGTGCTTTGGGGATGGGAACAATGACACTGTCCAATCATCAGGTAATACTCCTTCACTTAAACTCATTCTGTACAACACTAAAAGTGGATTACCTGGTACTTGTGAGACTAATCTCAGTAAACTGTAAGTAATACCGTCCTCTTCAGGAGCAGTAGACTTATTTTATTGTGCTACACAGCCTTCCCGGCTTGGTGCCTTCTTTGGTAATTACTTATCAAAGGCAGCTCCATACGAGGAGCTGCCTCGTATGGGCCAATAAGTCTTTTGCAGTTACCTTCATTCTTATGTTCTTACTTACATTTATTGAACTTTATCATCATCATCATTTACAGAAAGAAATTAACATAAAAAGTAGTCATTTTAATACACAAAACAGAAGTAGATATTATGTAAATTATGATGCAGGATAGGATCACTATTAAGAACTTAATTATAAACCACAATATGTTTTATATCATCAGAAATTCGGAAACATACCATATATTTTCAAATATTTACAATTAAAGTATTTATTTAGGAAATAAGTATTTTAGTTACCCTAGTTAGCTCTGAGAACACACATTCTTGCAGCAAGAATTTCTTCCCACTAATCTGAGAGATGCTAATGAGACCAGTCTCGACCCACTGGACAGGTCATGAACAACAATCAACTACAGCACCATCTATGTCAGCAGATATTCAAAATATTCTTGATATCATTCAAATTGTCAATACGAGAACAGAATACATAAGTTGAGTGATGTCAAAGGAATCATATTGACTGACCGAGCCCCATTGTAAATATCCGTGGCTTCCTGACCATAAAGGTACCGCCGCGGTCGAGGGTAAGAGACCGGATGTACCCATATACCTATGAGGCCATCAAAAATAGTGAGTCACGCCAAACAAAAAGAAGTACTGGTAAACAGGTCAGACACAACCAGTACTATGATGATGCTAAACTGAAAGAGCTTAAATCAATTGTTAGACAGACAGGTAAAGCATATAAGAGCCTTAGAACTCCTCAAATGTTAAAACTGTTTCAGGCCGCGCTTACAGCGGCAAGGAAGAGAATGACTGAACTGAGACATAATGAATGGGAGGGTTTTGTTAGTGGACTTAACCTGCATACTCCCCTGGGCAAAGCCTGGAAAGGCATAAACAAAATTATTGGTAAAAATAGTAGACAAGTTTCACACCCAAACCCGCTACAGAAAGCCAATCAGTTAATTGCAAAATGGGCTCAGGTTTCCAGCCTTGGAATGCTACCAGCTAGCACTGGGGAGAAATTGCAGGCGAGGTCCACAGACAGAAATTCTCTCATAAATTTCATGTTGAGCAAGCAACATGATGAATGTTCATTCAACATGATGAATGTGAATGATGATGTTCCATATACAGATTATGAATTGGATACAGCCCTCTCCAGGGGCAGTAGCACTGCTCCTGGTGAGGACGGCATCACCTACTGTTACCTAGCAGTAAATAGGTACCTGGGAGTTAGTCAGCTGTCACGGGCTGCTTCCTGGGGGTGGAGGCCTGGTCGAGGACCGGGCCGCGGGGACACTAAAGCCCCGAAATCATCTGAAGATAACCTCAAGATAACCTATGATATTCTAAGACTCCTACATTGTGTACCCGGTAACCCATTATTAGAATTGTTTAATGCCAGCTATGTCTCTGGGCAGTTGCATGTATCATGGACCACCAGTCTTACGGTACCTGTACCAAAGCCTGGCCAACCTGATGCTTTCCGTCCCATCTCACTGACCAGTTGCATGTGCAAAACCTTTGAGAGAATGGTGCTTAATAGATTATAGTATAGAGTTAAAGAGCACATGTCACCTGATATCAATGGTTTCACACATGGTAAAAGTGTACACAACTGTATCACAACCTTTCTTACTGTTCATGGAGATAAAAGGCACAAGTACACAACATTTCTTGATTTAAAAAATGCCTTTGATATTGCTAATAGGGAAGTGATTATGTATGAATTAGCGAGAATGGATATAGGGGGACATTTATTACAGTGGATACGAGGCTATCTTACCAACCGGAAGTCCTCTGCGCTGTTCCAATGCTACAAGAGTGAAACTAAAGTAATGCAACTAGGCACCCCACAAGGAGGAGTACTTAGTCCTACCTTGTTTAATGTTCTAATTAATGCTTTACTAAAATCAATCCCAACTAGTCCGGCAAACATCACTAACAGCTATGCAGATGACATCCTTGTGCATACTAAAACCCACCGTGAAATGCAAACAGTCATAAATTGTATACATACAGCTTGTGAGAGCCTTGGTCTTGTAATCAACGCTGCTAAAACTAAGGTATTTAACAGACAAATTGGCAACCGCAAAAGTGGACCACGAAAATTTAAGATAGACAACATACCAATAGACTATGTCTCTTCTTTCAAATACCTTGGTGTCTCTGTCCCTTGTACCTCAACTGCAGTCAATAAGTTACATCAACAATGTAGAGACAGACTCAAGGCTCTCAGAACTGTAGTGGGGTACAGCCCAAAATATGGTGTTAATATTAGAGTAGCAAGAATGATGTATTTAGCATATATAAGGTCTCTGATAGACTATCATGCACCAGCTTTGGTCCTGCAGAATGGCAAAAGTATTGATAGACTGGAAAAAATGCAAAATGAAGCACTCAGAATTATACTTGGCTGTCCTATAACCACCAAAGTTCTCAACATGTGGAAAGAATTAAATATACTTAGCATTAGAGATAGAATATTTGAAATTAATCTTATGATGGGACTAAAGCTGCTGCGTGATAACAAATGGCCACTGCTTCGCAAGCGGGGATGTTTCTGATGGGGGAGAAAGAAACATTTGCGCAGCACGTCCTGCGGCGTTGCGCGGGCAGTCTGGGGCCGTATAAATACGGGGGCACAGAGGGGCTCTGCCCTCACTCCGCCTGCCCCCGCCGCTGCCCTCGCAAAGCCCACCCACCTCCCCTTTGCAAGCGGCTGTCTTTGTACCCCCGTCATGCTTTGCACAGTTGTCCCCTTTTCTCCCCACTGCATGTGGGAAGGGGGGTGCAGCGCCGGTCCCCAAGTGTCCCGCTGTCCGCAGCTAATACTTTGCCCAGTCTAGGTGCTAGTAAGCCCTACTTGTAGTCACCCCCCTTCTCCTTATTCATTAGGTCTTTCCGGCCTCTTGGTCGGGTACATTATGTGTTATGTGGTCTCTCACTTATTAGTTACTCTTTGTGTCCTGCCTGTTATATCCTAGTGTTATATAATTACTACACATTTGCACACGGCCTTAATTCTAGTACCAGTTAAGCTTTAGGTTTCTGCAGAATTAGTTTCCATGTCACTATAGGCTAAGGTCTCATACTTACTACGGGTGTACCTTTTAAGTTAAATCTAGTCCTCGGACTTGGAATTGTTACTGTTAATTCTTACTTTATATATATACATGTTCTGCAGAATTTAATCTTCAATAAATTTTAAAGCCCCATACTGCCAGTATCTTTCTCCCCCTGATCAGAAAAAACAACATTGTGTCAGTTGCACTGTTAGAACACATACGAAATGGAACAAGCGAGTCTAAATGGATTCAAAGAACTGCCACTCATATTAAAATGATGGGACTGCACGATGTATATACAGATGAAAGAGTACAGCACTTCCTTCCACCCTGGCAGATAGTACCTTTTGACATCCTGACCCCTGCATACCCCACCAAGAAACTACTCACAAGCAACCCTCATGCTCAGCTTGCTGCTAAATTAAGCACCATAGAACACATTCACAATATACAAGCTGAAAACAACATTGCACAGACCATATACACTGACGGATCACTCAATACAGCTACAGGGAGGGCAGGAAGTGCTGTTATTGCTCATCAGCCCGATGGCAGCACAATTCAAAGAAATATCTGAATTAGTAACTGGGCGTCCACAATGCAAGCCGAGTTGGTAGCGATACTGGTAGCACTCGAAATTATTGACAACACTGAAGTAGACAGCTTAATTATTTCTGACTCCCTATCCTCACTACGAGCAATAAACAGTTTGCAATCAAGTAATAACGTGCTTGTCTTGGAAGCTAGACGTAGATATATAAGAATACTTAGCAAGAGGGTAAATATAAAAATGTTGTGGATTCCTTCTCACATTGGCATGCAGGAACATGACAAAGTTGACGCCCTTGCTAAGGCTGCAGTAAATAAAGACAGTATTGAATGGAATCTTGAGTTATCAAATAGGTCCCTTAAAAGTGTCATTAGACGAGAACTCCTGGATGGATTTGAAGAAAATAGAACAGTGCAAACTGGAACTAGCAGGTCCATCGTTCATCACAATGAAATGTGTGAAGTAAAACATGTGTATGGGGCAAGTAACAAAGTCAGTAGACTAACAGATGTTGTCACAGCTCGTATAAGACTTGGCTACAAGTATCTCTGGCAGTTGGGCTTGTATAGGGATCTAGATGAAGTAAAGTGTAAAGTGTGTGGACATAGGCAGGGACACACACACTCGAACACTTTATCTTGGATTGTTGTAAAATTGAGCCTTTTAGAGATAAATCTAAGCTCACTCTGTATGATATGGCAACCTATCTTATTACCATGGATAAATTACCTGAAATCCTTGCACTCTACCCACATTTTGCCTCCAGTAGATGAACGACATATGAGATTCAGAAACAAGTAGTGTATTGTGAGGATTAATAATAAACAGAAGCTCCCCTATGACTCTGTAATATCCCCATTGGCCAAACTATTATGTATTAACGACAAGACCTACCATTAATGTATGATGACTTACTGTAAATATGTAGCTCTTGTAATAGCACTTTCTCTGTAACTAGCTGACATTGTATCTATAAGGTGTGAAGGATTGAAGAAACTGTTTATGTAATAATCTAAGATGAGGTCTGATAAAGACCTTTTGTGCCCTCTGTAATGCTTTTGCGCTACCGCTCACAGGATGAGTATGGGGTGCACAATAAACTAGCCGCCTTCGGCGGCAACAATCAAATCAAACAAGCCGCACTAGCTATTAGTTCATATAAGCTGACAACTTACCCAAATAAACATTACTTCCTAATTATATATATATATATATATATATATATATATATATATATATATATATATATATATATATATATATATATATATATATATAACTGAAAACTCACACCCCAGAAGTGACTCGAACCCATACTCCCACAACTGGTATGTACAGGGACGCCTTAATCCGCTTGACCATCACGACCGGACATAAGGAAGTGATAGCCGAGGCTATATGAACCACTTCCCCGCCGGCACTCGGATGGTAATCTTGGGCATAGCATTTTATCAAATCACCTCATTCTTTGGGGCACACGTGAGGAACACAAATGCAAACAATGTTTTGTTTGCATTTGTGTTCCTCACGTGTGCCCCAAAGAATGAGGTGATTTGATAAAATGCTATGCCCAAGATTACCATCCGAGTGCCGGCGGGGAAGTGGTTCATATAGCCTCGGCTATCACTTCCTTATGTCCGGTCGTGATGGTCAAGCGGATTAAGGCGTCCCTGTACATACCAGTTGTGGGAGTATGGGTTCGAGTCACTTCTGGGTTGTGAGTTTTCAGTTGTATATAGTCCTGGGGACCATTCAGGCTTGTTTGCATATATATATATATATATATATATATATATATATATATATATATATATATATATATATATATATATATATGTGCCAGAACGCACTTCTCAGCCTACTATGCAAGGCCCGATTTGCCTAATAAGCCAAGTTTTCCTGAATTAATATATTTTCTCTAATTTTTTTCTTATGAAATGATAAAGCTACCCATTTTATTATGTATGAAATGGGTCCTGTAAGTGCCAGAACGCACTTCTCAGCCTGCTATGCAAGGCCCGATTTGCCTAATAAGCCAAGTTTTCCTGAATTAATATATTTTCTCTAATTTTTTTCTTATGAAATGATAAAGCTACCCATTTTATTATGTATGAAATGGGTCCTGTAAGTGCCAGAACGCACTTCTCAGCCTACTATGCAAGGCCCGATTTGCCTAATAAGCCAAGTTTTCCTGAATTAATATATTTTCTCTAATTTTTTTCTTATGAAATGATAAAGCTACCCATTTCATTATGTATGAGGTCAATTTTTTTTTATTGGAGTTAAAATTAACGTAGATATATGACCAAACCTAACCAACCCTACCTAACCTAATCTAACCTATCTTTATAGGATAGGTTAGGTTAGGTAGCCGAAAAAGTTAGGTTAGGTTAGGTTAGGTAGGTTAGGTAGTCGAAAAATAATTAATTCATGAAAACTTGGCTTACTAGGCAAATCGGGCCTTGCATAGTAGGCTGAGAAGTGCGTTCTGGCTACTAGGTACGACATATATATATATATATATATATATATATATATATATATATATATATATATATATATATATGTCGTACCTAGTAGCCAGAACGCACTTCTATGCCTACTATTCAAGGCCCGATTTGCCTAATAAGCCAAGTTTTCATGAATTAATTGTTTTTCGACTACCTAACCTACCTAACCTAACCTAACCTAACGTTTTCGGCTACCTAACCTAACCTAACCGATAAAGATAGGTTAGGTTAGGTTAGGTAGGGTTGGTTAGGTTCGGTCATATATCTACATTAATTTTAACTCCAATAAAAAAAAATTGACCTCATACGTAATGAAATGGGTAGCTTTATAATTTCATAAGAAAAAAATTAGAGAAAATATACTAATTCATGAAAACTTGGCTTATTAGGCAAATTGGGCCTTGAATAGTAGGCATAGAAGTGAGTTCTGGCTACTAGGTACGACATATATATATATATATATATATATATATATATATATATATGTCGTACCTAGTAGCCAGAACGCACTTCTCAGCCTACTATGCAACGCCCGATTTGCCTAATTAGCCAAGTTTTCATGAATTAATGTTTTTTTTTCGACTACCTAACCTACCTAACCTAACCTAACCTAACTTTTTAGGCTTCCTAACCTAACCTAACGTATAATGAAGGTTAGATTAGGTTAGGTTCGGTCATATATCTACGTTAATTTTAACTCCAATAAAAAAAATTGACCTCATACATAATGAAATAGGTAGCTTTATCATTTCATAAGAAAGAAATTAGAGAAAATATATTAATTCAGTAAAACTTGGCTTATTAGACAAATCGGGCCTTGCATAGTTGGCTGAGAAGTACGTTCTGGCTACTAGGTACGACATATATATATATATATATATATATATATATATATATATATATATATATATATATATATATATATATATATATATATATATATAGTGTACAATTGGACAGCTGAAAGGTTGCTATTTAACAGAGGCCGCAGTTCCTTTATATATAAGGATTCCATTACTCTCAAATCTGACTGGCCATTCATACAAGTGTCCAGAATTTTAAAATCAGATTCCAGCAGAGAATGATCAAACTCATAACAATGGTTTCTAATCTCCGAAAATGCTGGTTTAGACAATGGTAATCCAGTCCTAAAAGATAATCCCCGGTGCTCAAGTATCCTAATCTTAAAGTTCCGAATGGAACTCCCGACATATCCAGCATTACAGCTGGAACAATTATACATATATACGACATTTGAGCACAAGGGGATAGGCACTTTATCTTTAAATTTAAAATAAGAGCCTATGGTATTTGTGTTGACAAAAATAAATCTAAAGTCTACTTGAGGATAACACTGCTGCAACAGTCTCCTCAAACGACTCCTTACAGAAAAACTAATACTGCCATAAAATGGTAATTTAATATATTTAAGATCCCTTTCCACTGTAGTAATCCTACACGATGGATGAAACTTCTTATTTAAGAAATTCCTTATAAAAGTATAAACCATATGCACAGGATAACCATTATTTGAAAAAAAAATCACAAGAAAATTAATTTCCTGATCAAAGTTATTCCAATTAGAACATAAAACAAAGGCCCTATTCAGTAGAGTGTAAATAGCATTTTTCTTAAAAATATCAGGAACAAAGGAATTAAAATTTAAACCTAAACCAGTAAAGGTTGGTTTCCTAAAAACATTAGTGTTGAACCCATTGAGGTTATTCACTTTTACATCAAGAAACGACAATGAATTATTAACTTCACACTCTGCAGTAAACCGTATATTACTATGTTGTGCATTAAGATACTCTCTAAATTTCTCAATATGACATTGGTCCCTAAACAACAAAAAAGTGTCATCTACATATCTTCTGTACAAGACTGGTTTAAAGGCCGAAGGACAATTATCAAGCCAATTTATTTCGTGAAAACTCAAAAAAGCATTAGCCAGTGCAGGACCTAAAGGAGACCCCATTGCTACTCCATCAATTTGTTTATAATAAATATTATTAAACATAAAGATGGAGTCTTTAACTGCTATTTCTAACAGCCGTCTGAATATTTTACTACAAAATCCAGACACTAAGTTAGTGTCAGCAAATAATTGACTTACACAGATATCAATGGTTTCTAACAAAGGAATATTAGTAAAAAGTGATTCAACATCGAAACTGGCCATTATAGTTGGGAACTCAAAATTTAAAGAGGAAAGTTCTTTTACAAAATCCTGAGAATTTCTCACAGTAAATTCATTATGCGTTAATGGTTCTAATAATGGAACCAGAAACTTAGCCAGTTTATAATTAAAAGTGCCAATCGCTGATAAAATAGGACGAATCGGTATACCTGCTTTATGAACTTTAGGTAACCCATATAAGATGCCAGGCTTAGAGCCAGTTGCAAGTAACTTAGTATAATCGAAAAGAGAGTCTTTCAAACTTCTTAAAACTCTATTCAGTTTATCCTCACATTTCAAAATATACGAGAATGGGTCTATATCAACCAACGTAAATTTAGAGGGGTCTTCTAACAACCTTTCCACCTTATTAACATACTCTAACTTGTCCAAAACTACTACACCCCTACCTTTATCTGGCCTGGTAATGCAAATACTACTATCATTCTTTAAGCTATTAATACACTCCAATTTCCTTTTGTCAAAAGGAGGGAATGTAGATCTATATTTACCAAAGTCGTTAAAGACTTCATGTGCTAAGGAGGAAACAGTACTGATGATATTGGTCCAACTATAATTTATACCAGTCCTTAGGGTACAAGTTTTCAATGTGTTGCATAACCGCTCAAAACCTAAAAAATGATTAACAAATTTAGGTTTTTTACATGTCAACCCGAAGTCCAACCCTAGAGAGAGAAGTTCTTTCTCAATGGGAGACAGAACTCTCTTTGAAAAATTGAAAACCACCTTATCAGGGTCCACCGAATTAAATGAAGGTATACCCAAGTTACGCAATTTCTTCTCGTGAATAAGTCTACATTTTTCAACCCTTTTTTCATATATATATATATGTATATATATATATATATATATATACACATATATTTATAATATACACACACACACTCATCCTAGCGCAGTAATTTATTGTGCAACCCATACCCATCCTGTTACCAATAGTTTGTGCAACCCATGCTCATCCTGTTACCTTTAGTTTATTGTGAAACCCATAGTTGACAGAACCATTATTATTGTTCACTATGATGAAGTTGCACACTTAATGCCTGAATATATATATTTTGCTTGTATGTACTCGATATTTTTGTTCACTACCTTTTGTTCAAAATGGACTCGGTAAGAGATGCTGCAGTTTCGCATGATTACTAAATTGTCCTGGTTTCTAGGAACTGTGAGCATGGGTCTGAGGAAAAACTGTCCTTACTCTGAATACCGCAACGTCTGTGCTTATATGAATATATGTCACATACACATATTTTATAGCACACATTTAATTTGTATCTAGTTCTTTATTGTTAACTTACATAATCAAAGAACCTTGCAACATCTACATTCGAGGAAGGATTCCAGAAGCAGTTAACAACTGCCATTTCTTGTTTCTGGAATTCTTCTTTATGCTGTAGGTAAAGTAGTTAATAGAACTACTGTCTCCTGCTCCTGGGGTTAGTGGTTCGAGACTACTTGTGCCCAGGGTGAATGTGGAGGTCAGTAGTTCGACCTTGGAGGTGGACCTCGATATACACCTAACGAATAGACATGCACAAGCTTCCTGTCCTCAGTGTATATTTTACACACACACACACACACACACACACACACACACGTGAGTGTGTGATTATGCGAGACTGGCTAACATCAGAACAGCCTTCAGGAACCTGTGTAAGGAATCATTCAGAACCTTCTATACCACATATGTAAGACCAATCCTGGAGTATGTGGCCCCAGCATGGAGTCCGTACCTTGTCAAGCACAAGGCGAAGTTTGAAAAGTTCAGAGATATGGCACTAGGCTAGTCCCAGAACTAAGAGGCATGAGCTACGAAGAAAGGCTGCGAGAAAAGCACCTCACGACACTAGAAGGCAGAAGAGTATGGGAGACATGATCACTACCTACAAAATTCTCAGAGGAATTGACAAGGTAGATAAAGATAAACTGTTTAACACGGGTGGTACGCAAACAAGGGGACACAGGTGGAAACTGAGTACCCAAATGAGCCAGAGGGACGTTAGAAAGAACTTTTTCAGTGTCAAAATAGTTAACAGATGTAATGCATTAGGCTGTAATGTGGTGGAGGCTGACTCCATACACAGTTTCAAATGTAGATATGATAGAGCCCAGTAGGCTCAGGAATCTGTACATCAGTTGATTGACAGTTGAGAGGCGGGACCAAAGAGCCAGAGCTCAACCCCCAAGCACAATTAGGTGAGTACACACACACACACTCACTCTCTCCCTCTCATAAGGGAGGTGGTGGCCGAGTGGACAGCGCTCTAGACTCGTGGATCTAGGGAGTAAATGTTACTCCTACTGCTATGTAACAAGATTTTGTTGTTACATTTTCATGTAAATTCACAACTCTTCGCGCCGGAAACAAGTCATGAGAGAGCCACACAATAATTTTCGGATCTAACCTTCATTCTTTCTCAATGTGCTGTATACAATGAAATGATTATACATTGCTCTGTTGTGAACATTGTATACAGTACCTCAAGATATACATCCCACAACAGTTAACTAGCTCCCAGATACCTAATTAATTCCCTACTCTCTGTAAATGTTAATGTGATGTCACCGAGCAGTAAATAGGTACCTGGAAATTAGACAGCTGCTACGGGTTGCTTCCTGGTGTGTGTGTACTCACCTATTTGTACTCACCTATTTGTGCTTGCGGGGGTTGAGCTTTGGCTCTTTGGTCCCGCCTCTCAACTGTCAATCAACTGGTGTACAGATTCCTGAGCCTACTGGGCTCTATCACATCTACATTTAAAACTGTGTATGGAGTTAGCCTCCACCACATCACTGCCTAATGCATTCCATCCGTTAACTACTCTGACACTGAAAAAGTTCCTTTTAACGTCTCTGTGGCTCATGTGGGTACTCAGTTTCCACCTGTGTCCCCTTGTTCGCGTCCCACCAGTGTTGAATAGTTTATCCTTGTTCCCCGGTCGATTGTTTGTGTGTGTGTGCGAATGAAAAAAAATTAGTTAGTCAGTAGTTAGTAATAGTTGATTGACAGTTGAGAGGTGGGCCGAATGAGCAGAGCTCAACCCGCGTCTGCACAACTAGGTGAATACTCTCTCACTCTCTGTCTGTCTCTCTCTCTGTCTGTCTGTTTGTCTCTCTCTCTCTCACCACCCACATATAACACCCACAATGTGTTGTATGTGGATGCTGAAGTTCAGTCTCTTGTCTATGTATAGGTCAAGGAACTTTCCGTAATCATTATTGCTAATGTTAACATTGTGTATCTGAAGTTGAATTTGGTTTCAGGATTTACTTCCGAACAAAAATAGTAGTCGGTCTTTTTTATGTTTAATGTGAGTTTGTTAGTTTACTAAGTTTAGTTAGTATCCATGAGTGGACTTTTTAAATCTATTATTTTCATTATTATATAGTGCGTTTGGGTTGGGGTCTGAATAGATGAAGGTAGCATCGTCAGCACTTATGTTTACACTTATTGGAAGTATCTAAGTATCAACTAAAGTATCTTCACACTTGACTTAAACTTTAGTTGCTATTTTCTGGACCATTCCTCAAGTTTCGGAGGTCAACGAAGATGGAATTCACATGAAATGGATTATGTTACCATCACTAATAATGTTGTGTTTTCTGTCTAGCTTCAGACACGGTCATGTTACAATTGTGTCTTAGAGAGTTGCGCGCAATTAAGCTTGATAGAAATCACTTACAATTAATGCAGGATGGTAGAAAATCACTTACAATTAATGCATCAAGTTTGGAGACTTGAACTGAAATTGAAATTGAAATAAGTTTATTGAGGTAAAATACACACAAATGGATGAGGTAGCTCAAGTTATTCTCACCCCGTTCAGTACATCGTGTTAATACATACATAGACACACACACTTGTACACATTTTAGTGTAACAAGCAAGGCAAATAGTTCTGTCTGATGGGTAGAGGCAACTGCACTTGCAGCTGCACCCGTGTGGCGGTGTAGGAAACCATCAATGTATATGATTTGAGAGAGAGAGAGAGAGAATGATCTGTGGACAGAGCATCAATATGGCGTAAGGTATTGGGCTCTGCCTCAAGATGAAGCATAATAAAGAACCCGAATATCAGGAGAAAAAATTACATTAAAAACTGTCCACATGATACATATATATAATCACGTTTTAAACATTTTAATTGTATTATTTGCATATATATATATAATTAGGAAGTAATGTTTATCTGGGTAAGTTGTCAGCTTTTATGAACTAATAGCTAGTGCGGCTTGTATACTGGGTACATCCGGTCTCTTACCCTCTGCGGCGGTAACTTTATGGTCAGGAAGCCACAAATATTTACAGTTCAAGTTCAAGTATGTTTATTGAGACAAGAAAAAAATACATCTCAAAGGGATAGAGTAACTCAGGCTATTTCTACCCCCTCTACTTCAAGTCCCTCACGGGACGCACAAATTCAGTAAGTACAAATAGACAATTAACATTATAAGAATCCCATTTAACATTGCAGGTTAATATAGTAAGTACAGCATCTAATTGTTACACTCTTGGGGCAAAATTTTTGTAGCTCCTAAGTATACTGTCTATCATACCATTATCACACATACAAACAATTTGATGTGTTACATTACTTATTTCCTTATTTCTATAGTTATTAATAAGTTGACACTCTAATAAATAATGTTCTAAGGTGTGGGCGTGCAGCATACTACATAATTTACAATCCTTATCTTTTTCACTGACATCAACTCCGTATTGCCAGATATATTTGTATCCTAATCTTAATCTCATGTAAATTGAATCCTTCCAAGTTGACTTTCCTTTACCATAGGTGAAGGACGAGTTTGTATTTATTACTGAATAATTCTTAAGTGTGTTACTACTATCCACTATTGCCATTCTTTTTATCATTTCTTCATCTTCATCTTCATTTCCTCTTATTAATGTTATATATACATGTACACATAATCATACATATGTAACCGGGGGGGGGGGGGGGGGAAATAGCTCTATCTTGTCCATTATTCCACCCCCCAGTTAACTAACGAGGCCGGGGGAAACAGCTCTCTCTAGTCCGTTATCCCGTCCCTAGTTAGCTAACTATTCTAGAGCACTCCCAGAGTTCCTAAGGCAACCTAGCTGCCCCTCTCCTTACTGCTATTGTTGTTTCTGGCATCTTTGTATTGCTTGTATGTTTGGGCAATTTTTCACCCTTTTCCTAGTTCTGCATCTCTGCTTTAGTATAAATTTTGTTGTGCCATTATCATATATTTCACAAAACTTGACATACATCTCATTTACTTCATGTCCTAACAGCAAGTGTTTGTCAAATTCCTTAAGGAAATATCTGAGTTCCCCATAATGACCTCTCCACAAGTCAGGTTTTTCAACTGCTTCAAGCTCATTTTCTTCCAGATTATAATGCATTGCATACTTTATTCCCAAAAAGACATGGTCACTTTTACCCAAGTGACCATGTCACTTGGGTAAAAGGAGGGAGGTACTGAAAGGAGGAAAAGGGAGGTACCAAAGGAGGGAGGTACTGAATGATAAATATATCTTTCTCTTTCCTGGTAAATATAATATCCAGCATGGAGGGAACATCCCCTTCCCTCATCCTCGTAGCTTGTTTAACATGTAGAAACATGAATGTTTACAGGGTGAGGTTTACGAAATTATATATATATATATATATATATATATATATATATATATATATATATATATATATATATATATATATATATATATATATATATATATATATATATAATTGGTCTCTGGTCTCTCTCTCTCTCTCTCTCTCTCTCTCTCTCTCTCTCTCTCTCTCTCTCTCTCTCTCTCTCTCTCTCTATATATATATATATATATATATATATATATATATATATATATATATATATATATGACAATGTCAGACCACGGAGGAAAAATGAAACAGGAAATTTCCTTAAGTACTTTCGTATATTAAATACATCTTCAGAAGGACCTTCTGAAGATGTATTTAATATACGAAAGTACTTAAGGAAATTTCCTGTTTCATTTTTCCTCCGTGGTCTGACATTGTCACATTCTTAATCACGTGTTTATTTTCGTGATATACACATATATATATATATATATATATATATATATATATATATATATATATATATATATATATATATATATATATATATATATATATATATATATATAATTGGTCTCTGGTCTCTCTCTCTCTCTCTCTCTCTCTCTCTCTATATATATATATATATATATATATATATATATATATATATATATATATATATATATATATATATATATATAAGTTTGTGTGTGTGTAATATATATAAATAAATAATTAAATATTAATTTTGTTAATATCTTTTCAGGGAAAACTTGCAAGTACAATTCGTATACAAGAGGGGCAACAAGAGCCAGAGGATGTTTACTAAGAAAATATATAAGTCTTTATCCTCACACTCTTGATATATGGTCTTCTCTGGTCTCTTTATTTTCTCTCCTCACAAATGTCCCTTTTTTTTATTTCTTTTACGTTTCTCTCCTGTTTTTCTTGTCTTTTAATCTCTCCTTTCCTCTTCTCTTCTAACACCTCTCGTTTCCTGTCTCTTCTAGCTTCTCTCTTCCTTTACTTTTTATTATTTGTGGTATTCATTTATGTCATTTTTATCTTGTATATTTTTCTTGTATCTATTTCTTATCTTGTGTTTCTCTTCCCCTTCTCTTCAATGATTTCTCATTTCTCTCCTCTCTCTGTTGTTTCTGTTCTGTTTTCTCTCTCCTTGCCTTAATTTTGTTCTGTCTCCTCTTTTGTTGTGTGTGTGTCTTTCTGTCTCTGTCTGTCTCTCTCTTTCTCTCTCTCTCTCTCTCTCTCTCTCTCTCTCTCTCTCTCTCTCTCTCTCTCTCTCTCTCTCTCTCTCTCTCTCTCTCTCTCTCTCTCTCTCTCTCTCTCTCTCTCTCTCTCTCTCTCTCTCTCTCTCTCTCTCTCTCTCTCTCTCTTTCTTTCTCTTTCTTTCTCTCTTTTTCTCGCTCTCTCTCTGGCTCTCTCTCTCTCTCTCTCTCTCTCTCTGGCTCTCTCTCTCTGGCTCTCTCTCTCTGCCTCTCTCTCTCTCTCTCTCTGGCTCTCTCTCTCTCTCTCTGGCTCTCTCTCTCTCTCTGGCTCTCTCTTTCTCTCTGGCTCTCTCTCTCTCTCTCTCTGGCTCTGGCTCTCTCTCTCTCTCTCTGGCTCTCTCTTTCTCTCTGGCTCTCTCTCTCTCTCTCTCTCTCTCTCTCTCTCTCTCTCTCTCTCTCTCTCTCTCTCTCTCTCTGGCTCTCTCTGGCTCTCGCTCTCTTTGGCTCTCTCTCTCTCTGGCTCTCTCTCTCTCTCTCTCTGGCTCTCTCTCTCTCTCTCTCTCTGGCTCTGGCTCTCTCTCTGGCTCTGACTCTCTCTCTGGCTCTGGCTCACGCTCTCTCTCTCTCTGGCTCTCTCTCTCTGGCTCTCGCTCTCTCTCTCTGGCTCTGGGTCTCTCTCTCTGGCTCTCATATTTCATTTGATTTAAAAATGTCTGAGATTTTTACATAATCTAAGTTATATTGCATGGTGCTAATATGAATATTATACATGACTGTTTTTTCTTTTCTTTCTCTCTCTCTTTCTCCCTTTCTTTCTTTCTCTTTCTTTCCTTCTCTCTCTCTTTTTCTTTCTCTTTCTACATGAATATTATACTTGACTGTGTTTACATTCACTTGTAGATTTTTATTTTTAGTTAATTAGTCCTAAACTTTTGATTAATAGATTTTTATTATTAGTCATAGAAAGACTATAGTGTTATATGTATACTCGGAAAATTTTACTTGTTTTAGTTTTAAGTAACAATAACTGCTTGTAACGTCAGACTGATCTCAGCATGACATGAATCACAGGCTGCTTGATCACAAAATCTATTGTGTTCACATATTGCATATATAGATTTTTAAATTTTTACTTTTATATTCTGTTATAGATATAGTCTATATATTTCGAGCTATTACATATATTTTGTTGTATTACTCATTCTTAATTAAATAAATATAATATTTTAATTCTCTTTTTGTACCCTATTTATTTGTAATTTACACATACATATATAGGATGTCCATTTCTTTCTCAGATATGTCTTTTTTCTTTCTCTCCCTTTCTATTTCAGATATGAATTAAAAAATTATTATACCCTAATTTACCCTAAACGTTTTAATGTAGGTAATTAAAAGATTATAAAAAAGTTTTTAGAAATGTTAATTATTTACGTTCTAAGGTCTTATATAAAAGTTCTCAAAAAACCTTTTCTAAACGTAATTATAAACGTGCTGAAAACAATGAAATGTCGTTTTTAGGATGTTTTAAAAACATGAAAATGTTTGCTGGGTTAAAGCACATCAATAGCTCTGATTGATAGCATTGACAGCTATCACCTGTCGCTACATGGTGCGGGAGAATAGCAATGTAAATCCTAGCATTTAACTAGGCATTTTTGGAGATCCGAACCAGAGTTTCCCAATGCAGGACAACGAGGCTAAGCAGACAGCTGCTTCCCTAGAAGGAGCTGCAAAGAAACACGTACCAGTAGGCGTGGGGATAAAAATGACAACGTTATCCACCAAATCAACTAGGTGTTTATGGATGAATAAATCATCAGGACCAGTAGAATCAACATGACTGCGTGTATGTGGAGGCGAGGGGCAGTGCTAGTGTATGTGGAGGCGAGGCCTGGCAGTGCTAGTGTATGGAGAGGCGAGGCCTGGCAGTGCTAGTGTATGTGGAGGCGAGGCCTGGCAGTGCTAGTGTATGTGGAGGCGAGGCCTGACAGTGCTAGTGTATGGAGAGGCGAGGCCTGGCAGTGCTAGTGTATGTGGAGGCGAGGCCTGGCAGTGCTAGTGTATGTGGAGGCAAGGCCTGGCAGTGCTAGTGTATGTGGAGGCGAGGCCTGGCAGTGCTAGTGTATGTGGAGGCGAGGCCTGGCAGTGCTAGTGTATGTGGAGGCGAGGCCTGGCAGTGCTATAGTGTATGTGGAGGCGAGGCCTGGCAGTGCTAGTGTATGTGGAGGCGAGGCCTGGCAGTGCTAGTGTATGTGGAGGTGAGGCCTGGCAGTGCTAGTGCATGGAGAGGCGAGGCCTGGCAGTGCTAGTGTATGTGGAGGCGAGGCCTGGCAGTGCTAGTGTATGTGGAGGCGAGGCCTGGCAGTGCTAGTGTATGTGGAGGCGAGGCCTGGCAGTGCTAGTGTATGTGGAGGCGAGGCCTGGCAGTGCTAGTGTATGGAGAGGCGAGGCCTGGCAGTGCTAGTGTATGTGGAGGTGAGGCCTGGCAGTGCTAGTGTATGTGGAGGCGAGGCCTGGCAGTGCTAGTGTATGGAGAGGCAAGGCCTGGCAGTGCTAGTGTATGTGGAGGCGAGGCCTGGCAGTGCTAGTGTATGTGGAGGCGAGGCCTGGCAGTGCTAGTGTATGGAGAGGCGAGGCCTGGCAGTGCTAGTGTATGTGGAGGCGAGGCCTGGCAGTGCTAGTGTATGGAGAGGCGAGGCCTGGCAGTGCTAGTGTATGTGGAGGCGAGGCCTGGCAGTGCTAGTGTATGGAACTGAGGACTCAGGCCCCAGGGCCTGGGCACAGGGGCCTGAGCACTGCTGAGGGTTAGCCAACATGAGAAGGTTGTGTTGATTGCCTGAAATTATTTAAATTGTTTAATGTATTGAATGGCATTTTTCAAGTTACATTTTTTAAATTACTGAACTAGGTTCTAAATTTTTTTAAATTTTGCCACGAGGGGGCGAGTTTATTGGGCAGCGCCACTAATCTTATGAGTGGACACACCGCCATAGCAGCATGTACAACACTCTCCAATAGGAAAAAAACCCGCTGGGTTCTAGGCTAGGTTAGGCTCATCTGTAATAATTGAATTAAGCCTAGCAAAGCCTAGAACCTAGTTCGGTAATTTAAAAAATGTTGTAACTTGAAAAAT
The DNA here is from genome assembly GCF_040958095.1 of Procambarus clarkii. NCBI lineage: Eukaryota > Metazoa > Arthropoda > Malacostraca > Decapoda > Cambaridae > Procambarus > Procambarus clarkii. Next base: position 32,290,846 of record NC_091186.1, on the reverse strand, counting down.
GCCATTCAATACATTAAACAATTTAAATATTTTCTGGCAATCAACACAACCCTCTCATGTTGGCTAACCCTCTCTCATGTTGGTCAATAATTTAATTATTTTTTTATGGAGTAATCTTTGCTATATTGATAGTGCTTGTTGTGTGTCTGCAGG
>NC_091186.1:32255693-32283193 GCF_040958095.1 Procambarus clarkii | reverse complement strand
ACATTTCATGCATAAATTCCGGTTGGAAATTCTATTGCGAACACATTGATACCAAAATGAAAGACCTAGGATGACAATTGAGGTGACCAGAATGAAAAGAGTGTATACATTTTATCGCTCTTGTGCGCTCCCTGGTAACACGCTCTCGCTTTCTCTGTTTGTTGCGGATGGTAAGCCGGGCTTTTGGAGTTTATATGCCTTTAGTCCTGTAGAGAATTCTATTGCGAACACATTGATGCTAAATTGAAAAACCTAGGATGAGAATTGAGGTAACAAAGTTGAAAAGGGTATACACTTTTCAGTATTATCACGCTCAGCTTTCTTTTTCTGGTACCCTTGGCCTACATTCATCTTGTCGGCGGGTGGAGCGCGCTGCTGTCTTTGACATTATATGCACATAGTTCTGTTGGGAATTCTATTGCGAACGCATTGATACCAAAATGAAAGACATAGGACGAGAATTAAGGTGACAAAGTTGAAAAGAGTATACACTTTTCAGTATTTCCGCACACTACCAGGGAATGTCCAAATAAAAATGGAGAGAGTGGAGGGGTAACTTGCCCAAAACGCGAAATTGTTTGGGGAGATTAACTTTCGTTCAATACTATTATGCAAGAGGAGCGACACATCTATGGTTCATCCAATAAAATCAGCAGACTTCTAGATGTTACTACTGCTCGGCTTAGACTCGGTTACAAGTATTTCTGGGAATTCTCATTATCTGCCGATGTAGACCTGACCAAATGTTAACTGTCAACAAAATTATTCGCACACCCTCCGTCACTATGTGATAGTGAATTCAGAGACAATTTTATAACCAATGTACCAACGATGTGTCAATATTTCATTCAAAATTATCTGGTACCAGAAATTTTAGCCAAAAATCCCCAGTTTGCTAACTGTAAGTAGTAACAAAGTGATTGTAACCTATCCACCGCTGCCCACTGGATGGGGGACGGTGTGCAGGACAAACATATCAATTGTGACACTAGCTCTCCACATATGTCAGTTGCTTAATTTAGAAACTGTACTTGTGATCGATCTCGAACCCATTGTTGATGTGACGACTTATACTGAATTTTGTAACTAGCTCATCAAGATTGTAACTTGCTTAGCTAAATGAATTGTGGGGTTCAGTCCCTGAGCCCATTATGTGCCTCTGCAACCCTTTCCACTACTGCCCACAAGATGGGTATGGGGTGCATAATAAATGAACTAAACTAACTTTAAGGCATCCTGAAAGAAAGCTTGGAGGGCTTGAAAAATTGCAGAACGAAGCCGTGAGGATAATCCTTGGGTGCCCTCGTACCACAAAGATACTTAATATGAGAAAGGAACTTAATATTCCGAGCGTTGTTTATCGTGTTACTGAAAATAACTGTCAAATTGGTATAAAAATGCTTAGGCTAGCTCATCCTAACCCTTGCACAGAAGCCCTCCAGAATTTCTTTATTGAATGTTGAAAACAACCCTCAAGTTGACTATTTCTGTAACATCATGCACTCCTGTATGTTAATCCCCACAATCACCAAGCCCACCCGAGTCACTCAAACATCTGCCACTACCCTGGATCACCTTTGGACTAATATAACAGCTCCCCTTACATCTGGGGTAATTTATGACAGAACAACTGACCACTTTCCTACTTTCCTCATAGCAAACATTGACACATCACCACCAGAAGCCAAAAAACTTTCATTCAGGCTACATAGTGAATCAGCTTTAGGCAATCTCTCTAATGCACTTCACAATATTAACTGGAAATCTGAATTTAATAATTCACAGGATATAAACTCATCAACTAACCTCTTTCTCTACAAAACTCTAAGCCTCTACAACACTCACTGTCCCCTCCTTACCAAACAAGTAACTGATAAAAGAAAAAATAACCCGTGGCTCACAAGTGGCATAATTAAATCAATCAACAAAAAACATGAATACGAAAAGAAATTTAGGAGTGGCCTAATTCTAATGGAAGTAGTTAAAAGGTACTCGTCAGTGCTTACCAGTATCATAAGAAAAGCAAAACTTTCATACTATGAGACTAGATTCAAAGAAGCAAAAGGCAACATGAAAAGCACATGGAATACCATCTCTAACATCCTGGGAACTAAACAACACTCCCACAACCTGATAACACTCTCTAAGGATGGCCTTACACTGTCATCTGACTTAGAAATGGCGAATGAATTTAAAAGCTTCTTTTCATCGATTGGTGCTAACCTTGCAAGTAAAATCCCACAGAGTCAGACACATATCAAGACATATCTCTCAGGCAGCTATCCAAACTCTCTTCTCCTCTCACCAGTCAGCCCGTCAGATGTTGTGTCCATCATACACTCACTAAAAACCAAAGCTGGGAACATCAGTGAAATCCCATCCATTGTATACAAGAGCGCCTCTCATATGCCCTTGCACCACCTATAGCTCTGCTGTTCAACAAATCCCTTGAGTGTCATACCTTCCCTGATATCATTAAAAACGCAAGAGTAACGCCAGTTCATAAAGGAGGTAGTGGATTATGTTGCATCTCTGCTTGCCTTGATGACTGAAAGAAAGCTTAAAGGGCTTGAAAACTTGCAGAACGAAGCCTTGAAGATAATCCTTGGATGTCCCTAGTACCACAAAGATACTTAACATGAGGAAGGAACTTAATATTAACTTAATAATAGAATATGAGTGTATATTCTACTGCATTACTATTTGTAATGATCCTCATATTGTGCTTCAGTAATCCAATGTATAACCCTGAGATGTTTTCCTAATTGTACTTAGGATTCCTTGTTCATTATTGTGTATTGTTCTGATCTGCTTTTGTGTCGAAAATTCTTGCATCGTACCTGTAAACAATTTTTTGACAATTTTACTGTAATTATCCTACTTAAAATCATCTGTACTTGTAAAGTAAAGCTGTAATGTACCTGTTAAACACTTTTTATCAATTTTACATTTAATTATTTCTCTAAAACTCTGTTTAAGAATTTGCTCAAAGATTAGTTTAAGGACTTGCCCGAAACGCTATATGCAAGCTAGTGGTTTTACAAGATTATAATTCTAACTTAAGCTCTATGTTGTCTCTTAACCCCCAATGTACGTTCTTGTATATATATAAATAAATAAAATAAATAAATAACGAGGGATCGAGGCATTAATGCGCAGTACGTGCTTCCCTCACCTGTGACGTCACAGCGCCATCTGACGACAGCATAAACACAGGCGGCCATTTTATGTTCCACCAAGATTAAAAAAAAAAAATAATTTTGCCCTGAGGGGCGAGTTTATTGGGCAGCGCCCAATGTGTTCGCAATAGAATGTTCTACAAGAACATGTATAAAATAAGTGACACAGAGATTATTGATGTGTGTATTTGTGTGGGTGATTATAAATATGTATGTGTATGTATATATGTATACGTATATATATATATGTACATGTATGTATGAGAGTGTGTACATATATAACATTAATAATTTTGTAACTAGCGTCAAAAATTGTTATTTGCTTAGCTAAACAAACTAGAGAGTTCAGTTCCTGAACCCATTATGTGCCTCTGTAATCCTTTACACCACCGCCCACGGGATGGGTATGGGGTGCATAATAAAGAAAGAAATTGAAATAATAAGGGTATGAAATGTATCAACATAAAACATTAATGTTAGTGGCCATCAGGTAAAATCAGGTTATTATTTGTAAAGAATTTAAATGAGTTAAACTAAATACGAACTTAATATGTTTTGCTAACGCAAAAATATATTCCCGAGGTATTGTAATTGCAAATAAATATTTAATACAATTATTTGTATCATTTTTTTTATTTTAGATTTCCGTATTGCTTGATAATATATAATAGCGTTTAGATAATGCTAGCGCTGGACATTCTTTAGGCTCGTTGCATGTTGTGGTAGTCGCCGCCATTTTAAAACCGTGTCGAGAGGGACTGCTGTTGGCTTATCCACAAAATCCTGCTGCATCTTCAATAGTTAAGGTAACTGTTTTCTTTTATTTGCTCTTAGACATGTGTAGGATATATATAAGCTTGTGGTGGTAGGCTGGATGGTGTGTTGATGGTGGTGTTGTGTTGATGGCCCTGGCTGGAGGTGTGTTGATGGTGGTGTTGAGTTGATGGCCCTGGAGGCGTGTTGGTGGCCCTGGAGGTGTGTTGGTGGCCCTGTAGGTGTGTTGGTGGCCCTGGAGGTGTGTTGGTGGCCCTGGAGGTGTGTTGATGGCCCTGGAGGTGTGTTGGTGGCCCTGGAGGTGTGTTGATGGCCCTGGAGGTGTGTTCGTGGCCCTGGAGGTGTGTTGATGGCCCTGGAGGCGTGTTGATGGCCCTGGAGGTGTGTTGGTGGCCCTGGAGGTGTGTTGATGGCCCTGGAGGTGTGTTGGTGGGCCTGGAGGTGTGTTGGTGGCCCTGGAGGTGTGTTGGTGGCCCTGGAGGTGTGTTGATGGCCCTGGAGGTGTGTTGGTGGCCCTGGAGGCGTGTTGATGGCCCTGGAGGTGTGTTGGTGGCCCTGGAGGTGTGTTGATGGCCCTGGAGGCATGTTGATGGCCCTGGAGGTGTGTTGGTGGCCCTGGAGGTGTGTTGGTGGCCCTGGCTGGAGGTGTGTTGATGGTGGTGTTGTGTTGATGGCCCTGGAGGCGTGTTGATGGCCCTGGAGGTGTGTTGGTGGCCCTGGAGGTGTGTTGGTGGCCCTGGAGGTGTGTTGGTGGCCTTGGAGGTGTGTTGGTGGCCCTGGCTGGAGGTGTGTTGATGGTGGTGTTGTGTTGATGGCCCTGGAGGCGTGTTGATGGCCCTGGAGGCGTGTTGGTGGCCCTGGAGGTGTGTTGGTGGCCCTGGAGGTGTGTTGGTGGCCCTGGAGGTGTGTTGGTGGCCCTGGAGGTGTGTTGGTGGCCCTGGCTGGAGGTGTGTTGATGGTGGTGTTGTGTTGATGGCCCTGGAGGCGTGTTGATGGCCCTGGAGGTGTGTTGGTGGCCCTGGAGGTGTGTTGGTGGCCCTGGAGGTGTGTTGGTGGCCCTGGAGGTGTGTTGGTGGCCCTGGCTGGAGGTGTGTTGATGGTGGTGTTGTGTTGATGGCCCTGGAGGCGTGTTGATGGCCCTGGAGGTGTGTTGGTGGCCCTGGAGGTGTGTTGGTTGCCCTGGAGGTGTGTTGGTGGCCCTGGAGGTGTGTTGGTGGCCCTGGCTGGAGGTGTGTTGATGGTGGTGTTGTGTTGATGGCCCTGGAGGCGTGTTGATGGCCCTGGAGGTGTGTTGGTGGCCCTGGAGGTGTGTTGATGGCCCTGGAGGCGTGTTGATGGCCCTGGAGGTGTGTTGGTGGCCCTGGAGGTGTGTTGGTGGCCCTGGCTGGAGGTGTGTTGATGGCCCTGGAGGCGTGTTGATGGCCCTGGAGGTGTGTTGGTGGCCCTGGAGGTGTGTTGGTGGCCCTGGAGGTGTGTTGGTGGCCCTGGAGGTGTGTTGGTGTTGGTGTTCTTACCTTTACCTTACGTGTTAATTTGTCCCTTACCTTAAGTTAATTTTTAAAATATGTATCTCATATTGACCCCCACCTCTCTCATGTTAGTTCAAACTATATTAAAGTCTTAAAAATATTATTTGGTTAACAAGTGTTTGAAATAAGCATAACTCCTTTTCAGCTAATAGAACAGTCCTACAAAAGCCGTCTCCAGTGAAGACTACACTTCACAATACACCTTCAATGCCATCAGTATTTCCTCATGAAGGTAATAAGTTAATTTTTAAAATGTGTATTTCATGTTGACCCCCACCTCTCTCATGTTAGTTCAAACTATATTAAAGTCTGAAAAATATTATTTGGCTAACAAGTGTTTGAAATAAACATAACTACTTTTCAGCTAATAGAACAGTCCTACAAAAGCAGTCTCCAGTGAAGACTACACTTCACAATACACCGTTGACGCCATCAGTATTTCTTCATGAAGGTAATAAGTAATTATTTAAAATATATATCATGTTGACCCACTCTCTCATGTTGACCCTCATTCTCTCTCTCATGTTGACCTCCCTTTTCTCATGTTGAAATTTGCTTTGTTAATTTTGTTCTGTCACCTCTTCTTATTCTGTGTGTATGTGTCTGTCTGTCTCTGTATGTCTCTCTATCTTTCTTTTCTTTCTTTTTCTTTATTTATTTCTTTCTTTTCTTTTTTCTTCTCTTCTCATGTTGGCCCTCCTCTCTCTCATGATAACCCCCCCCCCTCTCTGATGTTGGCTCACCCTCTTTCTGATGTTGGGTAGTTTAAATGTGATGTAGACATATAGTATAACTTATAATATTAGTATGCAGTAGTAAAAGCTCATGAAATTTGTTGATTATACAGTACAGTAGTTAGATTTTAGTAGCTAAATCTTGCAATCTTAAAGACAATGAGCTGGTCACGCCAAGTACTTCAGTCGTTAGGACTCCAAGGTCAAGGAATTTATTCGACCCAAAGTCACCAGACAAGAACGATGGGAGTTTGAAAGAAATGATGCAGAATATGAGTAAGTTTTGAAAGTTTAATTAATTTATTATGTAGCCTATAACCTATATGTACCCTATGGGTGATAGGCATAAGTTTCATGTTCAAGTAGACTGCAAACTGAGCAGGTTAGATTGCTGAATTTGCTTCCAATTATATAAGCAGTTTCATAATTACTAAGAAATTATCCCATTATCTATCACATCAGTCATAGCCTACTTTTTGGGTGCTTTCTCAGTGTCAGTTATTTTAAAATATACTTTATAATGCTTTTATTTTAAATGTACATTCAAGATATGTAATATAATAGCATGTACACTTTCTATATACTGTATAAATTTCCAAGTAACATGTTGCAGGCCATATACACTGAAGTGAATGAACTGAAAAGTGATGTGAATGAACTGAAAAGTGATGTGAAGATATTGAAAGCAACTTTGACTACAAAAGAAACAGACAAGATCATAGAAGATCTAATACCAAATCCTATTGCTGCAGAAGGTGATCTTAATGTTCTCAATAGGAAGTTAGCGGAATCGAGTTTCAGAACAAAATTTGTAAGTGATATTTTAACAGTAATGTTTCCTTCAATTTTTCATCTTAAATATTACAGATATTTGCTAATTTTCTAATTAAAATTTTTTGATAGTTCATGCAGAAAAGATAAAATTGCTAAATAATAAGAATAATGATATAATCTTGTTTATATAGGATAGGATAAAATATAACACTTACGTATTTGTAAATTATGTAATATTAACACAGTCTTTCACACTCTCCTGAGTGCTTTCTCAAGGTCTTGAGTGTATGGTTAGGATGAGGCTTACATTTCAACGACTATATTTCTCTTGCTAATTTTGTTAGTCGTTGAGATGTATCTCTTCATAACACACACACTTATCTGCTTGATGGGGGTCTGGGAGTTCTTCTACTCCCCAAGCCCGGCCCGAGGCTAGGCTTGACTTGAGAACTTTGGTCTAGTGCTTGGCTTGGGCTTGGTGATTGTGGGGATTATCATAGAGGATTACATGCTGTTATGGAAATAGTCAACTAGAGGGTTATTTTGTAGACCCAGGTCAATATTGAAATCACCTCCTAGAATGATGTGATTTCTGTTGAGATGTTATTTATGATAAGATGCCTTATCATAAGTTATGATATATATATATATATATATATATATATATATATATATATATATATATATATATATATATATATATATATATATATATATATATATGTATACATACACATACATACATACATACACACATACATACATACATACATACATACATACATACATACATACATACATACATACATACATATATCAAAATTATTAGTGTACTACATTTTTGTTGTTGCTTTTAGGTGTTGCTTTTAACCAGTGTACGTGGGTCTGATTGTGCAACCACGGTTCGAAGAATGATGAAGAAGATAGGAACAAACGGCCTGTGGTCATTATACAGCCTAAAAGGACAAAAGAAGAAATTAGCATTTCTAGAAAAACAAGAACTATATAATGTTATTTTAAGTGTGTAACAAAAAAATTAAATAATTTTTTTTTATTTAAAATTCACTAAAAAATTAAAATTTTAAGTTCAAATTAAGTGTACATTAAGTATAAATGATTATATTTCTATCACTTGCTCTTAAGATTGTTTCATTTAATAGAGGTTGGTCATAATTGTTCTCTGCTGCTAGTACTGTAGAACTGACTGACTTAGCTATGGGAAAATGTAAACTTAATTGGTTTATCCTTTACAGTATTTTGCAGTTTATTTCATGATCCTGTGGTTAATACTTGCATAAATAGTAGATTGCAAAATGCATTTTTATATCATTAGTATTAAATAATAATAATAATGTAAATAATTGACTTTTAAACAACGTACAATTCATTGGTCGGTGAAATTATATTAGTAATATTTTTTCATTCTTGCAAAGCCTCAATAAAGCCGTTAACATGTTAATATAAACTTGATCACCTTCCACTTTTTTTCTCATGTGCTACCTACATGTACGAATCCTTATTCCTAAATGCATATCTTGTTCTGAAACTTGTCTTTTATATGTTGTGTATCACTATCTCTGGAGAGTTTTATCTGATGTGTAAATTACTTTTAATTTTACAGAATATTATTGTTATACAGAATTTGTTATATAAATAACTGTTAATTTTACAGAATCATCTATCAACGCACATCCGCAAGTTAAGGTGGAAGACGTGACCTTTCAAATTTCTGAAGTACTGAAACATGCACCAAACAGGCCTGGTGGATCTAGGTACAAGGTAAAATAATTTAAATTTTTTTTTTTTTTACTAATTATCTGTTTATATATATATATATATATATATATATATATATATATATATATATATATATATATATATATATATATATATATATGCGAACAAGCCAGAATGGTCCCCTGGACAATATGCAACTGAAAACTCACACCCCAGAGGTGACTCGAACCCATACTCCCAGAAGCAACGCAACTGGTATGTACAAGACGCCTTAATCCACTTGACCATCACGACCGGACAAAATGAGGTGATAGCCGAGGCTATTTGAACCACCCCACCGCCGGCACTCGGATAGTTATCTTGGGCATAGCATTTTACCAAATCACATCATTCTTAGGGGCACACGTGAGGAACACAAATGCGAACAAGCCAGAATGGTCCCCTGGACAATATGCAACTGAAAACTCACACCCCAGAAGTGACTCGAACCCATACTCCCAGAAGCAACGCAACTGGTATGTACAAGACGCCTTAATCCACTTGACCATCACGACCGGACAAAATGAGGTGATAGCCGAGGCTATTTGAACCACCCCACCGCCGGCACTCGGATAGTTATCTTGGGCATAGCATTTTACCAAATCACCTCATTCTTAGGGGCACACGTGAGGAACACAAATGCGAACAAGCCAGAATGGTCCCCTGGACAATATGCAACTGAAAACTCACACCCCAGAAGTGACTCGAACCCATACTCCCAGAAGCAACGCAACTGGTATGTACAAGACGCCTTAATCCACTTGACCATCACGACCGGACAAAATGAGGTGATAGCCGAGGCTATTTGAACCACCCCACCGCCGGCACTCGGATAGTTATCTTGGGCATAGCATTTTACCAAATCACCTCATTCTTAGGGGCACACGTGAGGAACACAAATGCGAACAAGCCAGAATGGTCCCCTGGACAATATGCAACTGAAAACTCACACCCCAGAAGTGACTCGAACCCATACTCCCAGAAGCAACGCAACTGGTATGTACAAGACGCCTTAATCCACTTGACCATCACGACCGGACAAAATGAGGTGATAGCCGAGGCTATTTGAACCACATTAAGCATTTGGCACTGAGTTTTCCCATATAACAGGAACCGATGAAAGAGCATCCGAGGTCCCACACTATCTCATTGCCTGGGAGAGGATTGGAGTTCTGGTTGGTTAAATACCCCAGAATTCCTACCTCTCTTATGGCTTTGAAGTATAGTGTAGTGGATACAGCATGCAACTGCCACCTTGTTGGCCAGTGTTCGAGTCTCCTGGTGGGTTGAGTGTCTAAAAAGTTATACACTTCAGCTACTGGAATAGGGTAGTCTGTGCATTAAGCATTTGGCACTGAGTTTTCCCATATAACAGGAAGCGATGAAAGAGCGTCCGAGGTCCCACACTATCTCATTGCCTGGGAGAGGATTGGAGTTCTGGTTGGTTAAATACCCCAGAATTCCTACCTCTCTTATGGCTTTGAAGTATAGTGTAGTGGATACAGCATGCAACTGCCACCTTGTTGGCCAGTGTTCGAGTCTCCTGGTGGGTTGAGTGTCTAAAAAGTTATACACTTCAGCTACTGGAATAGGGTAGTCTGTGCATTAAGCATTTGGCACTGAGTTTTCCCATATAACAGGAACCGATGAAAGAGCATCCGAGGTCCCACACTATCTCATTGCCTGGGAGAGGATTGGAGTTCTGGTTGGTTAAATACCCCAGAATTCCTACCTCTCTTATGGCTTTGAAGTATAGTGTAGTGGATACAGCATGCAACTGCCACCTTGTTGGCCAGTGTTCGAGTCTCCTGGTGGGTTGAGTGTCTAAAAAGTTATACACTTCAGCTACTGGAATAGGGTAGTCTGTGCATATATATATATATATATATATATATATATATATATATATATATATATATATATATATATATATATATATATATATATATATATATATATAGATAGATAGATAGATAGTCAGTGTCAGACCACGGAGGAAAATTGAAACAAGAATTTTTCCGATGCAGGAACCACACACAGGCCCAAACATGGATAATCATAGCATAAAAATAGTAAATATTTACAATGAATTAGTGAGACAAATGTGTTCCAATGATCCTACTTAAATCGCCCTTTAATTGATCTATTAAAAATGGATCTAAGTTATATAAACCGCTGCTAATGTTCAATTTGCTTTCTTTTGTGATCTGTATCAAAGCAGATCCAATTATGTTTCTGTTATAGGTACTTTTACAATTCATTATTGAAGAAGCCATCTCCCAATCTATGTTTGGGCCTGTGTGTGGTTGCTGCATCGGATGGGCCAATAGGCCCTCTGCAGTGTCCACGTATTGTACCTCGCCTCACTCCACCATTCTCTCCTGCCTATTTATGTCCAGTTCTCGACCTGTAAATCCACTCGTTCTGAAGATGTCCTAATGTCCGAAGATGTCCTAATGTCCTAACAGCAAGTGTTTCTGTCAAATTCCTTAAGGAAATATCTGAGTTCCCCATTATGACCTCTCCACAAATCAGGTTTTCAACTGCTTCAAGCTCATTTTCTTCCAGATTATAATGCATTGCATACTTTAGTCCCAAAAAGACATGGTCACTTTTACCCAAGGGAGGGAGGTACTGAATGATAAATCTCTCCTCTTTCCTGGTAAATATAATATCCAGCATGGAGGGAACATCCCCTTCCCTCATATATATATATATATACATATATACATATATATATATATATATTATATATATATATATACATATATATATATATATATATATATATATATATATATATATATATATATATATATATATATATATATATATATATATATATTTGTGTGTGTGTAATTTATATAAACAAATAAATATTAATTAATTTTGTTAATATCTTTTCAGGGAAAACTTGCAAGTACGATTCGTATACAAGAGGGGCAACAAGAGGCAGAGGATGTCTACTAAGAAAATTCACAATTAAGTGTTTATCCTCACACTCTTGATATATGGTCTTCTCTGGTCTCTTTATTTTCTCTCCTCACAAATGTCCCTTTTTTTTAATTTCTTTTACGTTTCTCTCCTGTTTTTCTTGTCTCTTTTTATCTCTCCTTTCCTCCTCTCTTCTAACACCTCTCGTTTTCTGTCTCTTCTAGCTTCTCTCTTCCTTTACTTTTTACATTTGTGGAATTCACTTGCGTCGTTTTTATCTTGTATCTTTTTCTTATCTTGTCTTTCTCTTCCCCTTCTCTTCAATGTTCTCTCATTTCTCTCTCCCCTCTCTGTTGTTTCTATTCTGTCTTCTCTCCCCTGGCCTTAATTTTGTTCTGTCTCCTCTCTTCTTGCATGGTGCTAACATTTCAATAAATGATTTACAATTTGTACTTTTAGTCATAGAAAAACTATAGTGTTGTGTTATATAGTATATAGTGTATACTCAGGAAATTTTACTTGTTTTAGTTTTAAGTAACAATAACTGCTTGTGACGTCAGACTGATCTCAGCATGCCATGAATCACAGCCTGCTTGATGATGAATTGTTTGAAGGTGCTTAATTGTCAAGTTCTCTTGAATAATATATATTTTTTCTCTCTTTTTTCTTTCTATCTTTCTTTTTCTTTCTTTCTCTTTTGTTTTCTTTCTTTTGTTTTCTTTCTCTCTTTCTTTCTTTCTTTTTCTCTTTCTTTCTCTTTCTTTTTCTCTTTCTTTTTCTATTTCTTTCTTTCTCTGAAAGAAAGAAAAATCTTTCACTTTCTACATGAATATTATACTTAACTGTGTTTACATTCACTTGTAGATTTATATTTTTAGTTAATTAGTCCTAAACTTTAAGATTTTACTTTATAATTTGAATAAATGATTTATAATTTGTATTTTTAGTCATAGAAAAACTATAGTGTTATGTTATATAGTATATAATGTATACTCAGGAAATTTTACTTGTTTTAGTTTTAAGTAACAATAACTGCTTGTGACGTCAGACTGATCTCGGCATGACATGAATCACAGCCTGCTTGATCATGAATTGTTTGAAGGTGCTTAATTGTCAAGTTCTCTTGAATAATATATATTTTGTCTCTCTTTCTTTTTTCTTTCTATCTTTCTTTTTCTTTCTCTTTCTTTCTCTTTTTCTTTCTTTCTCTTTCTTTCTCTTGTTTTCTTTCTCTTTCTTTTTCTCTTTCTTTCTCTGAAAGAAAGAAATCCTCTCTTTCTCTTTCTACATGAATATTATACTTGACTGTGTTTACATTCACTTGTAGATTTTTATTTTTAGTTAATTAGTCCTAAACTTTTGATTTATAGATTTTTATTTTTAGTCATAGAAAAACTATAATGTTATATGTATACTCGGGAAATTTTACTTGTTTTAGTTTTAAGTAACAATAACTGCTTGTAACGTCAGACTGATCTCAGCATGACATGAATCACAGGCTGCTTGATCACAAAATCTATTGTGTTCACATATTGCATATATAAATTTTTATAGATTTTTAGATTTTTACTTTTATATTCTGTTATAGATATAGTCTATATTTCTAGCTATTACATATATTTTGTTGTATTACTCAATCTTAAATAAATATAATATTTTAATTCTCTTTTTGTACCCTATTTATTTGTAATTTACACGTACATATATAGGATGTCCATTTCTTTCTCAGATATGTCTTCTTTCTTTCTCTCCCTTTCTATTTCAGATATAATTTAAAAAATTATTATACCCTGATTTACCCTAAACGTTTTTTTGTAGGTAATTAAAATATTATAAAAAGGTTTTTTTAAATGTTATTTATTTACGTTCTAAGGTCATATATAAAAATTCTCAAAAAACATTTTTAAAACGTAATTATAAACGTGCTGAAAACAATGAAATGTTGTTTTTAGAATGTTTTAAAAACGTGAAAATGTTTGCTGGGCTCACTGTCCCCTCCTTACCAAACAAGTAACTGATAAAAGAAAAAATAACCCGTGGCTCACAAGTGGCATAATTAAATCAATCAACAAAAAACATGAATACGAAAAGAAATTTAGGAGTGGCCTAATTCTAATGGAAGTAGTTAAAAGGTACTCGTCAGTGCTTACCAGTATCATAAGAAAAGCAAAACTTTCATACTATGAGACTAGATTCAAAGAAGCAAAAGGCAACATGAAAAGCACATGGAATACCATCTCTAACATCCTGGGAACTAAACAACACTCCCACAACCAGATAACACTCTCTAAGGATGGCCTTACACTGTCATCTGACTTAGAAATGGCGAATGAATTTAATAGCTTCTTTTCATCGATTGGTGCTAACCTTGCAAGTAAAATCCCACAGAGTCAGACACATATCAAGACATATCTCTCAGGCAGCTATCCAAACTCTCTTCTCCTCTCACCAGTCAGCCCGTCAGATGTTGTGTCCATCATACACTCACTAAAAACCAAAGCTGGGAACATCAGTGAAATCCCATCCATTGTATACAAGAGCGCCTCCCATATGCCCTTGCACCACCTATAGCTCTGCTGTTCAACAAATCCCTTGAGTGTCATACCTTCCCTGATATCCTTAAAAACGCAAGAGTAACGCCAGTTCATAAAGGAGGTAGTGGATTATGTTGCATCTCTGCTTGCCTTGATGACTGAAAGAAAGCTTAAAGGGCTTGAAAACTTGCAGAACGAAGCTTTGAAGATAATCCTTGGATGTCCCTAGTACCACAAAGATACTTAACATGAGGAAGGAACTTAATATTAACTTAATAATAGAATATGAGTGCATATTCTACTGCATTACTATTTGTAATGATCCTCATATTGTGCTTCAGTAATCCAATGTATAACCCTGAGATGTTTTCCTAATTGTACTTAGGATTCCTTGTTCATTATTGTGTATTGTTCTGATCTGCTTTTGTGTCGAAAATTCTTGCATCGTACCTGTAAACAATTTTTTGACAATTTTACTGTAATTATCCTACTTAAAATCATCTGTACTTGTAAAGTAAAGCTGTAATGTACCTGTTAAACACTTTTTATCAATTTTACATTTAATTATTTCTCTAAAACTCTGTTTAAGAATTTGCTCAAAGATTAGTTTAAGGACTTGCCCGAAACGCTATATGCAAGCTAGTGGTTTTACAAGATTATAATTCTAACTTAAGCTCTATGTTGTCTCTTAACCCCCAATGTACGTTCTTGTATATATATAAATAAATAAAATAAATAAATAACGAGGGATCGAGGCATTAATGCGCAGTACGTGCTTCCCTCACCTGTGACGTCACAGCGCCATCTGACGACAGCATAAACACAGGCGGCCATTTTATGTTCCACCAAGATTAAAAAAAAAAATTAATTTTGCCCCGAGGGGCGAGTTTATTGGGCAGCACCCAATGTGTTCGCAATAGAATGTTCTACAAGAACATGTATAAAATAAGTGACACAGAGATTATTGATGTGTGTATTTGTGTGGGAGATTATAAATATGTATGTGTATGTATATATGTATACGTATATATATATATATGTACATGTATGTATGAGAGTGTGTACATATATAACATTAATAATTTTGTAACTAGCGTCAAAAATTGTTATTTGCTTAGCTAAACAAACTAAAGAGTTCAGTTCCTGAACCCATTATGTGCCTCTGTAATCCTTTACACCACCGCCCACGGGATGGGTATAGGGTGCATAATAAAGAAAGAAATTGAAATAATAAGGGTATGAAATGTATCAACATAAAACATTAATGTTAGTGGCCATCAGGTAAAATCAGGTTATTATTTGTAAAGAATTTAAATGAGTTAAATTAAATACGAACTTAATATGTTTTGCTAACGCAAAAATATATTCCCGAGGTATTGTAATTGCAAATAAATATTTAATACAATTATTTGTATCATTTTTTTTATTTTAGATTTCCGTATTGCTTGATAATATATAATAGCGTTTAGATAATGCTAGCGCTGGACATTCTTTAGGCTCGTTGCATGTTGTGGTAGTCGCCGCCATTTTAAAACCGTGTCGAGAGGGACTGCTGTTGGCTTATCCACAAAATCCTGCAGCATCTTCAATAGTTAAGGTAACTGTTTTCTTTTATTTGCTCTTAGACATGTGTAGTATATATATAAGCTTGTGGTGGTAGGCTGGATGGTGTGTTGATGGTGGTGTTGTGTTGATGGCCCTGGCTGGAGGTGTGTTGATGGTGGTGTTGAGTTGATGGCCCTGGAGGCGTTTTGGTGGCCCTGGAGGTGTGTTGGTGGCCCTGGAGGTGTGTTGGTGGCCCTGGAGGTGTGTTGGTGGCCCTGGAGGTGCGTTGATGGCCCTGGAGGTGTGTTGGTGGCCCTGGAGGTGTGTTGATGGCCCTGGAGGTGTGTTGGTGGCCCTGGAGGTGTGTTGATGGCCCTGGAGGCGTGTTGATGGCCCTGGAGGTGTGTTGGTGGCCCTGGAGGTGTGTTGGTGGCCCTGGAGGTGTGTTGGTGGTCCTGGAGGTGTGTTGGTGGCCCTGGAGGTGTGTTGATGGCCCTGGAGGTGTGTTGATGGCCCTGGAGGTGTGTTGGTGGCCCTGGAGGCGTGTTGATGGCCCTGGAGGTGTGTTGGTGGCCCTGGAGGTGTGTTGGTGGCCCTGGAGGTGTGTTGATGGCCCTGGAGGCGTGTTGGTGGCCCTGGAGGTGTGTTGGTGGCCCTGGCTGGAGGTGTGTTGATGGTGGTGTTGTGTTGATGGCCCTAGAGGCGTGTTGATGGCCCTGGAGGCGTGTTGGTGGCCCTGGAGGTGTGTTGGTGGCCCTGGAGGTGTGTTGGTGGCCCTGGAGGTGTGTTGGTGGCCCTGGAGGTGTGTTGGTGGCCCTGGAGGTGTGTTGGTGGCCCTGGCTGGAGGTGTGTTGATGGTGGTGTTGTGTTGATGGCCCTGGAGGCGTGTTGATGGCCCTGGAGGCGTGTTGGTGGCCCTGGAGGTGTGTTGGTGGCCCTGGAGGTGTGATGGTGGCCCTGGAGGTGTGTTGGTGGCCCTGGAGGTGTGTTGGTGGCCCTGGCTGGAGGTGTGTTGATGGTGGTGTTGTGTTGATGGCCCTGGAGGCGTGTTGATGGCCCTGGAGGCGTGTTGGTGGCCCTGGAGGTGTGTTGGTGGCCCTGGAGGTGTGTTGGTGGCCCTGGAGGTGTGTTGGTGGCCCTGGAGGTGTGTTGGTGCCCCTGGAGGTGTGTTGGTGGCCCTGGAGGTGTGTTGGTGGCCCTGGAGGTGTGTTGGTGGCCCTGGCTGGAGGTGTGTTGATGGTGGTGTTGTGTTGATGGCCCTGGAGGCGTGTTGATGGCCCTGGAGGTGTGTTGGTGGCCCTGGAGGTGTGTTGGTGGCCCTGGAGGTGTGTTGGTGGCCCTGGAGGTGTGTTGGTGGCCCTGGCTGGAGGTGTGTTGATGGTGGTGTTGTGTTGATGGCCTTGGAGGCGTGTTGATGGCCCTGGAGGTGTGTTGGTGGCCCTGGAGGTGTGTTGGTGGCCCTGGAGGTGTGTTGGTGGCCCTGGAGGTGTGTTGGTGGCCCTGGCTGGAGGTGTGTTGATGGTGGTGTTGTGTTGATGGCCCTGGAGGCGTGTTGATGGCCCTGGAGGTGTGTTGGTGGCCCTGGAGGTATGTTGATGGCCCTGGAGGCGTGTTGATGGCCCTGGAGGTGTGTTGGTGGCCCTGGAGGTGTGTTGGTGGCCCTGGAGGTGTGTTGGTGGCCCTTGCTGGAGGTGTGTTGATGGTGGTGTTGTGTTGATGGCCCTGGAGGCGTGTTGATGGCCCTGGAGGTGTGTTGGTGGCCCTGGAGGTGTGTTGGTGGCCCTGGAGGTGTGTTGGTGGCCCTGGAGGTGTGTTGGTGTTGGTGTTCTTACCTTTACCTTACGTGTTAATTTGTCCCTTACCTTAAGTTAATTTTTAAAATATGTATCTCATATTGACCCCCACCTCTCTCATGTTAGTTCAAACTATATTAAAGTCTTAAAAATATTATTTGGTTAACAAGTGTTTGAAATAAGCATAACTCCTTTTCAGCTAATAGAACAGTCCTACAAAAGCCGTCTCCAGTGAAGACTACACTTCACAATACACCTTCAACGCCATCAGTATTTCCTCATGAAGGTAATAAGTTAATTTTTAAAATGTGTATTTCATGTTGACCCCCACCTCTCTCATGTTAGTTCAAACTATATTAAAGTCTGAAAAATATTATTTGGTTAACAAGTGTTTGAAATAAACATAACTACTTTTCAGCTAATAGAACAGTCCTACAAAAGCAGTCTCCAGTGAAGACTACACTTCACAATACACCGTTGACGCCATCAGTATTTCTTCATGAAGGTAATAAGTAATTATTTAAAATATATATCATGTTGACCCACTCTCTCATGTTGACCCTCATTCTCTCTCTCATGTTGACCTCCCTTTTCTCATGTTGAAATTTGTTTTGTTAATTTTGTTCTGTCACCTCTTCTTATTCTGTGTGTATGTGTCTGTCTGTCTCTGTATGTCTCTCTATCTTTCTTTTCTTTCTTTTTCTTTATTTATTTCTTTCTTTTCTTTTTTCTTCTCTTCTCATGTTGGCCCTCCTCTCTCTCATGATAACCCCCCCCCCTCTCTGATGTTGGCTCACCCTCTTTCTGATGTTGGGTAGTTTAAATGTGATGTAGACATATAGTATAACTTATAATATTAGTATGCAGTAGTAAAAGCTCATGAAATTTGTTGATTATACAGTACAGTAGTTAGATTTTAATAGCTAAATCTTGCAATCTTAAAGACAATGAGCTGGTCACGCCAAGTACTTCAGTCGTTAGGACTCCAAGGTCAAGGAATTTATTCGACCCAAAGTCACCAGACAAGAACGATGGGAGTTTGAAAGAAATGATGCAGAATATGAGTAAGTTTTGAAAGTTTAATTAATTTATTATGTAGCCTATAACCTATATGTACCCTATGGGTGATAGGCATAAGTTTCATGTTCAAGTAGACTGCAAACTGAGCAGGTTAGATTGCTGAATTTGCTTCCAATTATATAAGCAGTTTCATAATTACTAAGAAATTATCCCATTATCTATCACATCAGTCATAGCCTACTTTTTGGGTTCTTTCTCAGTGTCAGTTATTTTAAAATATACTTTATAATGCTTTTATTTTAAATGTACATTCAAGATATGTAATATAATAGCATGTACACTTTCTATATACTGTATAAATTTCCAGGTAACATGTTGCAGGCCATATACACTGAAGTGAATGAACTGAAAAGTGATGTGAATGAACTGAAAAGTGATGTGAAGATATTGAAAGCAACTTTGACTACAAAAGAAACAGACAAGATCATAGAAGATCTAATACCAAATCTTATTGCTGCAGAAGGTGATCTTAATGTTCTCAATAGGAAGTTAGCGGAATCGAGTTTCAGAACAAAATTTGTAAGTGGTATTTTAAAAGTAATGTTTCCTTCAATTTTTCATCTTAAATATTACAGATATTTGCTAATTTTCTAATTAAAATTTTTTGATAGTTCATGCAGAAAAGATAAAATTGCTAAATAATAAGAATAATGATATAATCTTGTTTATATAGGATAGGATAAAATATAACACTTACGTATTTGTAAATTATGTAATATTAACACAGAGTCTTTCACACTCTCCTGAGTGCTTTCTCAAGGTCTTGAGTGTATGGTTAGGATGAGGCTTACATTTCAACGACTATATTTCTCTTGCTAATTTTGTTAGTCGTTGAGATGTATCTCTTCATAACACACACACTTATCTGCTTGATGGGGGTCTGGGAGTTCTTCTACTCCCCAAGCCCGGCCCGAGGCTAGGCTTGACTTGAGAACTTTGGTCTAGTGCTTGGCTTGGGCTTGGTGATTGTGGGGATTATCATAGAGGATTACATGCTGTTATGGAAATAGTCAACTAGAGGGTTATTTTGTAGACCCAGGTCAATATTGAAATCACCTCCTAGAATGATGTGATTTTTGTTGAGATGTTATTTATGATAAGATGCCTTATCATAAGTTATGATATATATATATATATATATATATATATATATATATATATATATATATATATATATATATATATATATATATATATATATATATATATATATATATATATATATATATATATTTTATTAAATATGACCGAAAAAGTAAGATTAATAATTCTAACACGAATTTTCTCAATCTTTCGTACATTATGCTTCACTGTTGGAGGTAAATAAAAAATCACTTCTCCAAAATTCATTTTTATTTCTAGTCTGACGCGACACGGGCGCGTTTCGTAAAACTTATTACATTTTCAAAGACTTCACAAATACACAACTGATTAGAACTTGCGTTTCCCTGATTTTATATCTACATTTGAGTGAGGTGGGAAGGGTGATGTGGCATTACATTTGAGTAAGGTGGGAAGGATGATGTGGCATTAGAGGATATTAATAGGGTATTAAAAGTATCAACACAAGACAGAACACAAAACAATGGATATTGAATAGAAGTGTTTGTAGAAAGCCTATTGGTCCATATTTCTTGATGCTTCTATATTGGAGTGGAGTCTTGAGGTGGGTAGAATATAGTTGTGCAATAATTGGCTGTTGATTGCTGGTGTTGACTTCTTGATGTGTAGTGCCTCGCAAACGTCGAGCCGCCTGCTATCGCTGTATCTATCGATGATTTCTGTGTTGTTTACTAGGATTTCTCTGGCGATGGTTTGGTTATGGGAAGAGATTATATGTTCCTTAATGGAGCCCTGTTGTTTATGCATCGTTAAACGCCTAGAAAGAGATGTTGTTGTCTTGCCTATATACTGGGTTTTTTGGAGCTTACAGTCCCCAAGTGGGCATTTGAAGGCATAGACGACGTTAGTCTCTTTTAAAGCGTTCTGTTTCGTGTCTGGAGAGTTTCTCATGAGTAGGCTGGCCGTTTTTCTGGTTTTATAGTAAATCGTCAGTTGTATCCTCTGATTTTTGTCTGTAGGGATAACGTTTCTATTAACAATATCTTTCAGGACCCTTTCCTCTGTTTTATGAGCTGTGGAAAAGAAGTTCCTGTAAAATAGTCTAATAGGGGGTATAGGTGTTGTGTTAGTTGTCTCTTCGGAGGTTGCATGGCTTTTCACTTTCCTTCTTATGATGTCTTCGATGAAACCATTGGAGAAGCCGTTATTGACTAGAACCTGCCTTACCCTACAGAGTTCTTCGTCGACTTGCTTCCATTCTGAGCTGTGGCTGAGAGCACGGTCGACGTATGCGTTAACAACACTCCTCTTGTACCTGTCAGGGCAGTCGCTGTTGGCATTTAGGCACATTCCTATGTTTGTTTCCTTTGTGTAGACTGCAGTGTGGAAACCTCCGCCCTTTTCCATGACTGTTACATCTAGAAAAGGCAGCTTCCCATCCTTTTCCGTCTCGTAAGTGAAACGCAGCACGGAACTCTGCTCAAATGCCTCCTTCAGCTCCTGCAGATGTCTGACATCAGGTACCTGTGTAAAAATGTCGTCAACATACCTGCAGTATATGGCCGGTTTCAAGTTCATGTCGACTAAGACTTTTTGCTCGATGGTACCCATGTAGAAGTTTGCAAACAGGACACCTAGGGGAGAACCCATAGCGACCCCATCTACTTGCTTATACATGTGCCCATCCGGGCTCAAGAAGGGTGCCTCTTTAGTACAAGCTTGGAGTAGTTTCCTCAGAATACTTTCTGGCATGTCAAGAGGAGTACAGGCTGGATCACGATACACTCTGTCGGCTATCATTCCGATTGTCTCGTCCACAGGTACGTTGGTAAACAGCGATTCTACGTCCGATTCTACGGTACGTTGGTAAACAGCGACGTAGAATCGCTGTTTACCAACGTACCTGTGGACGAGACAATCGGAATGATAGCCGACAGAGTGTATCGTGATCCAGCCTGTACTCCTCTTGACATGCCAGAAAGTATTCTGAGGAAACTACTCCAAGCTTGTACTAAAGAGGCACCCTTCTTGAGCCCGGATGGGCACATGTATAAGCAAGTAGATGGGGTCGCTATGGGTTCTCCCCTAGGTGTCCTGTTTGCAAACTTCTACATGGGTACCATCGAGCAAAAAGTCTTAGTCGACATGAACTTGAAACCGGCCATATACTGCAGGTATGTTGACGACATTTTTACACAGGTACCTGATGTCAGACATCTGCAGGAGCTGAAGGAGGCATTTGAGCAGAGTTCCGTGCTGCGTTTCACTTACGAGACGGAAAAGGATGGGAAGCTGCCTTTTCTAGATGTAACAGTCATGGAAAAGGGCGGAGGTTTCCACACTGCAGTCTACACAAAGGAAACAAACATAGGAATGTGCCTAAATGCCAACAGCGACTGCCCTGACAGGTACAAGAGGAGTGTTGTTAACGCATACGTCGACCGTGCTCTCAGCCACAGCTCAGAATGGAAGCAAGTCGACGAAGAACTCTGTAGGGTAAGGCAGGTTCTAGTCAATAACGGCTTCTCCAATGGTTTCATCGAAGACATCATAAGAAGGAAAGTGAAAAGCCATGCAACCTCCGAAGAGACAACTAACACAACACCTATACCCCCTATTAGACTATTTTACAGGAACTTCTTTTCCACAGCTCATAAAACAGAGGAAAGGGTCCTGAAAGATATTGTTAATAGAAACGTTATCCCTACAGACAAAAATCAGAGGATACAACTGACGATTTACTATAAAACCAGAAAAACGGCCAGCCTACTCATGAGAAACTCTCCAGACACGAAACAGAACGCTTTAAAAGAGACTAACGTCGTCTATGCCTTCAAATGCCCACTTGGGGACTGTAAGCTCCAAAAAACCCAGTATATAGGCAAGACAACAACATCTCTTTCTAGGCGTTTAACGATGCATAAACAACAGGGCTCCATTAAGGAACATATAATCTCTTCCCATAACCAAACCATCGCCAGAGAAATCCTAGTAAACAACACAGAAATCATCGATAGATACAGCGATAGCAGGCGGCTCGACGTTTGCGAGGCACTACACATCAAGAAGTCAACACCAGCAATCAACAGCCAATTATTGCACAACTATATTCTACCCACCTCAAGACTCCGCTCCAATATAGAAGCATCAAGAAATATGGACCAATAGGCTTTCTACAAACACTTCTATTCAATATCCATTGTTTCGTGTTCTGTCTTGTGTTGATACTTTTAATACCCTATTAATATCCTCTAATGCCACATCATCCTTCCCACCTTACTCAAATGTAATGCCACATCACCCTTCCCACCTCACTCAAATGTAGATATAAAATCAGGGAAACGCAAGTTCTAATCAGTTGTGTATTTGTGAAGTCTTTGAAAATGTAATAAGTTTTACGAAACGCGCCCGTGTCGCGTCAGACTAGAAATAAAAATGAATTTTGGAGAAGTGATTTTTGATTTACCTCCAACAGTGAAGCATAATGTACGAAAGATTGAGAAAATTCGTGTTAGAATTATTAATCTTACTTTTTCGGTCATATTTAATAAAATATGTCTACAGGAAAGACTGCTACCAAAATATACTAATATATATATATATATATATATATATATATATATATATATATATATATATACATACACATACATACACATACATACATACATACACACATACATACATACATACATACATACATACATACATACATACATACATACATACATACATACATACATACATACATATATCAAAATTATTAGTGTACTACATTTTTGTTGTTGCTTTTAGGTGTTGCTTTTAACCAGTGTACGTGGGTCTGATTGTGCAACCACGGTTCGAAGAATGATGAAGAAGATAGGAACAAACGGCCTGTGGTCATTATACAGCCTAAAAGGACAAAAGAAGAAATTAGCATTTCTAGAAAAACAAGAACTATATAATGTTATTTTAAGTAAGTAACAAAAAAATTAAATAATTTTTTTTTATTTAAAATTCACTAAAAAATTAAAATTTTAAGTTCAAATTAAGTGTACATTAAGTATAAATGATTATATTTCTATCACTTGCTCTTAAGATTGTTTCATTTAATAGAGGTTGGTCATAATTGTTCTCTGCTGCTAGTACTGTAGAACTGACTGACTTAGCTATGGGAAAATGTAAACTTAATTGGTTTATCCTTTACAGTATTTTGCAGTTTATTTCATGATCCTGTGGTTAATACTTGCATAAATAGTAGATTGCAAAATGCATTTTTATATCATTAGTATTAAATAATAATAATAATGTAAATAATTGACTTTTAAACAACGTACAATTCATTGGTCGGTGAGATTATATTAGTAATATTTTTTCATTCTTGCAAAGCCTCAATAAAGCCGTTAACATGTTAATATAAACTTGATCACCTTCCACTTTTTTTCTCATGTGCTACCTACATGTACGAAACCTTATTCCTAAATGCATATCTTGTTCTGAAACTTGTCTTTTATATGTTGTGTATCACCATCTCTGGAGAGTTTTATCTGATGTGTAAATTACTTTTAATTTTACAGAATATTATTGTTATACAGAATTTGTTATATAAATAACTGTTAATTTTACAGAATCATCTATCAACGCACATCCGCAAGTTAAGGTGGAAGACGTGACCTTTCAAATTTCTGAAGTACTGAAACATGCACCAAACAGGCCTTTTGGATCTAGGTACAAGGTAAAATAATTTAATTTTTTTTTTTTTTTACTAATTATCTGTTTATATATATATATATATATATATATATATATATATATATATATATATATATATATCTTTATATATATATATATATATATATATATATATATATATATATATATATATATATATATATATATATATATATATATATATCTTTATATATATATATATATATATATATATATATATATATATATATATATATATATATATATATATATATATATATATATATATATATATATATATATATATATATATATCTTTAAGCACCAACGTATATACCAAGCCCACCAACATAGGATTATGCCTGAACGGTAGAAGTGAGTGCCCCCAAAGATACAAAGCCAGTGTTCTCAATGCTTATATTCGTCGAGCGCTTACCCACTGCTCTGAATGGAGCAACGTGAGTAGAGAGTTTGAAAGAGTAACTCAGGTATTGGTGAACAACGGATATAGCAACGCGGAAATAAACGCTGCTATAAGAAGACACTTGGACCGTTGGTATAATTCAGAACCTAGAACAGAAACCACAACACCCCCAATAAAATTATATTACAAATCAACCGTGCACAGTGAACATATAAAAGAGGAAAGAATAATGAAAGAAATAATCCGTAAAGGAGTAAAAAGCACTACTCCTAACCAAAACATAAACCTGATAATATTCTACAAAACCAAGAAGACTTCCGAACTCCTTATCAAAAACAGCCCGAAGCCGACGGAGAACCCTCTACAGCAGTCAAGCGTTGTATACATGTACACTTGCCCCCACGAAGGATGTAACCTTCAATGTAAGTACATAGGTATGACGTCAACCAAGCTGACGAGGCGTTTGACATGCCATCTTCAATCTGGTGCTCCTAGGAATCACATGAGACAAGCCCATGACATTACTCTAACAAGAGAAATGTTGAACAAGAATACTTGCATAATAGACAAAACCCAAGATTCAAGAAGATTACAAATTCTTGAGGCAATTCACATAAGAATAGAGCGACCTACCATGAACACCCAAATCACGGAACTATTTACTCTACCCACCATGAGAGTAAGGACAAGACAAGAACATATCGATGCCAACACAGAAGACAATGTCCAACATAACAGGCCAATTACACTGGATTAATCTTTGTGTTTAGATAGGAGATGCCTCGTATGGGCCAATAAGCCTTCTGCAGCCCCTATGTTTATCCCTTATGTATCCCCCCATGTTTTTCACCTTCATTGTATTATCACCTGACCTAATGCGGGTATAAAATCAACTAGTATTGTAAGATCTGTTCACTTGAGAATGAACCATGGAGGTTCGAAACGTCGTGCAAATTATACAAATAAGTGTAATACACTCTATAGTAAATCACTTCTTTTCTTCACCTTAAAAGTACGAAAATGAGTTTTGGAGAACTCCTATTCCAATTAAGCCCTGATGCTAAGAAAATAGTTAGAGGGATAGAAGCCCTAAACCAGAAAATAATAAATACAGAATATGCGGTCATATTCAATGAAACATGTTTGAAAGAAAACCTGCTGCCAGTATACACCAATATATATATATATATATATATATATATATATATATATATATATATATATATATATATATATATATATATATATATATATTTGGCACTGAGTTTTCCCATATAACAGGAACCGATGAAAGAGCATCCGAGGTCCCACACTATCTCATTGCCTGGGAGAGGATTGGAGTTCTGGTTGGTTAAATACCCCAGAATTCCTACCTCTCTTATGGCTTTGAAGTATAGTGTAGTGGATACAGCATGCAACTGCCACCTTGTTGGCCAGTGTTCGAGTCTCCTTGTGGGTTGAGTGTCTAAAAAGTTATACACTTCAGCTACTGGAATAGGGTAGTCTGTGCATTAAGCATTTGGCACTGAGTTTTCCCATATAACAGGAACCGATGAAAGAGCATCCGAAGTCCCTCACTATCTCATTGCCTGGGAGAGGATTGGAGTTCTGGTTGGTTAAATACCCCAGAATTCCTACCTCTCTTATGGCTTTGAAGTATAGTGTAGTGGATACAGCATGCAACTGCCACCTTGTTGGCCAGTGTTCGAGTCTCCTGGTGGGTTGAGTGTCTAAAAAGTTATACACTTCAGCTACTGGAATAGGGTAGTCTGTGCATTAAGCATTTGGCACTGAGTTTTCCCATATAACAGGAACCGATGAAAGAGCATCCGAGGTCCCACACTATCTCATTGCCTGGGAGAGGATTGGAGTTCTGGTTGGTTAAATACCCCAGAATTCCTACCTCTCTTATGGCTTTGAAGTATAGTGTAGTGGATACAGCATGCAACTGCCACCTTGTTGGCCAGTGTTCGAGTCTCCTGGTGGGTTGATTGTCTAAAAAGTTATACACTTCAGCTACTGGAATAGGGTAGTCTGTGCATTAAGCATTTGGCACTGAGTTTTCCCATATAACAGGAACCGATGAAAGAGCATCCGAGGTCCCACACTATCTCATTGCCTGGGAGAGGATTGGAGTTCTGGTTGGTTAAATACCCCAGAATTCCTACCTCTCTTATGGCTTTGAAGTATAGTGTAGTGGATACAGCATGCAACTGCCACCTTGTTGGCCAGTGTTCGAGTCTCCTGGTGGGTTGAGTGTCTAAAAAGTTATACACTTCAGCTACTGGAATAGGGTAGTCTGTGCATTAAGCATTTGGCACTGAGTTTTCCCATATAACAGGAACCGATGAAAGAGCATCCGAGGTCCCACACTATCTCATTGCCTGGGAGAGGATTGGAGTTCTGGTTGGTTAAATACCCCAGAATTCCTACCTCTCTTATGGCTTTGAAGTATAGTGTAGTGGATACAGCATGCAACTGCCACCTTGTTGGCCAGTGTTCGAGTCTCCTGGTGGGTTGAGTGTCTAAAAAGTTATACACTTCAGCTACTGGAATAGGGTAGTCTGTGCATTAAGCATTTGGCACTGAGTTTTCCCATATAACAGGAACCGATGAAAGAGCATCCGAGGTCCCACACTATCTCATTGCCTGGGAGAGGATTGGAGTTCT
>NC_091186.1:32233193-32250693 GCF_040958095.1 Procambarus clarkii | reverse complement strand
TATAAAAATTCTCAAAAAACATTTTTAAAACGTAATTATAAACGTGCTGAAAACAATGAAATGTTGTTTTTAGAATGTTTTAAAAACGTGAAAATGTTTGCTGGGGAAAGACTATGACTTTCGGTCATATTCAACAACACAAATATACATACACACACACATTATTGGAAAAAATTGGAATTGGAATATTGGAAAAAATAATTAAAATTAATGGGTAAAACACCTGGAGAGAAATGATATAATTTCAGACAGACAGTATGGTTTTCGATTTGGAAGATCCTGTGTATCGAATTTACTCAGTTTCTATGATCGAGCAACAGATATATTACAAGAAAGAGATGGTTGGGTTGACTGCATCTATCTGGACCTAAAAAAGGCATTCGACAGAGTTCCACATAGAGAGGTTGTTCTGGAAACTGGAAAATATTGGAGGGGTGACAGGTTAGCTTCTAACATGGATGAAAAATTTTCTGACTGATAGAAAAATGAGGGCAGTAATCAGAGGCAATGTATCGGACTGGAGAAATCCCAGCAAACATTTTCATGTTTTTAAAACATCCTAAAAACGACATTTCATTGTTTTCAGCACGTTTATAATTACGTTTAGAAAAGGTTTTTTGAGAACTTTTATATACAACCTTAGAACGTAAATAATTAATATTTCTAAAAACTTTTTTATAATCTTTTAATTACCTACATTAAAACGTTTAGGGTAAATTAGGGTATAATAATTTTTAATTCATATCTGAAATAGAAAGGGAGAGAAAGAAAGAAGACATATCTGAGAAAGAAATGGACATCCTATATATGTATGTGTAAATTACAAATAAATAGGGTACAAAAAGAGAATTAAAATATTATATTTATTTAATTAAGAATGAGTAATACAACAAAATATATGTAATAGCTCGAAATATATAGACTATATCTATAACAGAATATAAAAGTAAAAATTTAAAAATCTATATATGCAATATGTGAAGACAATAGATTTTGTGATCAAGCAGCCTGTGATTCATGTCATGCTGAGATCAGTCTGACGTTACAAGCAGTTATTGTTACTTAAAACTAAAACAAGTAAAATTTTCCGAGTATACATATAACACTACAGTTTTTCTATGACTAATAATAAAAATCTATTAATCAAAAGTTTAGGACTAATTAACTAAAAATAAAAATCTACAAGTGAATGTAAACACAGTCAAGTATAATATTCATGTAGAAAGAGAAAGAAAAAGAGAGAGAAGGAAAGAAAGAGAAAGAAAGAAAGGGAGAAAGAGAAAGAAAAGAAAAAACAATCATGTATAATATTCATATTAGCACCATGCAATATAACTTAGATTAAGTAAAAAATCTCAGACATTTTTAAATCAAATGAAATATGAGAGCCAGAGAGAGAGACCCAGAGCCAGAGAGAGAGCGCCACAGAGCCAGAGAAATAGAGAGCCAGAGAGAGAGAGAGAGAGCGTGAGCCAGAGAGAGAGAGAGAGCCAGAGAGAGAGAGAGAGAGCCAGAGAGAGAGAGAGAGCCAGAGAGCCAGAGAGAAAGAGAGCCCGAGAGAGAGAGCCAGAGAGAGAGCCAGAGAGAGAGAGCCAGAGAGAAAGAGAGCCCGAGAGAGAGAGAGCCAGAGAGAGAGCCAGAGAGAGAGAGCCAGAGAGAAAGAGAGCCCGAGAGAGCGAGAGAGCCAGAGAGAGACAGAGCCAGAGAGAGCGAGAGAGCCAGAGAGAGCGAGAGAGCCAGAGAGAGCGAGAGAGCCAGAGAGAGCGAGAGAGCCAGAGAGAGAGAGAGAGCCAGAGAGAGAGAGAGAGAGCCAGAGAGAGAGAGAGAGAGAGAGCCAGAGAGAGAGAGAGAGAGAGAGCCAGAGAGAGAGAGCCAGAGAGAGAGAGCCAGAGAGAGAGAGCCAGAGAGAGAGAGAGCGAGAGCCAGAGAGAAAGAGAGCGCCAGAGAGAGAGAGAGCCAGAGCCAGAGAGAAAGAGAGCCAGAGAGCGAGAGAGCCAGAGAGAGAGAGAGAGCCAGAGAGAGAGAGAGACAGAGAGAAAGAGAGCCAGAGAGCTATAGAGAGAGAGCCAGAGAGAGAGAGAGAGAGAGAGAGAGAGAGAGAGAGAGACAGAGCCAGAGAGAAAGAGAGCCAGAGAGAGAGTGAGAGAGCCAGAGCCAGAAAGAGAGAGAGAGAGAGACAGAGCCAGAGAGAGAGAGAGCCAGAGAGAGAGAGCGCCAGAGCCAGAGAGAGTCAGAGAGAGAGAGAGAGCCAGAGCCAGAGAGAGAGAGAGAGCCAGAGAGAGAGCAAGAGAGCCAGAGCAAGAGAGCCAGAGAGAGCCAGAAAGAGAGAGCAAGAGAGCCAGAGAGAGAGAGCGAGAGAGAGAGAGGGAGAGAGAGAGAGAGAGAGCAAGAGAGCCAGAGAGAGAGCGAGAGAAAGAAAGAGAGAGAGAGAGAGAGAGAGAGAGAGAGAGAGAGACAGACAGACAGAAAGACACACACACAACAAAAGAGGAGACAGAACAAAATTAAGGCAAGGAGAGAGAAGACAGAACAGAAACAACAGAGAGAGGAGAGAAATGAGAAATCATTGAAGAGAAGGGGAAGAGAAACACAAGATAAGAAAAATATACAAGATAAAAATGACATAAATGAATACCACAAATATAAAAAGTAAAGGAAGAGAGAAGCTAGAAGAGACAGGAAACGAGAAGTGTTAGAAGAGAGGAGGAAAGGAGAGATTAAAAAGACAAGAAAAACAGGAGAGAAACGTAAAAGAAATAAAAAAAAAGGGACATTTGTGAGGAGAGAAAATAAAGAGACCAGAGAAGACCATATATCAAGAGTGTGAGGATAAAGACTTATATATTTTCTTAGTAGACATCCTCTGGCTCTTGTTGCCCCTCTTGTATACGAATTGTACTTGCAAGTTTTCCCTGAAAAAGATATTAACACAATTAATATTTAATTATTTATTTATATAAATTACACACACACAAACTTTATATATATATATATATATATATATATATATATATATATATATATATATATATATATATATAGAGAGAGAGAGAGAGAGAGAGAGAGAGAGGAGAGAGAGAGACCAGAGACCAATTATATATATATAATATATATATATATATATATATATATATATATATATATATATATATATATATATATATATATATATATATATATATATATATATATAATTTCGTGAACCTCACCCTGTAAACATTCATGTTTCTACATGTTAAACAAGCTACGAGGATGAGGGAAGGGGATGTTCCCTCCATGCTGGATATTATATTTACCAGGAAAGAGAAAGATATATTTATCATTCAGTACCTCCCTCCTTTGGTACCGCCCTTTTCCTCCTTTCAGTACCTCCCTCCTTTTACCCAAGTGACATGGTCACTTGGGTAAAAGTGACCATGTCTTTTTGGGAATAAAGTATGCAATGCATTATAATCTGGAAGAAAATGAGCTTGAAGCAGTTGAAAAACCTGACTTGTGGAGAGGTCATTATGGGGAACTCAGATATTTCCTTAAGGAATTTGACAAACACTTGCTGTTAGGACATGAAGTAAATGAGATGTATGTCAAGTTTTGTGAAATATATGATAATGGCACAACAAAATTTATACTAAAGCAGAGATGCAGAACTAGGAAAAGGGTGAAAAATTGCCCAAACATACAAGCAATACAAAGATGCGAGAAACAACAATAGCAGTAAGGAGAGGGGCAGAAAGACTGACTTTCGGTCATATTCAACAACACAAATATACATACACACACACACATTATTGGAAAAAATTGGAATTGGAATATGGAAAAAATAATTAAAACTAAATGGGTAGAACACCTGGAGAGAAATGATATAATTTCAGACAGACAGTATGGTTTTCGATTTGGAAGATCCTGTGTATCGAATTTACTCAGTTTCTATGATCGAGCAACAGATATATTACAGGAAAGAGATGGTTGGGTTGACTGCATCTATCTGGACCTAAAAAAGGCATTCGACAGTTCCACATAGAGAGGTTGTTCTGGAAACTGGAAAATATTGGAGGGGTGACAGGTAAGCTTCTAATATGGATGAAAAATTTTCTGACTGATAGAAAAATGAGGGCAGTAATCAGAGGCAATGTATCGGACTGGAGAAATGTCACAAGTGGAGTACCACAGGGGTCAGTTCTTGCACCAGTGATGTTTATTGTCTACATAAATGATCTACCAGTTGGTATACAGAATTACATGAACATGTTTGCTGATGATGCTAAGATAATAGGAAGGATAAGAAATTTAGATGATTGTCATGCCCGTCAAGAAAACCTGGATAAAATAAGTATATGGAGCACCACTTGGCAAATGGAATTTAATGTTAATAAATGCCATGTTATGGAATGTGGAACAGGAGAACATAGACCCCACACAACCTATACATTATGTGAGAAATCTTTAAAGAATTCTGATAAAGAAAGAGATCTAGGGGTGGTTCTAGATAGAAAACTATCACCTGAGGACCACATAAAGAATATTGTGCGAGGAGCCTATGCTACGCTTTCTAACTTTAGAATTGCGTTTAAATACATGGATGGTGATATACTAAAGAAATTGTTCATGACTTTTGTTACGCCAAAGCTAGAATATGCAGCTGTTGTGTGGTGCCCAACAACAGAAGTTGGCCCATATCTTAAGAAGCACATCAACAAACTGGAAAAGGTGCAAAGACATGCTACTAAGTGGCTCCCAGAACTGAAGGGCAAGAGCTACGAGGAGAGGTTAGAGGCATTAAATATGCCAAAACTAAAAGACAGAAGAAAGAGGTGATATGATCACTACATACAAAATAGTAACAGGAATTGATAAAATCGACAGGGAAGATTTCCTGAGACCTGGAACTTCAAGAACAGGAGGTCATAGATTGAAACTAGCTTAACACAGATGCTAAAGAAATATAAGAAAATTCACTTTCGCAAATAGTGGTAGACGGTTGGAACAAGTCAGGTGAGAAGGTGGTGGAGGCCAAGACTGTCAGTAGTTTCAAAGCGTTATATGACAGAGAGTGCTTGGAAGACGGTCTCATCCTGTAACTACACTTAGGTAATTACACACACACTATATATATATATATATATATATATATATATATATATATATATATATATATATATATATATATATATATATATATATATATATCTATATATATATATATATATATATATATATATATATATATATATATATATATATATATATTGCAAATGGAATTTAATGTTAATAAATGCCATGTTATGGAATGTGGAACAGGAGAACATAGACCCCACACAACCTATACATTATGTGAGAAATCTTTAAAGAATTCTGATAAAAAAAGAGATCTAGGGGTGGGTCATTATATATATATATATTATATATATAATATATATATATATATATATATATATATATATATATATATATATATATATATATATATATATATATATATATATATATATATATATATATATATGTCGTACCTAGTAGCCAGAACGCACTTTTCAGCCTACTATGCAAGGCCCGATTTGCCTAATAAGCCAAGTTTTCATGAATTAATATATTTTCTCTATTTTTTTTCTTATGAAATGATAAAGCTATCCATTTCATTATGTATGAGGTCAATTCTTTTTTATTGGAGTTAAAATTAATATAGATATATGACCGAACCTAACCTATCTTTATAGGTTAGGTTAGGTTAGGTAGCTGAAAATGTTAGGTTAGGTAGTCAAAAAAACATTAATTCATGAAAACTTGGCTTATTAGGCAAATCGGGCCTTGCATAGTAAGCTGAGATGTGCGTTCTGGCTACTAGGTACGACACATTATATATATATATAATATATATATATATATATATATTATATATAATATATATATATATATTATATATATATATATATATATATATAGTATATTTTGGTAGCAGTCTTTCCTGTAGACATATATTATTAAATATGACCGAAAAAGTAAGATTAATAATTCTAACACGAATTTTCTCAATCTTTCGTACATTACGCTTCACTGTTGGAGGTAAATCAAAAATCACTTCTCCAAAATTCATTTTTATTTCTAGTCTGACGCGACACCGGCGCGTTTCGTAAAACTTATTACATTTTCAAAGACTTCACAAATACACAACTGATTAGAACTTGCGTTTCTCTGATTTTATATCTACATTTGAGTGAGGTGGGAAAGGTGATGTGGCATTAACACAAGACAGAACAATAGGGGATATTAATAGGGTATTAAAAGTATCAACACAAGACAGAACAGAAACAATGGGTATTGAATAGAAGTGTTTGCAGAAAGCCTATTGGTCCATATTTCTTGATGCTTCTATATTGGAGCGGAGTCTTGAGGTGGGTAGAATATAGTTGTGCAATAATTGGCTGTTGATTGCTGGTGTTGACTTCTTGATGTGTAGTGCCTCGCAAACGTCAAGCCGCCTGCTATCGCTGTATCTATCGATGATTTCTGTGTTGTTTACTAGGATTTCTCTGGCGATGGTTTGGTTATGGGAAGAGATTATATGTTCCTTAATGGAGCCCTGTTGCTTATGCATTGTTAAACGCCTAGAAAGAGATGTTGTTGTCTTGCCTATATACTGGTTTTTTTGGAGCTTACAGTCCCCAAGTGGGCATTTGAAGGCATAGACGACGTTAGTCTCTTTTAAAGCGTTCTGTTTTGTGTCTGGAGAGTTTCTCATGAGTAGGCTGGCCGTTTTTCTGGTTTTATAGTAAATCGTCAGTTGTATCCTCTGATTTTTGTCTGTAGGGATAACGTTTCTATTAACAATATCTTTCAGGACCCTTTCCTCCATTTTATGAGCTGTGGAAAAGAAGTTCCTGTAAAATAGTCTAATAGGGGGTATAGGTGTTGTGTTAGTTGTCTCTTCGGAGGTTGCATGGCTTTTCACTTTCCTTCTTATGATGTCTTCGATGAAACCATTGGAGAAGCCGTTATTGACTAGGACCTGCCTTACCCTACAGAGTTCTTCGTCGACTTGCTTCCATTCTGAGCTGTGGCTGAGAGCACGGTCGACGTATGCGTTAACAACACTCCTCTTGTACCTGTCAGGGCAGTCGCTGTTGGCATTTAGGCACATTCCTATGTTTGTTTCCTTAGTGTAGACTGCAGTGTGGAAACCTCCGCCCTTTTCCATGACTGTTACATCTAGAAAAGGCAGCTTCCCATCCTTTTCCGTCTCGTAAGTGAAACGCAGCACGGAACTCTGCTCAAATGCCTCCTTCAGCTCCTGCAGATGTCTGACATCAGGTACCTGTGTAAAAATGTCGTCAACATACCTGCAGTATATGGCCGGTTTCAAGTTCATGTCGACTAAGACTTTTTGCTCGATGGTACCCATGTAGAAGTTTGCAAACAGGACACCTAGGGGAGAACCCATGGCGACCCCATCTACTTGCTTATACATGTGCCCATCCGGGCTCAAGAAGGGTGCCTCTTTAGTACAAGCTTGGAGTAGTTTCCTCAGAATACTTTCTGGCATGTCAAGAGGAGTACAGGCTGGATCACGATACACTCTGTCGGCTATCATTCCGATTGTCTCGTCCACAGGTACGTTGGTAAACAGCGATTCTACGTCCAACGAGGCTCTTATCCCTGTGGCCCGTGCGCCCCGCAGTAAGTCCACAAATTCCTTTGGAGACTTCAGGCTGAAGGCGCAAGGAACATAAGGAGTCAGCAGGCCGTTGAGTCGCTTCGCCAGTCTGTACGTGGGTGTGGGTATCTGGCTAATGATTGGCCGAAGTGGGTTTCCAGGCTTGTGCGTCTTGACATTTCCATACGCATATCCAGGTTTATATTCCCCAATGATCTTTGGCAGGTGGAGTCCGGATTTCTTGGCGTTCACAGTTTCGATCAGTTTGTTGACCTTTGCTTTTAATTCGGCTGTAGAGTCCTTCGTTACCCTTTGGAACTTAGTTTGGTCAGAGAGTATGATGTTCATTTTTGCCAGATATTCGTTTTTTTAAGAATGACATATATTGGCGACTTGTCACCTCTCTTGACAACTATCTCCTTGTTCTCACGAAGCTTAAAGCGGCAGCTAAGAGCCTTTTACGAACGAACGAACTTATTATATTAACGAATATATATATTATATTAACGAACATAAGTTTCAGCTCATGCGCTACGGAAAAAATAAAAAATATAAAAACGGAAACCACTTACAAAACTCAGTCAAATCATAACATTGAACGGAAAAGCAACGTAAAGGATTTGGGTGTACTGATGTCAGAAGGCCTTACATTTAAAGAACACAATAAAGTAGCCGTCACAACTGCAAGAAAAATGACAGGATAGATAACAAGAACTTTTCACACTAGAGATGCTATACCGATGATGATAGTTTTCAAGACGCTAGTGCTCTCTAGAGTGGAATACTGCTGCATAATGAAAGCCCCTTTCAAAGCTGGAGAAATTACTGACCTATACTTATGCATTTATCTTCGGTTTAACACAACAGGCACCAGACACACGCTAGGCATCATACACACTAGGATAAAACAAACATTAGGCCAGAAGTCAGAAAAGAATTCAAAGAATTTTACTGGAAAGGCTTGCTGTTAGGAAAGGAAGTAATTGAGATGAATTAATGCACAGTATGTCAATTTTGTGAAATATATGATAAAGGAACAAAAACATTTATACCAAAACAAAGATGCAGAACTAGGAAACAGGATTTGTTCAACTGAAATTTCAAGACGGACAGAGACCAAAAGACACAAAAATGGAATCAATATACGAAGAGGCCAAACCCCCAAACATACCAGTAATACAAAGAGAAACAACTACACGGCAGTGAGGAGAGAGGCAGAAAGAAATTTTGAAAAAAAGGAACAAACAAATGTAAAGTAGAACAAATCATATTCTATAAATACAGCAACAACCAATTGCAGGTAAAGGATAATATTCAGAGCTTTTAAATGCATGGATGGCGAAATACTCAAGAAATTGTTCACGACTTTTGTTAGACCAAAGTTGGAATATGCAGCGGTTGTATGGTGCCCATATCTTAAGAAGCACATAAACAAACTGGAAAAGGTGCAAAGACATGCTACTAAGTGGCTCCCAGAACTGAAGGACAAGAACTATGAGGAGAGGTTAGAGGCATTAAATATACCAAATATACTACACAAATATATATACTACACATGCACAATAAACTACCCTACACAGGCTGAGTATGGTGTGTACAATAAATTATTAGCTAAAAGATAAGACTGAGTTTGTATAAATGGGGGTTAAGTCAGAGTGGGAAAATGTAAGTGGAGTGCCTAAAAACCCTGTCCTGGGACCTCTGTAATTCATAATATATACAAATAATTTAGACTCAGGTTTGATCAGCAATATTTGAAAATTTCCAGACGATACAAAAGGGATTTTTTTCTGGATTCAGGATTATTTTTTTATGGCTGAAAACAGGTTTTCAGCAATAAAAGAAATACAGTATTGCTGGAACAACCGTCGACATCTTCAAGAGAAAACCTGAACATCTTCAAGAAGTGAAGATGACCTTGAGAAGAAGTATAGGTTGGGAGAAGTATAGGTTAGGAATTGTCTCCAAAGAATTCTCAAAGAATTACTCGTTATTGCTATCCAAGATAATTAGACGAGCCAAAGCTAAATACTACGAAGATAAATTTACCCAAATAAAGAGTACCTTACCTAAAAATATGTATGTACCTTACGTAAATAAACATTTGATTTTGAAGTGCCGGACAAACAAGGCTGTGGTGGATATGTGGGCCTGAGGGGCCTGTCCAAGCAACAGCCTGTTGGACCAAGCTCTCACATGTCAAGCCTGGCCTTGGAAGGGCTTGGTGAGTAGAACAACTACCAGAACCCTATAATGCATGTATCAAGGTGTCCAGGCAGTGAGCACCACATAATGCAGTGCAGTCCTGTAAGAATAAGCACAGTAAGTATGGGCATGGAGGGGGTGCAGCAGTGGCTTGTGAAGGGCTGGAGAGTAAATGGACATGCCCAGGGGTAAAAAGCATTAGGGTAACAGAACATAGCCCATAAAAATAGTAATGACAATGAATGAATAATTATATGAATGCAATAATACTTCATATCTCAATAGGAATACTAAGCAGGGCAAGACAAAGGTACTGGTGGTGATAGTGGTTGGTACAAGTCCTCACATCCCCACAGACACCAGTAACAGCCCTCACCTCCCAACACAGTACCCTTGTAGCGAGTTAATCTTATACTCGCTTCATTATCTTATAGCATAACTAATTAACACTAATTACAGAAGCTACACAGGTGATACTTTGGTGTGAGTTGAGCGCACTGAGCGTCGGTATCGCTACACCCTTGTTCCTTAACAACCCTTTGGACCTTTATTACAGAAAAATAGAATCAATTAATAATAAAATATAAAATATAAGTGCTTACTTACGATAATACTATCGGTGGAACACAAAATCTTCTTCTTCTTGATAGTAGGTGCAGTTTGCATGAAGGGTTAGTCCTCGCCATGACTGAACTGACGACAAAATGGCCGATGTGTTGATATGGCGTCAGTGACGCTGTGACGTCACAGGTGAGGGACGCTTTGCGCATTACTCCCTCGTACTTAAAAAGTACTACAGGTACTTTTTGGTTTTATTTTTGAATATGGCAGAAGTTGGACAGCTTTTCAAATCATTATAAGGGAGTGAGTTCCATAGACTAGGTCCCTTTATTTACATAGAGTGTTTACATAGATTAAGTTTGACTCTGGGGATATCAAAGAGATATTTATGTCTGGTGGGGACGTGGCCATGTGTTCTATTACATCTGTCCAGGAAGAGTTTCAGAACAGGGTTTGCAGTTAGAAAAAGGGCTTTATAAACGTAATTTACACAGGAGAATGTATGGAGTGAATTTGTTTAGCATGTTTAAGGATTTGAACAAGGGAGCTGTGTGTTGTCTGAAGGTAGAGTTAGTTATTGTCCTGATAGCAGATTTTTACTGGATGATGATGGGCTTGAGGTAGTTTGCAGAGGTTGAACCCCAAGCACAAACGCCATAAGAATGATAGGGATAGATAAGTGCATAATAGAGTGAGAGGAGAGCAGAGTAGGGTACATAATATCTGATCTTAAACAGTATACCAACTGTTTTAGAAACCTTTTTAGTTATGTGTTGTATATGGGTGCGGAAGTTGAGTCTCTTGTCTAAGTATAGGCTAAGAAACTTTCCATCATTTTTATTGCTAATGTTTACATTATCTATCTGAAGCTGAATTGCATTTGTTGATTTGTTTCCAAATAAGATATAGTAGGTCTTTTCTATGTTTTGTGTGAGGTTTGTTGGTTGACATCCACAAGTAGACTTTTTTTAATTAATTGTTTACAACATTATTTAACAGGAGTGGGTTGGGGTCAGAGTAGATGAGTAGTATCATCAGCCAACAATATAGGTTTAAGTATGTTAGAGACATTAGGGAGATCATTGATGTATATAAGAAACAGGAGGGTCCTAGGATGCTGCTCTGTGGCACCTTTACGGTAAGTGGTAGAGTGGGAGAGGTTATATCATTGATGGCTTCATATTGGTGTCTGTTACTAAGATAGGATCGGATATAGTTTAGGGCAAGGCCACGGATTCCATAATGGTGGAATTTAAGTAAGAGGTAGTTATGGTTAACAGTATCAAAGGCCTTTCTCAGGCCGATGAAGAGTTCAATTGGAAACTCACTTTTGTCAAGGGCTGAGAAGATTAAGTCAAGCAGACTAACAATAGCATCATTGGTACTCTTTTGGGAGCGGAAGCCAAACTGACAGGGACTTAGTATATTGAATTTTACAAGATTGGAGTAGAGCTGTTTGTAAAAAAAAAAAAATAATTTTGATAATATAGGTAGATTCGATATGGGTCTGTAATTATTTATGTCTGCCGTGTTACCTCCTTTATGAACTGGCGTTACTCTTGCTTTTTTAAGGATATCAGGGAAGGTATGACACTCTAGGGATTTGTTGAACAGCAGTGCTATGGATGGTGCAAGGGCATGGGAGGCACGCCTGTGTACCATCGATGGTATTTCACTAATGTTCCCAGCTTTGGTTTTTAGCGAGTGAATGATGGACACAACATCTGTAGGGCTGACCGGAGAGAGGAGAAGAGAGTTTGGATAGCTGCGTGAAAGATATGTGGTAACATATGTCTGAGTCTCTGGGATTTTTCGGGCAAGGTGAGCACCAAACGATGAAAAGAAGCTATTAAATTCAGTTGCTGTTTCAAGATCTGTTGCAGGTGTATAACCATCCTTGGAGATTTTTATCTTATTATGTGAATGTTGTTTAGCTCCTAGGATGGTAGAGATGGCTCTCCATGTGCTTTTTATGTTGCCTTTTGCTTCTTTGAATCTATTCTCGTAATAGGAACGCTTTGCTCTTATTATACTGGTAAGCACTGATGAATACCTCTTAACTACTTCTTTTCCAACTAGGCCAATCCTAAGTTTTTTTTTCATATTCATGTTTCTTGTCGATTGCTTTAAGTATGCCATTAGTGAGCCAGGGATTATTTAACCTTTTTGCCAGTTACTTGCTTGGTGAGGAGAGGACAATAAGTATTGTAAAGGCTTTAAATTTTGGAAAGAGGCTAGTTAACGAATTATTATCCTGTGTATTGATAAATTTAGATTCCCAGTTTACATTGTGGAGGGCATTTGTGAGATTGCCTATTGCCGCTTCACATTGTAACCTAAAGGTAATTTTCTTGTTACCTGGTGGTGTTATGGCCATGTTCGCTACAAGGAAGGTAGGATAGTGGTCAGTTGTTCTGTCAGTGATTATACTTGATGTAAGAGGAGCTGTTATGTTGGTCCATCAGTGATCCAGGGTAGTCGCAGATGTTTGAGTGACTCGGGTGGGCCTGGTGATTGCGGGGATGAGCATACAGGAATTCATGCTGTTGAGGAAACAGTCTACTTGAGGGTTATTTTGTAGCCCTAGGTCAATATTGAAATCACCTCTGAGAACTATGTGATTTTTGTTGAGATTATTGTTTATGATAAGGTTCCTCAAGTTGTTATTGTATTTGTGTCTAGCTTCAGACACAAGCATGTTACAGTTATGTCTTAAAGAGTTGAGAGCAATTAAGGATGATAAAGAGTCACTTACAACTAATGTATCAAGTTTGGATACTTGTACACATTTCAGTGCAAGGAGCAAGGCAAATAGTTCAGTCTGAAGGGTAGAGGCCCAGTTGTTTATACGGACTCCCCACTCAAAATATAAGTCATATCCTATTGCCAGGACAACTGCACTTCCAGCTGCACCCGTTGGGCGCTGTAGGAAACCTTCAGTGTATATGATTTGAGAGAGAGAATGCTCTGTGGACAGAGCATCAATATGGCTTAAGACGTTGAGCTTTGCCTCAAGACAAAGCTGGGACTGATCTCTAATTTGCTCCTTTGATGGAAAGGGAGGGATTAAAATTGAAAAGGGTGTAATTTCCTACAGTGCAGGAAAGTGCTATTGTTGTCTCTCTTGGTACAAATTATAAATCTGATACTTTCTGAGTTCAGTTCCAATTTTATTTATCTATTTGAAACAATGTTTACATTCAATAAAGAAATTCTGGAGGGCTTCTGTGCAACGGTTAGGATGAGCTAGCCTAAGCATTTTTATACCAATTTGACAGTTATTTTCAGTAACACGATAAACAACGCTCGGAATATTAAGTTCCTTTCTCATATTAAGTATCTTTGTGGTACGAAGGCACCCAAGGATTATCCTCAAGGCTTCGTTCTGCAATTTTTCAAGCCCTCCAAGCTTTCTTTCAGGATGCCTTAAAGTTAGTTTAGTTCATTTATTATGCACCCCATACCCATCTTGTGGGCGGTAGTGGAAAGGGTTGCAGAGGCACATAATGGGCTCAGGGACTGAACCCAACAATTCATTTAGCTAAGCAAGTTACAATCTTGATGAGCTAGTTACAAAATTCAGTATAAGTCGTCACATCAACAA
Source organism: Procambarus clarkii (assembly GCF_040958095.1). Taxonomy (NCBI): domain Eukaryota; kingdom Metazoa; phylum Arthropoda; class Malacostraca; order Decapoda; family Cambaridae; genus Procambarus; species Procambarus clarkii. Next base: position 32,236,675 of record NC_091186.1, on the reverse strand, counting down.
TAGGTTCGAGATCGATCACAAGTACAGTTTCTAAATTAAGCAACTGACATATGTGGAGAGCTAGTGTCACAATTGATATGTTTGTCCTGCACACCGCTCCCCATCCAGTGGGCAGCGGTGGATAGGTTACAATCACTTAGTTACTACTTACAGTTAGCAAACTGGGGATATTTGGCTAAAATTTCTGGTACCAGATCATTTTGAATGAAATATTGACACATCGTTGGTACATTGGTTATAGAATTGTCTCTGAATTCACTATCACATAGTGACGGAGGGGTGTGCAAATAATTTTGTTGACAGTTAACATTTGGTCAGGTCTACATCGGCAGATAATGAGAATTCCCAGAAATACTTGTAACCGAGTCTAAGCCGAGCAGTAGTAACATCTAGAAGTCTGCTGATTTTATTGGATGAACCATAGATGTGTGGCTCCTTTTGCATAATAGTATTGAACGAAAGTTAATCTCCCCAAACACTTTCGCGTTTTGGGCAAGTTACCCCTCCACTCTCTCCATTTTTGTTTGGACATTCCCTGGTAGTGCGCGGAAATACTGAAAAGTGTATACTCTTTTCAACTTTGTCACCTTAATTCTCGTCCTATGTCTTTCATTTTGGTATCAATGCGTTCGCAATAGAATTCCCAACAGAACTATGTGCATATAATGTCAAAGACAGCAGCGCGCTCCACCCGCCGACAAGATGAATGTAGGCCAAGGGTACCAGAAAAAGAAAGCTGAGCCACCCTCAGGCAACTCTCATTACATTAGAGAGCGTGATAATACTGAAAAGTGTATACCCTTTTCAACTTTGTTACCTCAATTCTCATCCTAGTTTTTTCAATTTGGCATCAATGTGTTCGCAATAGAATTCTCTACAGGACTAAAGGCATATAAACTCCAAAAGCCCGGCTTACCATCCGCAACAAACAGAGTAAGCGAGAGTGTGTTACCAGGGAGCGCACAAGAGCGATAAAATGTATACACTCTTTTCATTTTGGTCACCCCAATTGTCATCCTAGGTCTTTCATTTTGGTATCAATGTGTTAGCAATAGAATTATCTACAGGTTTAAATGCATATAAACTCCAAAAGCAAGGTGTACCATCCGCACAAAACAGAGAAAGTGAGAGAAAGTAACCCGGGAGCACTCTAGTGCAATGTAATGTGAACACTCTTTTCACTTTGGTTACCTCAATTCTCGTCATATGTCTTTCATTTTGGTATCAATGTGTTCGCAATTGTATCTGCTGGCATTTTACCCTTTGCTTGGATCTGAAGGGTTTTAGGCTCACCACGATGCAATCTGATAGTACACGTGTATATACCTATCTTCAAGCAGCAATTCACTCATTCAAACCGACTTATAATAGTTATCCATATATAAATGGTAATCTTTGTTCTACCTGTTAACCTGTCATATGAAGAAAGATTGTCAAAGCTTATATTACATTCTCTAGAAAAGCAAAGAATTAGGAGTGACATATGGTAGAGGTGCACAATGGGATGAATGGACATAACAAAGGGGACATTAATGGGGTATTAAAAGTAGCAACACAAGACAGAACTCGAAACAAAGTGTAAAAATTGGAAAAATTTAGATTTAGGAAAGAACTGCATGAGTAAATACACTGGGTTTGTACCTTAAGGTTCATGTATGCAATATTACAGAGTTCCAGTTAACTCCCATGCATGCAATTAATTTATGTTATGTTTATGTTTTTTATGTTAAAATGTTTTTGTTGATTTGTTTGTATATTTTCATAAGTAAAGCATGCTTACCGTCTTATTCCAAGTTTTATGATAACTTTACAAGGTTTAAAACATAAAGTTCAATATATATTCTGGTTTTCACACAGGAATTATACGTTAATATAACATCATAATAACGTAATGATGTCGTGTAAATAACGTTATACTGACGTCATATAAATGTTATATTTATGTTATAAGAACGTAAATTGGATAGCTTTACAGAAAGTAAACAAAAAAAACTAAATGTTGACTGAAAATTATTTATTCTTAAATATAAAGCATGAAAACATTATAATACCATAGCATTCACTATTATTTTTAAATTTTTACATAAATCTTAAAAAACTGTGTCTCAAGAATATATGTTTTTAGTTATATCCTTTGGTTTTAAGAACATCAGATATACGTATTTATGTCAAAAGTTACAGTATTACCTTTGTGGAACCATTTAAAAACGTCCACACGTTCTGTGTTTGCTGGGATGTCACAAGTGGAGTACCACAGGGTTCAGTTCTTGCACCAGTGATGTTTATTGTCTACATAAATGATCTACCAGTTGGTATACAGAATTACATGAACATGTTTGCTGATGATGCTAAGATAATAGGAAGGATAAGAAATTTAAATGATTGTCATGCCCTTCAAGAAAACCTGGATAAAATAAGTATATGGAGCACCACTTGGCAAATGGAATTTAATGTTAATAAATGCCATGTTATGGAATGTGGAACAGGAGAACATAGACCCCACACAACCTATACATTATATGAGAAATCTTTAAAGAATTCTGATAAAGAAAGAGATCTAGGGGTGGTTCTAGATAGAAAACTATCACCTGAGGACCACATAAAGAATATTGTGCGAGGAGCCTATGCTACGCTTTCTAACTTTAGAATTGCGTTTAAATACATGGATGGTGATATACTAAAGAAATTGTTCATGACTTTTGTTACGCCAAAGCTAGAATATGCAGCTGTTGTGTGGTGCCAAACAACAGAAGTTGGCCCATATCTTAAAAAGCACATCAACAAACTGGAAAAGGTGCAAAGACATGCTACTAAGTGGCTCCCAGAACTGAAGGGAAAGAGCTACGAGGAGAGGTTAGAGGCAATAAATATGCCAAAACTAAAAGACAGAAGAAAGAGGTGATATGATCACTACATACAAAATAGTAACAGGAATTGATAAAATCGACAGGGAAGATTTCCTGAGACCTGGAACTTCAAGAACAGGAGGTCATAGATTGAAACTAGCTTAACACAGATGCTAAAGAAATATAAGAAAATTCACTTTCGCAAATAGAGTGGTAGACGGTTGGAACAAGTTAGGTGAGAAGGTGGTGGAGGCCAAGACTGTCAGTAGTTTCAAAGCGTTTTATGACAAAGAGTGCTGGGAAGACGGTCTCATCCTGTAACTACACTTAGGTAATTACACACACATATATATATATATAATATATATAATATATATATATATAATATATATATATAATATATAAATAATAAATATATATTATATATATTATTATATAATATATATATATATATATTATATATATATATATATATATATATATATATATATATATATATGTCGTACCTAGTAGCCAGAACGCACTTATCGGCCTACTATGCAAGGCCCGATTTGCCTAATAAGCCAAGTTTTCATGAATTAATTGTTTTTTGACTACCTAACCTAACCTAACTTTTTCGGTTACCTAACCTATAAA
>NC_091186.1:32217252-32232693 GCF_040958095.1 Procambarus clarkii | reverse complement strand
TGCCTGTAAGACACATGGTGGTGATGTACCATGGGAGAGTGTGCCTGTAAGACATTGTGGTGATGTACCATGGGAGAGTGTGCCTGTAAGACACATGGTGGTGATGTACCATGGGAGAGTGTGCCTGTAGGACATTGTGGTGATGTACCTTGGGAGCGTGTGCCTGTAAGACACATGGTGGTGATGTACCATGGGAGAGTGTGCCTGTAAGACACATGGTGGTGATGTACCATGGGAGAGTGTGCCTGTAAGACACATGGTGGTGATGTACCATGGGAGAGTGTGCCTGTAAGACACATAGTGGTGATGTACCATGGGAGAGTGTGCCTGTAAGACACATGGTGGTGATGTACCATGGGAGAGTGTGCCTGTAAGATACATGGTGGTGATGTACCATGGGAGAGTGTGCCTGTAAGACACACTGTGGTGATGCACCATGGGAGAATGTGCCTGTAAGACACATGGTGGTGATGTACCCTGGGAGAGTGTGCCTGTAAGACACATGGTGGTGAAGTACCATGGGAGAGTGTGCCTGTAAGACACATGGTGGTGATGTACCATGGAAGAGTGTGCCAGTAAGACACATGGTGGTGATGTACCCTGGGAGAGTGTGCCTGTAAAACACATGGTGGTGATGTACCATGGGAGAGTGTGCCTGTAAGACACACTGTGGTGATGCACCATGGGAGAGTGTGCCTGTAAGACACATGGTGGTGATGTACCATGGGAGAGTGTGCCTGTAAGACACATGGTGGTGATGTACCATGGGAGAGTGTACCTGTAAGACACATGGTGGTGATGTACCATGGGAGAGTGTGCCTGTAAGACACATGGTGGTGATGTACCATGGGTATGCCTGTAAGACACATGGTGGTGATGTACCATGGGAGAGTGTGCCTGTAAGACACATGGTAGTGATGTACCATGGGAGAGTGTACCTGTAAGACATTGTGGTGATGTACCTTGGGAGAGTGTGCCTGTAAGACATTGTGGTGATGTACCATGGGAGAGTGTGCCTGTAAGACATTGTGGTGATGTACCATGGGAGAGTGTGCCTGTAAGACACATGGTGGTGATGTACCATGGGAGAGTGTGCCTGTAACACATTGTGGTGATGTACCATGGGAGAGTGTGCCTGTAAGACACATGGTGGTGATGTACCATGGGAGAGTGTGCCTGTAGGACATTGTGGTGATGTACCTTGGGAGCGTGTGCCTGTAAGACACATGGTGGTGATGTACCATGGGAGAGTGTGCCTGTAAGACACATGGTGATGTACCATGGGAGAGTGTGCCTGTAAGACATTGTGGTGATGTACCATGGGAGAGTGTGCCTGTAAGACACATGGTGGTGATGTACCATGGGAGAGTGTGCCTGTAAGACATTGTGGTGATGTACCATGGGAGAGTGTGCCTGTAAGACACATGGTGGTGATGTACCATGGGAGAGTGTGCCTGTAAGACATTGTGGTGATGTACCATGGGAGAGTGTGCCTGTAAGACATTGTGGTGATGTACCATGGGAGAGTGTGCCTGTAAGACAATGTGGTGATGTACCATGGGAGAGTGTGCCTGTTAGACATTGTGGTGATGTACCATGGGAGAGTGTGCCTTTTAAGACACATATTGGTGATGTACCTTGGGAGAGTGTGCCTGTAAGACACATGGTGGTGATGTACCATGGGAGAGTGTGCCTGTAAGACATTGTGGTGATGTACCATGGGAGAGTGTGCCTGTAAGACATTGTGGTGATGTACCATGGGAGAGTGTGCCTGTTAGACATTGTGGTGATGTACCATGGGAGAGTGTGCCTGTAAGACATTGTGGTGATGTACCATGGGAGAGTGTGCCTGTAAGACATTGTGGTGATGTACCTTGGGAGAGTGTGCCTGTAAGACACATGGTGGTGATGTACCATGGGAGAGTGTGCCTGTAAGACACATTGTGGTGATGTACCATGGGAGAGTGTGCCTGTAAGACACATGGTGGTGATGTACCATGGGAGTGTGCCTGTAAGACACATGGTGGTGATGTACCATGGGGGATTGTGCCTGTAAGACACATGGTGGTGATGTACCATGGGAGAGTGTGCCTGTAAGGCACATGGTGGTGATGTACCATGGGAGAGTGTGCCTGTAAGACACATGGTGGTGATGTACCATGGGAGAGTGTGCCTGTAAGACATAGTGGTGATGTACCATCGGAGAGTGTGCCTGTAAGACACATGGTGGTGATGTACCATGGGAGAGTGTGCCTGTAAGACACACTGTGGTGATGCACCATGGGAGAGTGTGCCTGTAAGACACATGGTGGTGATGTACCCTGGGAGAGTGTGCCTGTAAGACACATGGTGGTGAAGTACCATAGGAGAGTGTGCCTGTAAGACACATGGTGGTGATGTACCATGGGAGAGTGTGCCAGTAAGACACATGGTGGTGATGTACCCTGGGAGAGTGTGCCTGTAAGACACATGGTGGTGATGTACCATGGGAGAGTGTGCCTGTAAGACACACTGTGGTGATGCACCATGGGAGAGTGTGCCTGTAAGACACATGGTGGTGTTGTACCCTGGGAGAGTGTGCCTGTAAGACACATGGTGGTGATGTACCATGAGAGAGTGAGCCTGTAAGACACATGGTGGTGATGTACCATGGGAGAGTGTGCCTGTAAGACACATTGTGGTGATGTACCATGGGAGAGTGTACCTGTAAGACACATAGTGGTGATGTACCATGGGAGAGTGTGCCTGTAAGACACATGGTGGTGATGTACCATGGGTGTGCCTGTAAGACACATGGTGGTGATGTACCATGGGAGAGTGTGCCAGTAAGACACATGGTGGTGATGTACCATGGGAGAGTGTGCCTGTAAGACACATGGTGGTGATGTACCATGGGAGAGTGTGCCTGTAAGACACATGGTGGTGATGTACCATGGGAGAGTGTGCCTGTAAGACACATGGTGGTGATGTACCATGGGTGTGCCTGTAAGACACATGGTGGTGATGTACCATGGGAGAGTGTGCCAGTAAGACACATGGTGGTGATGTACCATGGGAGTGTGTGCCTGTAAGACAGATGGTGGTGATGTACCATGGGAGAGTGTGCCTGTAAGACACATGGTGGTGATGTACCATGGGAGAGTGTGCCTGTAAGACACATGGTGGTGATGTACCATGGGAGAGTGTGCCTGTAAGACACATAGTGGTGATGTACCATGGGAGAGTGTGCCTGTAAGACACATGGTGGTGATGTACCATGGGAGAGTGTGCCTGTAAGACACATGGTGGTGATGTACCATGGGAGAGTGTGCCTGTAAGACACACTGTGGTGATGCACCATGGGAGAATGTGCCTGTAAGACACATGGTGGTGATGTACCCTGGGAGAGTGTGCCTGTAAGACACATGGTGGTGAAGTACCATGGGAGAGTGTGCCTGTAAGACACATGGTGGTGATGTACCATGGAAGAGTGTGCCAGTAAGACACATGGTGGTGATGTACCCTGGGAGAGTGTGCCTGTAAGACACATGGTGGTGATGTACCATGGGAGAGTGTGCCTGTAAGACACACTGTGGTGATGCACCATGGGAGAGTGTGCCTGTAAGACACATGGTGGTGATGTACCATGGGAGAGTGTGCCTGTAAGACACATGGTGGTGATGTACCATGGGAGAGTGTACCTGTAAGACACATGGTGGTGATGTACCATGGGAGAGTGTGCCTGTAAGACACATGGTGGTGATGTACCATGGGTATGCCTGTAAGACACATGGTGGTGATGTACCATGGGAGAGTGTGCCAGTAAGACACATGGTGGTGATGTACCATGGGAGTGTGTGCCTGTAAGACACATGGTGGTGATGTACCAAGGGAGAGTGTGCCTGTAAGACACATGGTAGTGATGTACCATGGGAGAGTGTACCTGTAAGACATTGTGGTGATGTACCTTGGGAGAGTGTGCCTGTAAGACATTGTGGTGATGTACCATGGGAGAGTGTGCCTGTAAGACATTGTGGTGATGTACCATGGGAGAGTGTGCCTGTAAGACACATGGTGGTGATGTACCATGGGAGAGTGTGCCTGTAACACATTGTGGTGATGTACCATGGGAGAGTGTGCCTGTAAGACACATGGTGGTGATGTACCATGGGAGAGTGTGCCTGTAGGACATTGTGGTGATGTACCTTGGGAGCGTGTGCCTGTAAGACACATGGTGGTGATGTACCATGGGAGAGTGTGCCTGTAAGACACATGGTGGTGATGTACCATGGGAGAGTGTGCCTGTAAGACACATGGTGGTGATGTACCATGGGAGAGTGTGCCTGTAAGACACATAGTGGTGATGTACCATGGGAGAGTGTGCCTGTAAGACACATGGTGGTGATGTACCATGGGAGAGTGTGCCTGTAAGATACATGGTGGTGATGTACCATGGGAGAGTGTGCCTGTAAGACACACTGTGGTGATGCACCATGGGAGAATGTGCCTGTAAGACACATGGTGGTGATGTACCCTGGGAGAGTGTGCCTGTAAGACACATGGTGGTGAAGTACCATGGGAGAGTGTGCCTGTAAGACACATGGTAGTGATGTACCATGGAAGAGTGTGCCAGTAAGACACATGGTGGTGATGTACCCTGGGAGAGTGTGCCTGTAAAACACATGGTGGTGATGTACCATGGGAGAGTGTGCCTGTAAGACACACTGTGGTGATGCACCATGGGAGAGTGTGCCTGTAAGACACATGGTGGTGATGTACCATGGGAGAGTGTGCCTGTAAGACACATGGTGGTGATGTACCATGGGAGAGTGTACCTGTAAGACACATGGTGGTGATGTACCATGGGAGAGTGTGCCTGTAAGACACATGGTGGTGATGTACCATGGGTATGCCTGTAAGACACATGGTGGTGATGTACCATGGGAGAGTGTGCCAGTAAGACACATGGTTGTGATGTACCATGGGAGTGTGTGCCTGTAAGACACATGGTGGTGATGTACCATGGGAGAGTGTGCCTGTAAGACACATGGTAGTGATGTACCATGGGAGAGTGTACCTGTAAGACATTGTGGTGATGTACCTTGGGAGAGTGTGCCTGTAAGACATTGTGGTGATGTACCATGGGAGAGTGTGCCTGTAAGACATTGTTGTGATGTACCATGGGAGAGTGTGCCTGTAAGACACATGGTGGTGATGTACCATGGGAGAGTGTGCCTGTAACACATTGTGGTGATGTACCATGGGAGAGTGTGCCTGTAAGACACATGGTGGTGATGTACCATGGGAGAGTGTGCCTGTAGGACATTGTGGTGATGTACCTTGGGAGCGTGTGCCTGTAAGACACATGGTGGTGATGTACCATGGGAGAGTGTGCCTGTAAGACACATGGTGATGTACCATGGGAGAGTGTGCCTGTAAGACATTGTGGTGATGTACCATGGGAGAGTGTGCCTGTAAGACACATGGTGGTGATGTACCATGGGAGAGTGTGCCTGTAAGACATTGTGGTGATGTACCATGGGAGAGTGTGCCTGTAAGACACATGGTGGTGATGTACCATGGGAGAGTGTGCCTGTAAGACATTGTGGTGATGTACCATGGGAGAGTGTGCCTGTAAGACATTGTGGTGATGTACCATGGGAGAGTGTGCCTGTAAGACAATGTGGTGATGTACCATGGGAGAGTGTGCCTGTTAGACATTGTGGTGATGTACCATGGGAGAGTGTGCCTTTTAAGACACATGGTGGTGATGTACCTTGGGAGAGTGTGCCTGTAAGACACATGGTGGTGATGTACCATGGGAGAGTGTGCCTGTAAGACATTGTGGTGATGTACCATGGGAGAGTGTGCCTGTAAGACATTGTGGTGATGTACCATGGGAGAGTGTGCCTGTTAGACATTGTGGTGATGTACCATGGGAGAGTGTGCCTGTAAGACATTGTGGTGATGTACCATGGGAGAGTGTGCCTGTAAGACATTGTGGTGATGTACCTTGGGAGAGTGTGCCTGTAAGACACATGGTGGTGATGTACCATGGGAGAGTGTGTCTGTAAGACACATGGTGGTGATGTACCATGGGAGAGTGTGCCTGTAAGACAATGTGGTGATGTACCATGGGAGAGTGTGCCTGTAAGACATTGTGGTGATTTACCATGGGAGAGTGTGCCTGTAAGACACATGGTGGTGATGTACCATGGGAGAGTGTGTCTGTAAGACACATAGTGGTGATGTAACATGGGAGAGTGTGCCTGTAAGACACATGGTGGTGATGTACCATGGGAGAGTGTGACTGTAAGACACATGGTGGTGATGTACCATGGGAGAGTGTGCCTGTAAGACACATGGTGGTGATGTACCCTGGGAGAGTGTGCCTGTAAGACACATGGTGGTGATGTACCAAAGGAGAGTGTGCCTGTAAGACACATTGTGGTGATGCACCATGGGAGAGTGTGCCTGTAAGACACATGGTGGTGATGTACCATGGGAGAGTGAGCCTGTAAGACACATGGTGGTGATGTACCATGGGAGAGTGTGCCTGTAAGACACAGGGTGGTGATGTACCATTGGAGAGTGTACCTGTAAGACACTTGGTGGTGATGTACCATGGGAGAGTGTGCCTGTAAGACACATGGTGGTGATGTACCATGGGTGTGCCTGTAAGACACATGGTGGTGATGTACCATGGGAGAGTGTGCCAGTAAGACACATGGTGGTGATGTACCATGGGAGTGTGTGCCTGTAAGACACATGGTGGTGATGTACCATGGGAGAGTGTGCCTGTAAGACACATGGTGGTGATGTACCATGGGAGAGTGTGCCTGTAAGACACATGGTGGTGATGTACCATGGGAGAGTGTGCCTGTAAGACACATGGTGGTGATGTACCATGGGAGAGTGTGCCTGTAAGACACATGGTGGTGATGTACCATGGGAGAGTGTGCCTGTAAGACACATGGTGGTGATGTACCATGGGAGAGTGTGCCTGTAAGACACATTGTGGTGATGTACCATGGGAGAGTGTGCCTGTAAGACACATGGTGGTGATGTACCATGGGAGTGTGCCTGTAAGACACATGGTGGTGATGTACCATGGGAGATTGTGCCTGTAAGACACATGGTGGTGATGTACCATGGGAGAGTGTGCCTGTAAGACACATGGTGGTGATGTACCATGGGAGAGTGTGCCTGTAAGACACATGGTGGTGATGTACCATGGGAGAGTGTGCCTGTAAGACATAGTGGTGATGTACCATGGGAGAGTGTGCCTGTAAGACACATGGTGGTGATGTACCATAGGAGAGTGTGCCTGTAAGACACACTGTGGTGATGCACCATGGGAGAGTGTGCCTGTAAGACACATGGTGGTGATGTACCATGGGAGAGTGTGCCTGTAAGACACATGGTGGTGATGTACCATGGGAGAGTGTGCCTGTAAGACATTGTGGTGATGTACCATGGGAGAGTGTGCCTGTAAGACACATGGTGGTGATGTACCATGGGAGAGTGTGCCTGTAGGACATTGTGGTGATGTACCTTGGGAGAGTGTGCCTGTAAGACACATGGTGGTGATGTACCATGGGAGAGTGTGCCTGTAAGACACATTCGATTTTTCCGATTTTTTGCGTTCGATAAGCCCCCTAAGGGGGAGTAACCTACAGCATCAATGGAAAACAGCCTCGCCAAATATCAATAAGTGTCTAGGGGAATGAAAGGCTAACAAAAAATATTCCAGTTTACTGGGTATTGACATAAATGAACATAACATGAAAAAGAATACAATCTATAAACTCACACTCAATGATTTATCCAGCTTCTCAAAGCTGGGCATGATCATCAACAGGTCTCAAAACTGCATACAATCAGCACTAGCTGACACCAGGCTCTATCGTGGCGCAGTGGGACACTAGCGCCTATTATGCTGCTAATACCAATACAGGGTGGAGGTGGGGGTGTCACAACCATTAACAAATGAGGTATGAGGAATCAATATCATATACAGCACAATGGCATCACTTAAGATCCTCAGGTACCCACCTCACTAAGATATATAACAGCACCAATCACCTCGTATAAAGGATGCACAATGGTAGAACTGATCCATGGTATACATTACTGCAACATGACAAATATCCTAGCAGTCAAATGACACAAATAAGGTCACAAAACCCGGACCGTAGCAGCAACACATGCGCTCGACTGAGAAAATCAAAGAGTGACCGCCCAGAGCCATGCTGGCCGGGAGCGACACTGTATCCACCTCTATGAGTCAGCTGACTCCTCTCTTTCAAATATCTCAAGCTCATATACAGACATATCTCCATCAAGAACTTCTAATTCATATATCAACAAAATAAAGACTATAATACACAACCTTACATAATAATACTTATCAATAATTCTGTACATTAAAGATTATATCATGATATAAAAATATGTGAACAAAGAGTTCATATTGGCAAGACATGGTAACACTGGCGGGAGAGGGGAGGAGGGGCTAAGGGAGGATTTCAAGAAGTCTGCCCATCAGTCATTATACATAAGTATACATGAATACAATATAAAGTATATATATATATATATATATGTGTATCACAACCATGTCTATGTGGTATACATCTCACAATGCCAAAATCTAATTTAATTTTATAGGACAATAATGAAAGGGAAATTATACAGTATACATGACAGTAATACATCCGAGATCTAAATTTATACATTCTCCATCATAGTTCACATTATATAAATATAAATAAATAAATAAATAAATGTTTATTTAGGTAAGGTACATACATAAAGAGATTTTACAAAGTTTGTTGGGTTAATAGATAGAGCTAGTACATACAATGCCTAAAGCCACTATTACGCAAAGCGTTTCGGGCAGGAAAAACATTAATGACTAAAGCTTAAAACTAATGGGTAAAAAGAATAAAATGTGTTGAGAACAAATAAAAATAGAGGTAAAAGAGGGGGGAACATGGTTGAAAAAGCAGCACAAATACAATTACAAATTATTACAGAAAATTACATTCAAACAGCGTTGTTTTGAAAACAAAAAAAAATACATACATGGGTTGACAACATTGGGGTAAGGTAGCCCAGCAAACATTTTCATGTTTTTAAAACATCCTAAAAACGACATTTCATTGTTTTCAGCACGTTTATAATTACGTTTAGAAAAGGTTTTTTGAGAACTTTTATATACGACCTTAGAACGTAAATAATTAACATTTCTAAAAACTTTTTTATAATCTTTTAATTACCTACATTAAAACGTTTAGGGTAAATTAGGGTATAATAATTTTTTAATTCATATCTGAAATAGAAAGGGAGAGAAAGAAAGAAGACATATCTGAGAAAGAAATGGACATCCTATATATGTATGTGTAAATTACAAATAAATAGGGTTCAAAAAGAGAATTAAAATATTATATTTTTTTAATTAAGAATGAGTAATACAACAAAATATATGTAATAGCTCGAAATATATAGACTATATCTATAACAGAATATAAAAGTAAAAATTTAAAAATCTATAAAAATCTATATATGCAATATGTGAACACAATAGATTTTGTGATCAAGCAGCCTGTGATTCATGTCATGCTGAGATCAGTCTGACGTTACAAGCAGTTATTGTTACTTAAAACTAAAACAAGTAAAATTTTCCGAGTATACATATAACACTATAGTTTTTCTATGACTAATAATAAAAATCTATTAATCAAAAGTTTAGGACTAATTAACTAAAAATAAAAATCTACAAGTGAATGTAAACACAGTCAAGTATAATATTCATGTAGAAAGAGAAAGAAAAAGAGAGAGAGAAGGAAAGAAAGAGAAAGAAGGAAAGAAAGAGAAAGAAAGAAAGGGAGAAAGAGAGAGAGAAAGAAAAGAAAAAAGTCATGTATAATATTCATATTAGCACCATGCAATATAACTTAGATTAAGTAAAAATCTCAGACATTTTTAAATCAAATGAAATATGAGAGCCAGAGAGAGAGACCCAGAGCCAGAGAGAGAGAGCGAGAGCCAGAGAGAGAGCGCCACAGAGCCAGAGAGAGAGAGAGCGTGAGCCAGAGAGAGTGAGTCAGAGCCAGAGAGAGAGAGAGAGCCAGAGAGAGCGAGAGCCAGAGAGAGCGAGAGAGCCAGAGAGAGAGAGAGAGAGAGAGAGAGAGAGAGAGAGAGAGAGAGAGAGAGAGAGCCAGAGAGAGAGACAGAGCCAGAGAGAGAGAGACAGACAGAGAGAAAGAGACAGACAGAGAGAAAGAGAGAGCCAGAGAGAGAGAGCCAGAGAGAGAGAGAGACAGAGAGAAAGAGAGAGCCAGAGAGAGAGAGAGAGAGCCAGAGAGAGAGAGAGAGAGAGCCAGAGAGAGAGAGAGAGCCAGAGAGAGAGAGAGAGCGAGAGCCAGAGAGAGAGAGAGAGCCAGAGAGAGAGAGAGAGACAGAGAGAGAGAGAGAGCCAGAGAGAGAGAGAGCCAGAGAGAGAGAGAGCCAGAGAGAGAGCCAGAGAGAGAGAGAGCCAGAGAGAGAGCCAGAGAGAGAGCGAGAGAGAGCCAGAGAGAGAGAGAGAGAGAGAGAGCAAGAGAGCCAGAGAGAGAGCCAGAGAGAGAGAGAGAGAGAGAGAGAGAGAGAGAGAGAGAGAGAGAGAGAGAGAGAGAGAGAGAGAGAGAGAGAGAGAGAGAGAGAGAGAGAGAGAGAGAGAGAGAGAGAGAGAGAGAGAGAGAGAGAGAGAGAGAGAGAGAGAGAGAGAGAGAGAGAGAGAGAGAGAGAGAGAGAGACAGACAGACAGACAGACAGAGACAGAAAGACACACACACAACAAAAGAGGAGACAGAACAAAATTAAGGCAAGGAGAGAGAAGACAGAACAGAAACAACAGAGAGAGGAGAGAAATGAGAAATCATTGAAGAGAAGGGGAAGAGAAACACAAGATAAGAAAAAGATACAAGAAAAATATACAAGATAAAAATGACATAAATGAATACCACAAATATAAAAAGTAAAGGAAGAGAGAAGCTAGAAGAGACAGGAAACGAGAGGTGTTAGAAGAGAGGAGGAAAGGAGAGATTAAAAGAGAAGAAAAACAGGAGAGAAACGTAAAAGAAATAAAAAAAAGGGACATTTGTGAGGAGAGAAAATAAAGAGACCAGAGAAGACCATATATCAAGAGTGTGAGGATAAAGACTTATATATTTTCTTAGTAGACATCCTCTGGCTCTTGTTGCCCCTCTTGTATACGAATTGTACTTGCAAGTTTTCCCTGAAAAGATATTAACAAAATTAATATTCAATTATTTATTTATATAAATTACACACACACAAACTTCATATATATATATATATATATATATATATATATATATATATATATATATATATATATATATATATATATATATATATATATATATATATATTCTTTCCTGGATGACTGTGGGATATCAGCTGAATAACCAGAACATAATTTGTAGTCTCACATACAACCAAAGTGTACTTAAGCTCTGCCTTTCCTTTCCAAAGGTGTTTATTTTTATTTTAATTTTTACTTTATTTTTTGTTTGTCATCTTTGCCTGTTTTATACTCTTAATTATTTGTTCTTAGTTAATCCCCTTGTCACTAAACCTAGGGCTTTTTATTACCCTGTTAATTAACCATTACTAAGCTAATTATCTTCAAGATCATTTTTTTTATGATTATTATTTTTCTTATTATTTTTTATTTTACATTTATATTGTCAGTCTCTACTGATTTTTTGTGTTTTATTTTATGTAACTTCTGTGTCCTCCCTGGCTAT
The DNA here is from genome assembly GCF_040958095.1 of Procambarus clarkii. NCBI lineage: Eukaryota > Metazoa > Arthropoda > Malacostraca > Decapoda > Cambaridae > Procambarus > Procambarus clarkii. Next base: position 32,220,898 of record NC_091186.1, on the reverse strand, counting down.
CTATTGGATCTTTATTTTACTTCTAAATTGTTACTATTTTATTGTATCTGCTCTTATTCTTGTGTTTTGCTTTATCGTGTATCTTGTATCGTGATCCCTCTGCATCTCTATGCACACTGATATTGATCCTGATCAAAATCTTCTGTCTCATATCTATACCAACCAGCACATTGATCATCATTATTGCAAGTATTTCACAGCACACCAGGCTAAAAACAAACTCCAAAATAGCACCTGTCTATCAGTTTATAACCAAAATGTTAGATCACTTGGTAAACATTTTGACGATTTAAATGCACTACTCACAGCACTAGGTACTAACCTATCGTTCATTATTTTAACAGAAACTTGGCTAAATAAAGACTATACCCAACTCTACAACTTAGCTGGTTATAAAGCCATTCATAACTGTAGGCCTAATAAAAAAGGTGGTGGCACAGCTATATATTACCGAGATACATTTATCTGCAACAGTGTTATTAGTGACAGAGATGACTACTGTGAATATACTTTTGCTCAGTTTACAATTAAATCCCTTAAATCCTCCCTGACTATTGGAGCCATCTATAGATTTCCCAATACTAACATAGCTTCTTTCTCAGACAACCTAAGGAATCTTATTATAAACAACAATCTCAACAAAAACCACATCATTCTGGGAGGAGACTTTAATATTGACCTGGGTCAACAAAATTGCTCTCAAGTTGACTATTTCCTTAACAGCATGAACTCCTGTATGCTAATCCCCACAATCACCAAACCTACCCGAGTCACTCAAACATCAGCCACTACCTTGGACCACATATGGACAAACATAACAGCTCCCCTTGTATCTGGTATAATCTACGACAGAACAACTGACCACTATCCTACCTTTCTCATAGCGAACATGGACATAACACCACCAAAAAGCAAGAAACTTTCATTTAGGCTACACAGTGAATCAGCTTTAGACAATCTTACAGAGGCACTTCACAATATTAACTGGGATTCTGAATTCAATAATACCCATGATATAAATTCATTAGCTAACCTCTTCCTCTCCAAAACTCTAAGCCTCTACAACCTTCATTGTCCCCTTCTTACAAAGCAAGTAACTGACAAAAGATTAAACAATCCATGGCTCACAAGTGGCATTCTCAACTCAATCAACAAGAAACATGAATATGAGAAGAAAGTTAGGATTGGCCTAGTTTCAAAGGAAGTAGCTAAAAGGTACTCATCAATGCTTACCAGTATCATAAGAAAGGCAAAACTTGCATATTATGTGAATAGATTTAATGAAGCAAAAGGCAACATGAAAAACACTTGGAAAACTATCTCTAGTATCCTAGGAACTAAGCAACACTCACATAACCAGATAAAACTCTACAAGGAGGGGGATATACCGTCAACTGATTTAGAAATGGCAAATGAATTTAATAGTTTCTTTTCATCGGTTGGTGCTAATCTTGCCAGTAAAATCCCACAGACTCAGACACATATTAACACATATCTCTCAGGCAGCTATCCAAACTCTCTTCTCCTTTCACCAATCAGCCCGGCAGATGTTGTGTCCATCATACACTCTCTAAAAACCAAGGCAGGGAACACCAGTGAAATTCCGTCCATTGTGTACAAGAGAGCCTCCCATGCCCTTGCCCCACCCATAGCACTACTGTTCAACAAATCTATAGAGTTTCACACCTTCCCTGATATCCTCAAAAAAGCAAGAGTAACGCCAGTCCATAAAGGAGACAATCCGGCGGACATAAACAATTATAGACCAATATCAAATCTACCCATTCTATCAAAAATATTTGAAAAAATTATTTACAAACAGCTCTATTCCTACCTCGTAAAATTCGACATACTCAGCCCCTGCCAGTTTGGCTTCCGGTCCCAAAAGAGCACCAACGATGCAATCATTAGTCTCCTTGACGTTATCTACTCAGCCCTTGACAAAAATGAGTTTCCGATTGGACTCTTCATTGACCTAAGAAAAGCCTTTGATACTGTTAATCACAACTACCTCTACTTAAACTCCAGCATTATGGAATCCGAGGCCTTGCCCTTGACTACATCCGATCCTATCTTAGTGACAGACACCAATATGTAACCATCAATGATACAACTTCGTCCACTCTACCAATTACCGTTGGAGTGCCACAGGGCAGCATCTTAGGACCTCTTCTATTTCTTATATATATAAACGATCTGCCTAATGTCTCTAATATTCTCAAACCTATACTGTTTGCTGACGATACTACTCTTATCTATTCAAACCTCAACCCACATACACTAAATAATGTTGTGAATAATGAATTAAAAAAAGTCCACTTATGGATGTCAACGAACAAACTAACATTAAACATCGAAAAGACTTACTACATCTTATTTGGAAGCAAATCATCAAATGCAATTCAGCTACAGATAGACAACATTAACATCAGTAATAAAGATGATGGCAAGTTTCTTGGCCTATTCCTAGACAAGAGACTCAACTTCAGCACCCACATTCAACACATAACTAAGAAAGTCTCTAAGACAGTTGGTATACTCTCCAAAATCAGATATTATGTTCCTAACTCTGCTCTCCTCTCACTATATTATGCACTAATTTACCCCTATCTTAATTATGGCATCTGTGCATGGGGGTCTACCACTGCAAACCACCTTAAGCCCATCATCACACAGCAAAAATCTGCTATCAGAATGATAACTAACTCAGCTTTCAGACAACACTCAGCTCCCTTGTTTAAATCCCTAAACTTGCTAAATATTAACTCCCTCCACACATTCTCTTGTGTCAACTACATTTACAAAACCCTGTTCTTAAATGCAAACCATGCTCTGAAACTCTCCCTGGACAGATGTAATAGGACCCATTATCACCACACCAGAAATAAATATCTCTTTGATATCCCCAGGGTCAAACTTAATCTGTGTAAACACTCTATGCAAATTAAGGGACCTAGTTTATGGAACTCACTCCCTAGTGAATTGAAAAACTGTAAAACTTTTGCCTTATTTAAAAGCAAAACCAAAAAGTACCTAACTTCATCTTCTTAGTTTCCTACACTGAGCTTTAAATTTGCTCTGTACCTAGTGTTACCCAATCTCCTAATTTTTATGTAATTTCAAACAACCTTATCATTGTGTTCATTGCTGTCTTCTTTTATGTGCTAGCCATATGCTGTATTGTGACTACCAATTTTTGTCAACTACCATTCAAGCTGTCATTGCAACCAATCTTATATTGTTTCTGCTGTATTATGCCTACCAATTTTTTTGTCAACTACCATTCAAGCTGTCATTGCAATCAATCTTAGCTACCTATGTGCTTTAATATACTGTACCTACAATTTTCTCTCATCTTTTTTTCATTTCATGTAATCTGTTATCATTTTTTGTCTATAATTTTGCAAGTATTTACCTCCTTAAAATTTTCTTAGATTAAGGACCTGCCCGAAACGCTGCGCGTGCTAGTGGCTTTACAAGACTGTAATTACCATATTTGTATCCTCACATTCCTTATGTACATTCTTGTATATGCATAAATAAATAAATAAATAAATAATAAATATATATATATATATATATATATATATATATATATATATATATATATATATATATATATATATATATATATATATATATATGA
>NC_091186.1:31929752-32214752 GCF_040958095.1 Procambarus clarkii | reverse complement strand
TATATATATATATATATATATATATATATATATATATATATATATATATATATATATATATATATATATATATATATATATATTAGGCTTATTAGGCAAATCGGGCCTTGCATAGTAGGCTGAAAAGTGCGTTCTGGCTACTAGGTACGACATATATATATATATTATATATATATATATATATATATATATATATTAGTATATTTTGGTAGCAGTCTTTCCTGTAGACATATTTTATTAAATATGACCGAAAAAGTAAGATTAATAATTCTAACACGAATTTTCTCAATCTTTCGTACATTATGCTTCACTGTTGGAGGTAAATCAAAAATCACTTCTCCAAAATTCATTTTTATTTCTAGTCTGACGCGACACGGGCGCGTTTCGTAAAACTTATTACATTTTCAAAGACTTCACAAATACACAACTGATTAGAACTTGCGTTTCCCTGATTTTATATCTACATTTGAGTGAGGTGGGAAGGGTGATGTGGCATTACATTTGAGTGAGGTGGGAAGGATGATGTGGCATTAGAGGATATTAATAGGGTATTAAAAGTATCAACACAAGACAGAACACGAAACAATGGATATTGAATAGAAGTGTTTGTAGAAAGCCTATTGGTCCATATTTCTTGATGCTTCTATATTGGAGCGGAGTCTTGAGGTGGGTAGAATATAGTTGTGCAATAATTGGCTGTTGATTGCTGGTGTTGACTTCTTGATGTGTAGTGCCTCGCAAACGTCAAGCCGCCTGCTATCGCTGTATCTATCGATGATTTCTGTGTTGTTTACTAGGATTTCTCTGGCGATGGTTTGGTTATGGGAAGAGATTATATGTTCCTTAATGGAGCCCTGTTGTTTATGCATCGTTAAACGCCTAGAAAGAGATGTTGTTGTCTTGCCTATATACTGGGTTTTTTGGAGCTTACAGTCCCCAAGTGGGCATTTGAAGGCATAGACGACGTTAGTCTCTTTTAAAGCGTTCTGTTTCGTGTCTGGAGAGTTTCTCATGAGTAGGCTGGCCGTTTTTCTGGTTTTATAGTAAATCGTCAGTTGTATCCTCTGATTTTTGTCTGTAGGGATAACGTTTCTATTAACAATATCTTTCAGGACCCTTTCCTCTGTTTTATGAGCTGTGGAAAAGAAGTTCCTGTAAAATAGTCTAATAGGGGGTATAGGTGTTGTGTTAGTTGTCTCTTCGGAGGTTGCATGGCTTTTCACTTTCCTTCTTATGATGTCTTCGATGAAACCATTGGAGAAGCCGTTATTGACTAGAACCTGCCTTACCCTACAGAGTTCTTCCACGAAGTACTCAGCAATGGAAGCAAGTCGACGAAGAACTCTGTAGGGTAAGGCAGGTTCTAGTCAATAACGGCTTCTCCAATGGTTTCATCGAAGACATCATAAGAAGGAAAGTGAAAAGCCATGCAACCTCCGAAGAGACAACTAACACAACACCTATACCCCCTATTAGACTATTTTACAGGAACTTCTTTTCCACAGCTCATAAAACAGAGGAAAGGGTCCTGAAAGATATTGTTAATAGAAACGTTATCCCTACAGACAAAAATCAGAGGATACAACTGACGATTTACTATAAAACCAGAAAAACGGCCAGCCTACTCATGAGAAACTCTCCAGACACGAAACAGAACGCTTTAAAAGAGACTAACGTCGTCTATGCCTTCAAATGCCCACTTGGGGACTGTAAGCTCCAAAAAACCCAGTATATAGGCAAGACAACAACATCTCTTTCTAGGCGTTTAACGATGCATAAACAACAGGGCTCCATTAAGGAACATATAATCTCTTCCCATAACCAAACCATCGCCAGAGAAATCCTAGTAAACAACACAGAAATCATCGATAGATACAGCGATAGCAGGCGGCTTGACGTTTGCGAGGCACTACACATCAAGAAGTCAACACCAGCAATCAACAGCCAATTATTGCACAACTATATTCTACCCACCTCAAGACTCCGCTCCAATATAGAAGCATCAAGAAATATGGACCAATAGGCTTTCTACAAACACTTCTATTCAATATCCATTGTTTCGTGTTCTGTCTTGTGTTGATACTTTTAATACCCTATTAATATCCTCTAATGCCACATCATCCTTCCCACCTCACTCAAATGTAATGCCACATCACCCTTCCCACCTCACTCAAATGTAGATATAAAATCAGGGAAACGCAAGTTCTAATCAGTTGTGTATTTGTGAAGTCTTTGAAAATGTAATAAGTTTTACGAAACGCGCCCGTGTCGCGTCAGACTAGAAATAAAAATGAATTTTGGAGAAGTGATTTTTGATTTACCTCCAACAGTGAAGCATAATGTACGAAAGATTGAGAAAATTCGTGTTAGAATTATTAATCTTACTTTTTCGGTCATATTTAATAAAATATATATATATATATATATATATATATATATATATATATATATATATATATATATATATATATATATATATATATATATAACCAGTAGCCAGAACGCACTTTTCAGCCTACTATGCAAGGCCCGATTTGCCTAATAAGCCAAGTTTTCATGAATTAATATATTTTCTCTATTTTTTTCTTATAAAATGATAAAGCTATCCATTTCATTATGTATGAGGTCAATTCTTTTTTTATTGGAGTTAAAATTAATATAGATATATGACCGAACCTAACCAACCCTACCTAACCTATCTTTATAGGTTAGGTTAGGTAGCTGAAAATGTTAGGTTAGGTAGTCGAAAAAACATTAATTCATGAAAACTTGGCTTATTAGGCAAATCGGGCCTTGCATAGTAGGCTGAGATGTGTGTTCTGGCTACTAGGTACGACACATTATTATATATATATATATATATATATATATATATATATATATATATATATATATATATCGGACAATTAGTAAAAAAAAAAAAAAAAAAAAAAAAAAAATTAAATTATTTTACCTTGTACCTAGATCCACCAGGCCTGTTTGGTGCATGTTTCAGTACTTCAGAAATCTGGAAGGTCACATCCTCCTCCTCAACTTGTGGATGTGCATTGATAGATGATTCTGTAAAATTAAGTTATTTATATAATAATAAATTCAGTATAACAATAATATTCTATAAAATTAAAAGTAATTTATACATCAGTCAGATAAAACTCTCCAGAGATGGTGATACACAACATATAAAGGACAAGTTTCAGAACAAAATATGCATTTAGGAATAAGGTTTTGTACATGTAGGTAGCACATGAGAAAATAAGTGGAAGGTGATCAAGTTTATATTAACATGTTAATGGCTTTGTTAAAGCTTTGCAAGAATGAAAAAATATTAATAATATAATATCACCTACCAATTATTTGTACATCATTTATAAGTCAATTATTTGCATTATTATTATTCAATACTAATGATATAAAAATGCATTTTGTAATCTACTATTTATGCAAGTATTAAGCACAGGATCATGAAATAAACTGCAAAATACTGTAATGGATAAACCAATTAAGTTTACATTTTCCTATAGCTAAGTCAGTCAGTTCTATTAGCAGCAGAGAACAATTATGCCCAACCTCTATTAAATGAAACAATCTTAAGAGCAAGTGATAGAAATATAATCATTTATGCTTGGGAAAATATTATGGAATGGTTCCAAATATGAAAAATATTAAGTTTTTTGGTTAAAATTTTTTAACTTAAAATTTAAATTTTTAAGTGAATTTTAAACTTTAAAAAAATTATTTAATTTTTTGGTTACTTACTTAAAATAACATTATATAGTTCTTGTTTTTGTAGAAATGCCAATTTCTTCTTTTGCCCTTCCAGACTGTATAGTTACCACAGGCCGTTTGTTCATATCTTCATTATTCTTCGAACCGTGGTTGCACAATCAGACCCACGTACACTGGTTAAAAGCATCACCTAAAAGCAACAACAAAAATGTAGTACACTGACGAATTTTGAATATATATATATATATATATATATATATATATATATATATATATATATATATATATATATATATATATATATATTATATATATATATATATATATATATATATATATATATATTTATTATATATATATATATATATATATATATATATATATATATATATTATATATATATATATATATATATATATATATATATATATATATATATATATATATATATATATATATATATATATATATTATATATATATATATATATGTATGTATGCCATATACATATATATGCTATGTTGTATGCTACAACTTGGCTGATAATAAAGCCATTCACAACTGCAGGCCTAATAAAAAAAGGAGGTGGCATAGCAATATCTTACAAAGATACCTTCATCTGCAATAGTGTCATTAGTAATAGAGACGACTATTGTGAATATACCTTTGCCAAGTTCTCCAGTAAATCCCTTAAATCCTCCTTGACTATAAGTGCCATCTATAGATTTCCCAATACCAACACAGCTTCATTCTCAGATAACGTAAGGAATCTTATCATAAATAACAATCTCAACAAAAATCAAACCAACTTAGTGGTTTGTAATGGTGAACAAAACATGCAGATACTGTACTTATATATAACCTGTGAATAGAGTGTAATAACAGCAAAACTATTTGTTTATTGTTTTATGACCATAATAATTGAATCACTAATATGATTCACTAATATATAATCCTAATAATAATCACTAATATATAATCCATTGAGCATGCTGCATCTCTTTCAGTCTCTTTGCTATTTGAACAAGAGGGTTTTTAATTGATCGAACCATATTCTTAAAGTAAAGTAAATGAGATGTATTCCATATTTTGCAAAATATACGATGAAGGCACACAAACATTCATACCAAAACTGAAGGGCAGGATTTATGAGGAGACATTAGAGGCATTAAATATTCCAAAACTAGAAGACAGAAGGAAAAGAGGAGATATGGCTGAAGTATGTTGACCAGACCACACACTAGAAATTGAAGGGCGACGACGTTTCGGTCCGTCCTGGACCATTCTCAAGTCGATTGTGAGAATCGACTTGAGAATGGTCCAGGACGGACCGAAACGTCGTCGTCCCTTCAATTTCTAGTGTGTGGTCTGGTCAACATACCAAATATACTACACAAATATATATACTACACATACACAATACTAGGATGCACAATAAACTACCCTACACAGGCTGAGTATGGTGTGTACAATAAATGATTAGCTAAAAGATAAGAATGAGTTTGTATAAATGGGGTTAAATCAGAGTGGGAAAATGTAAGTGGAGTTCCTCAAAACTCTGTCCTGGGACCTCTGTAATTCATAATATATACAAATAATTTAGACTCAGGTTTGATCAGCAATATTTGAAAATTTCCAGATGATACAAAAGGGATTTTTTTCTGGATTCAGGATTATTTTTTTTATGGCTGAAAACATGTTTTCAGCAATAAAAGAAATACAGTATTGCTGGAACAACCGTCGACACCTTCAAGAGAAAACCTGAACATCTTCAAGAAGTGCTGGACAAACAAGACTGTGGTGGATATGTGGGCCTGAGGGGCCTGTCCAAGCAACAGCCTGTTGGACCAAGCTCTCACATGTCAAGCCTGGCCTTGGAAGGGCTTGGTGAGTAGAACAACTACCAGAACCCTATAATGCATGTATCAAGCAGATAACTAGGTTGTAGAGGATAGATAACATAGTGATTATAAGAAAACTAAAAACTCACTGGAAGCAATATAAATTACAAGAGTTGATACTCAACTTCTTTCCATTGTACCTCCCGTGTGTCAGCTTATCACTCTACTGCTAATATCACGGTACTGCAGAATATCTGTCTCTACATTGCCAAGGTGTCCAGGCAGTGAGCACCACATAATGCAGTGCAGTCCTGTAAGAATAAGCACAGTAAGTATGGGCATGGAGGGGGTGCAGCAGTGGCTTGTGAAGGGCTGGAGAGTAAATGGACAAAGCAGACAGATAAGATGGCAATATATAAGGGGAAAAAATTAAAAAGCTAGGATATAAAACTAATTGAGATCAAAAGCATAAATTACTAAAGTAGGGGAAAAAATAACAAATAACTTCATAAAAAAATTATCCAATTGCCAACAGCAACTTGGTAGTACGAGTAAGTCTAAGAAACAAAAAAAAATTAAATGCTGTTATCTGCAATGAAACAATACATACTATTGCACGTACCGAAACATTGATGAATGTAAAAAATAGAGAACTATTTGCTGAATGTCCCATAAATGGATTTAAACTATTTTACACAAAGAGTGGGGAGAAGCCATGTATGTTAGGGAATATTTGAAATGTAGTCTCGAAAAGTACACAACTGTGATAGGAAAATTAGGTCACATGGAGGAGTGGGTCTGTATACTATGGAAGACCTTGTATGCTCGGAGCTCCTTAACATTACAAATGAGGTGGTAGAGGTATTGGGATTAAAAATAGAGAAAATAAATTTAGTGATTATTCTAATATACAAACCGCCAGATGCAACGGCCGAGGAATTCACAGAACAGATAAACAAATTGGAGAACTCGATACCTCATATTATCTTCCTAGGTGACTTCAACTTGCCTAGTCTAAGATGGAGAATAGCAAACAATAATATTATACCAGGAAATTTATCGAGACCTAACCACTCAGCTTCCTGGCAATACGTTAGTAATGAATAAATATGATATATTTACTCATTATAATGTTGGTGCTGAATGTACAACACGAAAAAACATAATTTTAATCTGAAAAAGTATCTTTTTATAAAGAAATTAGACGAAAATAAAGAGCTGGCGACGCCAAATCAAGTCGACGATCCAAGCGTCGGTTAGGTTAAGTTAGGTCAACCTAACCTAACATATTATATTTATTCATTACTAACGTATTGCCAGGAAGCTTTGTGTAGCTTGTGGTAGCTTGTGGTAATTAGACGGACCCTCATTTTAACAGAAACTTGGCTAAGTAAAGACTATACCCAACTCTACAACTTAGCTGGTTATAAAGGCATTCATAATTGCAGGCCTAGTAAAAAAGGAGGTGTTATACCAAAACAGATGCAGAACTAGGAAACAGGATTTCTTCAACAGAAATTTTGAAATTGTTCACAATTTTTGTTAGACCAAAGTTGGAGTATGCAGCAGTTGTATGGTGCCCATATCTTAGAAAGCATATCAACAAACTGGAAACGGTGCAGAGACATGCCACTAAGTGGCATTAACTAAATGCCATTAAATATGCCAAATATACTACATAAATATACATACTACACATGCACAATAATTGTCCAGGGCCATCAACACACCTCCAGGGCCACCAACACACCTCCAGGGCCACCAACACACCTCCAGGGCCACCAACACACCTCCAGGGCCATCAACACACCTCCAGCTAGGGCCACCAACACACCTCCAGGGCCATCAACACGCCTCCAGGGCCATCAACACAACACCACCATCAACACACCTCCAGCCAGGGCCACCAACACACCTCCAGCCAGGGCCACCAACACACCTCCAGGGCCACCAACACACCTCCAGGGCCATCAACACACCTCCAGCTAGGGCCACCAACACACCTCCAGGGCCACCAACACACCTCCAGCTAGGGCCACCAACACACCTCCAGGGCCACCAACACACCTCCAGGACCACCAACACACCTCCAGGGCCATCAACACACCTCCAGCTAGGGCCACCAACACACCTCCAGGGCCACCAACACACCTCCAGGGCCACCAACACACCTCCAGGGCCAACAACACACCTCCAGGGCCATCAACACACCTCCAGCTAGGGCCACCAACACACCTCCAGGGCCACCAACACACCTCCAGGGCCACCAACACACCTCCAGGGCCATCAACACACCTCCAGCTAGGGCCACCAACACACCTCCAGGGCCATCAACACACCTCCAGCTAGGGCCACCAACACACCTCCAGGGCCATCAACACGCCTCCAGGGCCACCAACACACCTCCAGCCAGGGCCACCAACACACCTCCAGGGCCACCAACACACCTCCAGGGCCATCAACACACCTCCAGCTAGGGCCACCAACACACCTCCAGGGCCATCAACACACCTCCAGCTAGGGCCACCAACACACCTCCAGGGCCACTAACACACCTCCAGGGCCACCAACACACCTCCAGGGCCACCAACACACCTCCAGGGCCACCAACACACCTCCAGGGCCACCAACACACCTCCAGGGCCACCAACACACCTCCAGGGCCACCAACACACCTCCAGGGCCACCAACACACCTCCAGGGCCATCAACACACCTCCAGGGCCACCAACACACCTCCAGGGCCACCAACACACCTCCAGGGCCACCAACACACCTCCAGGGCCATCAACACACCTCCAGCTAGGGCCACCAACACACCTCCAGGGCCACCAACACACCTCCAGGGCCACCAACACACCTCCAGGGCCATCAACACACCTCCAGCTAGGGCCACCAACACACCTCCAGGGCCATCAACACGCCTCCAGGGCCACCAACACACCTCCAGCCAGGGCCACCAACACACCTCCAGGGCCACCAACACACCTCCAGGGCCATCAACACACCTCCAGCTAGGGCCACCAACACACCTCCAGGGCCATCAACACACCTCCAGCTAGGGCCACCAACACACCTCCAGGGCCACCAACACACCTCCAGGGCCACCAACACACCTCCAGGGCCACCAACACACCTCCAGGGCCACCAACACACCTCCCGGGCCACTAACACACCTCCAGGGCCACCAACACACCTCCAGGGCCACCAACACACCTCCAGGGTCACCAACACACCTCCAGGGCCACCAACACACCTCCAGGGCCACCAACACACCTCCAGGGCCACCAACACGCCTCCAGGGCCATCAACACAACACCACCATCAACACATCTCCAGCCAGGGCCATCAACACAACACCACCATCAACACACCATCCAGCCTACCACCACAAGCTTATATATATACTACACATGTCTAAGAGCAAATAAAAGAAAACAGTTACCTTAACTATTGAAGATGCAGCAGGATTTTGTGGATAAGGCAGCAGCCGTCCCTCTCGACACGGTTTTAAAATGGCGGCGACTACCACAACATGCAACGAGCCTAAAGAATGTCCAGCGCTAGCATTATCTAAACGCTATTATATATTATCAAGCAATACGGAAATCTAAAATAAAAAAAATGATACAAATAATTGTATTAAATATTTATTTGCAATTACAATATCTCGGGAATATATTTTTGCGTTAGCAAAACATATTAAGTTCGTATTTAGTTTAACTCATTTAAATTCTTTACAAATAATAACCTGATTTTACCTGATGGCCACTAACATTAATGTTTTATGTTGATACATTTCATACCCTTATTATTTCAATTTCTTTCTTTATTATGCACCCCATACCCATCCCGTGGGCGGTGGTGTAAAGGATTACAGAGGCACATAATGGGTTCAGGAACTGAACTCTCTAGTTTGTTTAGCTAAGCAAATAACAATTTTTGACGCTAGTTACAAAATTATTAATGTTATATATACACGTACACACTCTCATACATACATGTACATATATATATATATACGTATACATATATACATACACATACATATTTATAATCACCCACACAAATACACACATCAATAATCTCTGTGTCACTTATTTTATACATGTTCTTGTAGAACATTCTATTGCGAACACATTGGGCGCTGCCCAATAAACTCGCCCCTCGGGGCAAAATTGTTTTTTTTTTTTTTAATCTTGGTGGAACATAAAATGGCCGCCTGTGTTTATGCTGTCGTCAGATGGCGCTGTGACGTCACAGATGAGGGAAGCACGTACTGTGCATTAATGCCTCGATCCCTCGTTATTTATTTATTTTATTTGTTTATATATATACAAGAACGTACATTGGGGGTTAAGAGACAACATATAGAGCTTAAGTTAGAATTATAATCTTGTAAAACCACTAGCTTGCATATAGCGTTTCGGGCAAGTCCTTAAACTAATCTTTGAGCAAATTCTTAAACAAAGTTTTAGAGAATTAATTAAATGTAAAATTGATAAAAAGTGTTTAACAGGTACATTACAGCTTTACTTTACAAGTACAGATGATTTTAAATAGGATAATTACAGTAAAATTGTCAAAAAATTGTTTACAGGTACGATGCAAGAATTTTCGACACAAAAGCAGATCAGAACAATACACAATAATAACAATACACAATAATGAACAAGGAATCCTAAGTACAATTAGGAAAACATCTCAGGGTTATACATTGGATTACTGAAGCACAATATGAGGATCATTACAAATAGTAATGCAGTAGAATATGCACTCATATTCTATTATTAAGTTAATATTAAGTTCCTTCCTCATGTTAAGTATCTTTGTGGTACGAGGGACATCCAAGGATTATCTTCAAGGCTTCGTTCTGCAAGTTTTCAAGCCCTTTAAGCTTTCTTTCAGTCATCAAGGCAAGCAGAGATGCAACATAATCCACTAAAGATCTGATGTATGCAAGGTACATCATTTTGACAATTGTGACATTGGCACCATAGCCTGAGTGATAACCTGCAACATCTCCAAGAGGGCTTATGGAGCCTCTCATTATACTGACGACAGAGTCTGAATACAACAGGACAATACAAGACCAAGGTATTTGAATCTGTTAACATAGTCAAGCTGGGAGCCATCATACAGTTGCATCTTGCGAACAGCTCCTCCCTGCCTGGGTGGACACCCGTTTAGTATCTTTGTTTCCTCTGCTGAGATATGACTAAACCTAAGTCCTGACATATAAGACTAATACAGAGTTAAGAGTGTTCTGCATGTTAGCATAACAAGTAGCAAGAGGTAATCGTGATTAACAGTATCAAAGGCCTTTCTCAGGTCAATGAAGAGTCCAATTGGAAACTCATTTTTGTCAAGGGCAGAGTAAATTATATCAAGGAGACTAATAATTGCATCGTTGGTACTCTTTTGAGAGCGAAAGCCAAACTGACAGGGGCTAAGAATGTTGAATTTTACGAGATAGGAGTAGAGCTGTTTGTAGATAATTTTTTCAAATATTTTTGATAGTATGGGTAGGTTCGATATTGGTCTGTAGTTGTTTATGTCTGACGGATTACCTCCTTTATGAACTGGCGTTACTCTTGCGTTTTTAAGGATATCAGGGAAGGTATGACACTCAAGGGATTTGTTGAACAGCAGAGCTTTAGGTGGTGCAAGGGCATGGGAGGCGCTCTTGTATACAATGGATGGGATTTCACTGATGTTCCCAGCTTTGGTTTTTAGTGAGTGTATGATGGACACAACATCTGACGGGCTGACTGGTGAGAAGAGAAGAGAGTTTGGATAGCTGCCTGAGAGATATGTGTTGATATGTGTCTGAGTCTGTGGGATTTTATTGCAAGGTTAGCACCAATCGATGAAAAGAAGCTATTAAATTCATTCGCCATTTCTAAGTCAGATGACAGTGTAAGGCCATCCTTAGAGAGTGTTATCTGGTTGTGGGAGTGTTGTTTAGTTCCCAGGATGTTAGAGATGGTATTCCATGTGCTTTTCATGTTGCCTTTTGCTTCTTTGAATCTAGTCTCATAGTATGAAAGTTTTACTTTTCTTATGATACTGGTAAGCACTGATGAGTACCTTTTAACTACTTCCATTGGAATTAGGCCACTCCTAAATTTCTTTTCGTATTCATGTTTTTTGTTGATTAATTTAATTATGCCACTTGTGAGCCACGGGTTATTTTTTCTTTTATCAGTTACTTGTTTGGTAAGGAGGGGACAGTGAGTGTTGTAGAGGCTTAGAGTTTTGGAGAGAAAGAGGTTAGTTGATGAGTTTATATCCTGTGAATTATTAAATTCAGATTCCCAGTTAATATTGTGAAGTGCATTAGAGAGATTGCCTAAAGCTGATTCACTATGTAGCCTGAATGAAAGTTTTTTGGTTTCTGGTGGTGATGTGTCAATGTTTGCTATGAGGAAAGTAGGATAGTGGTCAGTTGTTCTGTCATAAATTACCCCAGATGTAAGGGGAGCTGTTATATTAGTCCATAGGTGATCCAGGGTAGTGGCAGATGTTTGAGTGACTCGGGTGGGCTTGGTGATTGTGGGGATTAGCATACAGGAGTGCATGCTGTTACGGAAATAGTCAACTTGAGGGTTGTTTTCAACATTCAATAAAGAAATTCTGGAGGGCTTCTGTGCAAGGGTTAGGATGAGCTAGCCTAAGCATTTTTATACCAATTTGACAGTTATTTTCAGTAACACGATAAACAACGCTCGGAATATTAAGTTCCTTTCTCATATTAAGTATCTTTGTGGTACGAGGGCACCCAAGGATTATCCTCACGGCTTCGTTCTGCAATTTTTCAAGCCCTCCAAGCTTTCTTTCAGGATGCCTTAA
Source organism: Procambarus clarkii (assembly GCF_040958095.1). Classification (NCBI taxonomy): domain Eukaryota; kingdom Metazoa; phylum Arthropoda; class Malacostraca; order Decapoda; family Cambaridae; genus Procambarus; species Procambarus clarkii. The sequence continues at coordinate 32,202,334 of NC_091186.1, read as the reverse complement.
AGTTAGTTTAGTTCATTTATTATGCACCCCATACCCATCTTGTGGGCGGTAGTGGAAAGGGTTGCAGAGGCACATAATGGGCTCAGGGACTGAACCCCACAATTCATTTAGCTAAGCAAGTTACAATCTTGATGAGCTAGTTACAAAATTCAGTATAAGTCGTCACATCAACAATGGGTTCGAGATCGATCACAAGTACAGTTTCTAAATTAAGCAACTGACATATGTGGAGAGCTAGTGTCGCAATTGATATGTTTGTCCTGCACACCGCCCCCCATCCAGTGGGCAGCGGTGGATAGGTTACAATCACTTTGTTACTACTTACAGTTAGCAAACTGGGGATATTTGGCTAAAATTTCTGGTACCAGATCATTTTGAATGAAATATTGACACATCGTTGGTACATTGGTTATAGAATTGTCTCTGAATTCACTATCACATAGTGACGGAGGGTGTGCGAATAATTTTGTTGACAGTTAACATTTGGTCAGATCTACATCGGCAGATAATGAGAATTCCCAGAAATACTTGTAACCGAGTCTAAGCCGAGCAGTAGTAACATCTAGAAGTCTGCTGATTTTATTGGATGAACAATAGATGTGTCGCACTTGCATAATAGTAGTGAACGAAAGTTAATCTCCCCAAACACTTTCGCGTTTTGGGCAAGTTACCCCTCCACTCTCTCCATTTTTTTTTTTGGACATTCCCTGGTAGTGTGCGGAAATACTGAAAAGTGTATACTCTTTTTAACTTTGTCACCTTAATTCTCGTCCTATGTCTTTCATTTTGGTATCAATGCGTTCGCAATAGAATTACCAACAGAACTATGTGCATATAATGTCAAAGACAGCAGCGCGCTCCACCCGCCGACAAGATGAATGTAGGCCAAGGGTACCAGAAAAAGAAAGCTGAGCCACCCTCAGGCAACTCTCATTACATTAGAGAGCGTGGTAATACTGAAAAGTGTATACCCTTTTCAACTTTGTTACCTCAATTCTCATCCTAGGTTTTTCAATTTAGCATCAATGTGTTCGCAATAGAATTCTCTACAGGACTAAAGGCATATAAACTCCAAAAGACCGGCTTACCATCCGCAACAAACAAAGAAAGCGAGAGCTTGTTACCAGGGAGCGCACAAGAGCGATAAAATGTATACACTCTTTTCATTCTGGTCACCTCAATTGTCATCCTAGGTCTTTCATTTTGGTATCAATGTGTTCGCAATAGAATTTCCAACCGGAATATATGCATGAAATGTCAAAAACAGCAGCGAGCTCCACCCGCTGACGTGATGAATGCACGGCGGACCATCCGCACAAAACAGAGAAAGTGAGAGAAAGTAACCCGGGAGCACTCTAGTGCAATGTAATGTGAACACTCTTTTCACTTTGGTTACCTCAATTCTCGTCATATGTCTTTCATTTTGGTATCAATGTGTTCGCAATTGTATCTGCTGGCATTTTACCCTTTGCTTGGATCTGAAGGGTTTTAGGCTCACCACGATGCAATCTGATAGTACCACACGTGTATATACCTATCTTCAAGCAGCAATTCACTCATTCAAACCGACTTATAATAGTTATCCATATATAAATGGTAATCTTTGTTCTACCTGTTAACCTGTCATATGAAGAAAGATTGTCAAAGCTTATATTACATTCTCTAGAAAAGCAAAGAATTAGGAGTGACATATGGTAGAGGTGCACAATGGGATGAATGGACATAACAAAGGGGACATTAATGGGGTATTAAAAGTAGCAACACAAGACAGAACTCGAAACAAAGTGTAAAAATTGGAAAAATTTAGATTTAGGAAAGAACTGCATGGGTAAATACACTGGGTTTGTACCTTAAGGTTCATGTATGCAATATTACAGAGTTCCAATTAACTCCCATGCATGCTGTTAATTTATGTTATGTTCATGTTTTTTATGTTAAAATGTTTTTGTTGATTTGTTTGTATATTTTCATAAGTAAAGCATGTTTACCGTCTTATTCCAAGTTTTATGATAACTTTACAAGGTTTAAAACATAAAGTTCAATATATATTCTGGTTTTCACACAGGAATTATACGTTAATATAACATCATAATAACGTAATTTTGTCGTGAAAATAACGTTATACTGACGTCATATAAATGTTATATTTATGTTATAAGAACGTAAATTGGATAGCTTTACAGAAAGTAAACAAAAAAAACTAAATGTTGACTGAAAATTATTTATTCTTAAATATAAAGCATGAAAACATTATAATAACATAGCATTCACTATTATTTTTAAATTTTTACATAAATCTTAAAAAACTGTGTCTCAAGAATATATGTTTTTAGTTATATCCTTTGATTTTAAGAACGTCAAATATACGTATTTATGTCAAAAGTTACAGTATTACCTTTGTGGCACCATTTAAAAACGTCCACAAACGTTCTGTGTTTGCTGGGAGGTTACAGGGAATTTATTAGGTAGTGCTTCGTTTTTATCTTAAACTGGTTGAGAGAGGTAGTCTTTAACATGGTTGGGAAGATCATTCCACATTCTGGGTCCCTTGATTTGAAGAGCATTTCTAGTATGATTAAGTCGTACTCTAGGAATATCAAAACTGTATTTATTTCTGGTGTGGTGCTCATGGGTTCTGTTACAACCTTCAATGAATCTTTTGAGGTCAGGATTGGCATTACAGTTCAGCGTTTTATATATGTATAATACACATGAGAGAATGTGCAATGACTTAATATCTAACATATTCAGAGATTTGAGTAGGGGTACAGAGTGATGTCTGGGGCTAGATTTGGATATTGTCCTAATAGCAGCTTTGCGTTGAGTAATTAGAGGACGTAAATGATTTTGGGTAGTAGAGTTCTTCTTTCTAGAGTAGAGTTCTAGTAGAGTAGAGTAATTCTTTGAGAGTTCTTTGGAGACAATTCCTAACCTACACTTCTTCTCAAGTTCATGTTTTTTATTAATAGATTTAAATATTCCTTTTGTAAGCCAAGGATTGTTTAGCCTTTTAGTTGTGACTTGTTTCGTTAGCATAGGACAGTGGGTGTTATAAAGGCTGAGAGTTTTTTGAAGAAATTATTGCACTGCTAGGTTGATGTCCCCTATGGTACCTAATTCAGACTCCCAGTTGATATTAGCGGTAGCAGCTATAAAATTGCCTATAGAAGTTTCATTGTGCAGCCTAAAGCTTATCTTCCTTGTATCTAGAGGTGGTTTGTTAATGTTGGTTAGGAGAAATGTGGGGTAATGGTCTGTAGTGCTATCGATGATTATCCCTGAAGTAAGTGGAGAGGTTATGTTAGTCCAGATGTGATCAAGAGCAGTGGCAGTACTTTCAGTGATTCTAGTAGGTCTAGTGATTAAGGGTATGAGGAAGCAATAATTCATACAGTTGAGGAAACTAGCAGCAGGAGGGTTATCAGGCTCACAGAAGTCAGTGTTAAAGTCCCCAGAAATAATTAAGTGGTTTTTGTTCAGTCTGTTCTCTAGTATTAGATTTCTAAGTTAGAGTTAAATTGAATCACATCAATGTTAGGAATTCTGTAGACAGCTCTCACAGTCAGGACAGCCTAGCCTCCCTTGACTCTGAAACAGGCAAATATATACTCTCCACAAGGGTCTCTAGTTTTAATTACTTTTAAGCAAGTCAGTTCTTGGTGGTCTAAGAAATTTTTTAAGTAGGTAAATACTAGCAAAATTTTTAAAAATGATAACAGGTACATAGCAAGAAAAAAATAATAGATGAGATAAATTTGTAGGTATATTAAAGCTCATAGGTAGCTCAGATTGATTGCAATGACAGCTTGAATGGTAATTTAACAAAAATTAGTAGGCACAATACAGCATATGGCTAGCACATAAAAGAAGACAGCAATGAACACAATGATAAAGTTGCTTGGATTAAGGACATAAAGTTTGGGAGATTGGGTAACACTAGATAAAAAGCAAATTAATGCTCAGTGTAGGAAACTACGAAGATTAGATTATATATTAACACATAATAGAACATGAAACATAGATATAAATTGGATAAGTAAGTAATTATCAAAGAAGGCACCAAGCCAGGAAGGCTATGTAGCAATAAATTGGACAGTTTAGATTTAGGAACGAGCTGGGTAAATACTAGTTCGTTATCAGGGTTGTCGATTGGAGGAACAATTACAGGTTAACGTATTTGACACAGGACCCCTTGATTGTTTCAAGCGTAGGTTAGACATGTATATGAATAAGTTTGAGTGGATTTTAAGAGGAGCTGCCACGTATGGGCTAATAAGCCTTCAACAGTTTTATGGATTCCTGTTCTTAACTTCCTGTGTTCTTGTATATTACAAGTTATGGGTTGTTTAAGCAAATTCCAAATATTGATAATAAATAAATAAATAAATATGTTTATTCAGGTAAGGTACATACTTACATACAAGTGATGTTACATTAATGGATTGATATATAGATAGAGCTAGTACATACAATGCCTAAAGCCACTATTACGCAATGCGTTTCGGGCAAGAAAAACATTAATATCTAGAACTTAATACTAATTGAGCATAAAGAATAAAAAGTGTTGAGAACAAATACAGATACAGATAATAAAAAAAAAAGGGGGAACATGACTGAAAAAGCAGCACAAATACAATAGGTTGACAAACAGTGTTGATTAAACAAAAAAAAAAAATACAGACATGGGTTGACAATAGAGGAGTGAGGTAGGTTACAGGGAATTTATTAGGTAGTTAATTAGATATTTCCAATACAGCATTATGTAGCATTCCATAATATAAGCATATACGGATGTTTTTCAAGCTACATGGCATTAGGCTACTGCTATTCACTAGACTTCTAATATATATCCACAAATACATGGTAAGGACTTATGGTACAGATATATAATATACATAGATATATGTGGCATACATTGGCAATACACATTTAATACTAGGGTGTTGGCGAAAAAAGAATAACTACATAAATTAATATTCGTGATACTATGCTAATCAGCCAAGACATCACTATACAGTTTGAGCACATCATACACCAGCTACAGTATGGTCATACTGGTGTATGTGTGGTCATAACACCACCTCACACCCATATGGTAATACAACAACACACCATGGTCCAGTATGGTAATATCACAACACACCATGGACCAGTATGGTAATATCACAACACACCATGGACCAGTATGGTAATATCACAACACACCATGGACCAGTATGGTAATATCACAACACACCATGGACCAGTATGGTAATATCACAACACACCATGGACCAGTATGGTAATATCACAACACACCATGGACCAGTATGGTAATATCACAACACACCATGGACCAGTATGGTAATATCACAACACACCATGGACCAGTATGGTAATATCACAACACACCATGGTCCAGTATGGTAATATCACAACACACCATGGACCAGTATGGTAATATCACAACACACCATGGTCCAGTATGGTAATATCACAACACACCATGGTCCAGTATGGTAATATCACAACACACCCGAGTGATAGTGAAATAGCAGTGATAGTGAAGTGATGGTAGTATAGTAGTGGTAGTGAGGTGATGGTGATATGACAGTGATGGTGATGGTGATATAGTAGTGATGGTGCGGTAGTGGTACTGTAGCAATGATAGTGATATAACAGTGAATGTAAGGAGGAAATCTATCAGTGTGAGGTGATAATGCGATGAAAGAGAAATGATGTTGGTGTAGCAGTGACAGTGTTATGTGATAGTGAGCTGTTGGTGATATAACAGAGACAACAGCTGTCATATGGTGACACCAACAATTTGTTACTTAACATGGTCAGTATATGACCCCAAGTGTGGAGCCTTTGGTGATGGTGATATATAGAGGTGATAGTGAAGCTATAGTGATACAGCAATGATAGGTTACAGTACTGAGAAGATATAGCATTGATGGTGATACAGCTGTCATTGTCAGGTATATGATACCAAAGTATAAATACCAAAGTGTTAAATACCAAAGATAGTGAAGTTATGATGATATAGTGATAAAGGTCTGTCCTTAAGTTACATTGTCATCAAAACACGCAGTCCATGGTGATGCGGGAGTGATGGTGATGGTACAGTGAACTAGAGTGTCAGCACAACACCACAGTAGTGATGGTGGTGGTACAGTGAACTAGAGTGGCAGCACAACACCACAGCAGAGATGGTGGTGGTACAGTGAACTAGAGTGGCAGCACAACACCACAGTAGTGATGGTGGTGGTACAGTGAACTAGAGTGGCAGCACAACACCACAGTAGTGATGGTAATGGTACAGTGAACTAGAGTGGCAGCACAACACCACAGTAGTGATGGTGATGGTACAGTGAACTAGAGTGGCAACACAACACCACAGTAGTGATGGTGGCGGTACAGTGAACTAGAGTGGCAGCACAACACCACAGTAGTGATGGTAATGGTACAGTGAACTAGAGTGGCAGCACAACACCACAGTAGTGATGGTAATGGTACAGTGAACTAGAGTGGTAGCACAACACCACAGTAGTGATGGTACAGTGAACTAGAGTGGCAGCACAACACCACAGTAGTGATGGTACAGTGAACTAGAGTGGCAGCACAACACCACAGTAGTGGTGGTGGCGGTACAGTGAACTAGAGTGGCAGCATAACACCACAGTAGTGATGGTGGTGGTACAGTGAACTAGAGTGGCAGCACAACACTACAGTAGTGATGGTGATGGTACAGTGAACTAGAGTGGTAGCACAACACCACAGTAGTGATGGTACAGTGAACTAGAGTGGCAGCACAACACCACAGTAGTGATGGTGATGGTACAGTGAACTAAAGTGGCAGCACAACACCACAGTAGTGATGGTGATGGTACAGTGAACTAGAGTGGCAGCACAACACCACAGTAGTGATGGTGGTGGTACAATGAACTAGAGTGGAAGCACAACACCACAGTAGTGATGGTGGTGGTACAGTGAACTAGAGTGGCAGCACAACACCACAGTAGTGATGGTAATGGTACAGTGAACTAGAGTGGCAGCACAACACCACAGTAGTGATGGTGATGGTACAGTGAACTAGAGTGGCAGCACAACACCACAGTCCACCACAGTCACCTCTGTAATGTCGCTGTGGTTGACTGCTGCCATCACCACATCCAGGCCGCTCACCACATTACCGAAGACACCTGACCACTGGCCACCATCCTGGCGGTCCCTGGTGCTGATGGAGAATTGGGCACCCCTGGGACCCCCGGCCCACCCCAGATAAACACAGCTCCTGCCCAGCCTGACCTCCGGTACTGCCCCTGGAGGTCAGGCAGCAGTGAGGCTCCTCCCTCACCGTCATTACTCTCGTAGTCTCCGCCCTCCACCCACTCCCCCGGGTGACCCTTGTCCCACACCTCCAACAGTATAGTGTTGTGGTAGGTGTGGCCCCGCTGGCCCGTACACAACAACACAAACTGTCTGGCCAGCGGAGTGTCAGGGGTCAGCCGGATGGTGACCCGCCCTCTTGTTGACCCCGCCCACCCGAGGTCAAGGAACGCCAGGGTGCAGGAGGGCTCCAGCACGCCCACAACCTCACTCTCCTGCAGAAAATGAAAAAAAATCATGCTGATAACTGTATAACAAAATGTTATCATATTAGTTATCATAACTCAGTAAATCAGTAATGTCAGTAAGACTAGTGGGTGTAATAAAGTAACCTGGAGGGTGTGGGCGTGGGCGGGCGTGGGCTGACGCAGGAGTGAGTGGAGGTACAGCTGTCCGTCTTGTAGAGTTATCCTGGCGGAGCGGCGGCCATCTTCATCGTCAAGGACGGCCAACATTCGGCCAGCCTCCACCAGCCTCTTGACGGGCTCACTCATCCTGCGGAGGTCCTCAGCCTGTGGACAGTGTGAGCCCCATTATCACCTGTGGTCAGTGTCAGCCCCATTATCACCTGTGGTCAGTGTCAGCCCCATTATCACCTGTGGACAGTGTCAGCCCCATTATCACCTGTGGACAGTGTCAGCCCCATTATCACCTGTGGACAGTGTCAGTCCCATTATATGGCACTTGTAGCTCCAGCCCCCCTCTACTGGCAGGGGGTTGGTGTTGGACCTGTAGCTCCAGCCCTCCTCTACTGGCAGGGGGTTGGTGTTGGACCTGTAGCTCCAGCCCACCTCTACTGGCAGGGGGTTGGTTCTGGACCTGTAGCTCCAGCCCTACTCTACTGGCAGGGGGGTTGGTGCTGGACCTGTAGATCCAGCCCCCCCTCTACTGGCAGGGGTTGCTGTTGGACCTGTAGCTCCAGCCCCCCCGCTACTAGCAGGGGGTTGGTGTTGAACCTGTAGCTCCAGCTGTGGGAACCGACCTGTGAGATTTATATTTATTTAATTTATATGAATATATATAGAATTTATATTTACATTAATTTATATACTTCGATAGCAATTTGTATGATGTTAAGTGGACTGTATTTCTGCAATAATCTCATAATCTCACAAATCGATCCTCTACACATTAGGGGGGTTTATATTAATTTAATTTATATATATGCAGCCAATCAAACTACAGTATTAGACTACATACATTGAAAAGGTTCCTTATCTTATAGTACAGCAGGTCTTAGTCCACCAGGTATAACTAGGTAGTAGACACCACATTTTCCCTCTTTGAGGTAGCTTCCATCACCCTGGTAACTGATGCACAAAGCATGCTTCCTCGTCTTGACCTGTCAACAGGGCGCTAGCTGTAAAGCCAGAATCCTATATATGACAGGTATATCAGAGAAACACTGTACATGGAACAATAAAGACCTGGCTTAATTACCTTTAGTTTGAGGCTATCTTGTGCTCTAACCGGCTAACCCTATATACACTGACATTAATGGCCATAAATGAAAGATAAACGGGTTTCGGAAAGAACACTAAACTTGAATTTGTTGACAGCGTGTTGAAGATGGTACACCTTTGGTTTCCATAACACTACGTCCAAGTAAAATTAACAGGAGCCGTATTTGCTCCCGTGAGCCTCTCTGGTCTTAGTATAAACAATGGCTGCCCCTCCCTCACCCTGATGCCTGGCTTACATTGTCCAGAAGACAGAAAGTGATAGAAGGGTCACATTTACTCTACTTTAATATTGATAAATAAGTTAATTTATATGAGATGTTTTTATGATGGTAAAGTCCAAAGACTAATGTATTTAAGAATAATTCCCAGCAGAATAGCTGGTGAATTTATAATAGTATGTGGTGATGATATCCCGTTTTCTATAGACGGTAATTCCACTACAAGTTACGTTTTCAATGGGTAACTTGTTTATACAATACAGCTATTATCTGTCTATATGATATTAAATGGTGTCGGATTTTCCGACACCAGCCCCCCTCTACTGGCAGGGGCGATAGTGCTGGACCAGCAGCTCCAGCCCCCCCTCTACTGACAGAGGGTTGGTTCTGGACCTGTAGCTCAAGACCCCCTCTACTGGCAGGGTGTTGTTCTGGACCTGTAGCTCCAGCCCCCCCCCCCTCTACTGGCAGGGGGTTGGCGCTGGACCTGTAGCTCCAGCCCCCCTCTACTGGCAGGGGTTTGGTGTTAGACCTGTAGCTCCAGCCCCCCCCCCCCCCTCTACTGGCAGGGGGTTGGTGCTGGACCTGTAGCTCCAGCCCTCCTCTAATGCCAGGAAGTTGGTGCTGGACCTGGTGCTACAGCCCCCTCTACTAGCAGGGGTTGGTGCTGGGCCTGTAGCTCTAGCCTCCCTCTACTGGCAGGGGGTTGGTGCTGGACCTATAGCTCCAGCCCACCTCTACTGGCAGGGGGTTGGTGCTGGACTGTAGCTCCAGCCCCCCTCTACTGGTAGGGGATTAGTCCTAGACCTGTATCTCCAGCCCCCCCTCTACTGGCAGGGGGTTGGTGTTGAAACTGTAGCTCCAGGCCCCCCTCTACTAGTAGGTGTTGGTGATGGGCCTGTAGCTCTAGCCTCCCTCTACTGGCAGGGGGTTGGTGCTGGACCTGTAGTTCTTGGCCCCCATCTACTGGCAGGGGGTTGGTGCTGGACATGTAGCTCCAGCCCCCCTCTACTGGCAGGGGGGGGGAGGATGGTGCGGGACCTGTAGCCCCAGACCTCATCTACTGGCAGGGGTTTGTGCTGGACCCCCCTCTACTGGCAGGGGTTGGTAGTGGACCTGTAGCTCCAGCCCCCCCCCCTCCCTCTACTGGCAAGGTGTTGGTGCTGGACCTGTAGCTCCAGCCCCCTTCTAAAGGCAGGGGTTGGTGCTGGACCTATACCTCCAGCCCACCTCTACTGGCAAGGGGGTTGGTGCTGGACCTGTAGCTCCAGCCCACCTCTACTGGCAGGGGGTTGGTGCTGGACCTGTAGTTCTTGGCCCCCATCTACTGGCAGGGGGTTGGTGCTGGACATGTAGCTCCAGCCCCCCTCTACTGGCAGGGGGGGGGGGAGGATGGTGCGGGACCTGTAGCCCCAGACCTCATCTACTGGCAGGGGTTTGTGCTGGACCCCCCTCTACTGGCAGGGGTTGGTAGTGGACCTGTAGCTCCAGCCCCCCCCCCCTCCCTCTACTGGCAAGGTGTTGGTGCTGGACCTGTAGCTCCAGCCCCCTTCTAAAGGCAGGGGTTGGTGCTGGACCTATACCTCCAGCCCACCTCTACTGGCAAGGGGGTTGGTGCTGGACCTGTAGCTCCAGCCCACCTCTACTGGCAGGGGGTTGGTGCTGGACCTGTAGTTCTTGGCCCCCATCTACTGGCAGGGGGTTGGTGCTGGACATGTAGCTCCAGCCCCCCTCTACTGGCAGGGGGGGGGAGGATGGTGCGGGACCTGTAGCCCCAGACCTCTTCTACTGGCAGGGGTTTGTGCTGGACCCCCCCCCCTACTGGCAGGGGTTGGTAGTGGACCTGTAGCTCCAGCCGCCCCCCCCCTCCCTCAACTGGCAAGGTGTTGGTGGTGGACCTGTAGCTCCAGCCCCCTTCTAAAGGCAGGGGTTGGTGCTGGACCTATACCTCCAGCCCACCTCTACTGGCAAGGGGGTTGGTGCTGGACCTGTAGCTCCAGCCCACCTCTACTGGCAGGGGGTTGGTGCTGGACCTGTAGCTCCAGCCCCCCTATACTGGCAGGGGGTTAGTCCTAGACCTGTATCTCCAGCCCCCCCTCTACTGGCAGGGGGTTGGCGTTGAAACTGTAGCTCCAGCCCCCCTCTACTAGCAGGGGGTTGGTGCTGGACCTGTAGCTCCAGCCCCCATCTACTGGCAGGTGGTTGGTGCTGGACCTGTAGCTCCAACCCCCCCCCGTCTACTGGCAGGGGGGTTGGTGCTGGACCTGTTGCTCCAACCCCCCCCCCCCTCTACTGGCAGGGGGATTGGTGATGGACCTGTAGTTCCAGCCCCTCCCCCCCCTCTACTGGCAGGGGGTTGGTTTTAGACCTGCAGCTCCAGCCCCCTTCTACTGGCAGGGGGTTGGTGCTGGACCTGTAGCTCCAGCCCCCATCTACTGGCAAGGGGTTGGTGTTGGACCTGTAGCTGCAGCCCCCCCCCCTCTACTGGCAGGGGGTTGGTTTTAGACCTGTAGCTCCAGCCCCCTTCTACTGGCAGGGGGTTGGTTTTAGACCTGTAGCTCCAGCCCCCTTCTACTGGCAGGGGGTTGGTTTTAGACCTGTAGCTCCAGCCCCCTTCTACTGGCAGGGGGTTGGTGCTGGACCTGTAGCTCCAGACCCCCTCAACTGGCAGGGCGTTGCTGATGGACCTGTAGCTGATGCTGCCCCCCCCCCCTCTACTGGCAAGGGGTTGGTGCTGGACCTGTACCCACAGCCTCCCTCTTCTGGCAGGGGGTTCTTGCTGGACTTGCAGCTCCTGGCCCCATCTACTGACAGGGGATTGGTGCTGGACCTCTAATTCCAGAATCCCTCTACTGGCAGGGGGTTGGTGCTGAACCTGTAGCTCCAGCCCCCCCTCTACTGGCAGGAGATTGGTGCTGGACCTGTAGCTCCAGCCCGCCTCTATTGGCAGGGGGTTGGTGCTGGACCTGTAGCCCTAGCTCCCTTCTACTGGCAGGGTGTTGGTACTGGACCTGTATCTCCAGCCCCCCCTCTACTGGCAGGGGGTTGGTGCTGGACCTGTTGCTCCAGCCCCTCTCTACTGGCAGGGGGTAATGCTGGATTTGTTGCTCCAGCGCTCCTCTACTGGCAGGGGTTTAGTGCTGAACCTGTAGTTCCAGCCCACCTCTACTGGCATGGGGTTGGTTCTGGACCTGTAGCTCCAGCCCACCTCTACTGGCAGAGGGTTGGTGCTGGACCTGTAGCTCCTGGCCCCTCTCTACTGGCAGGGGGGTTGGTGCTGGACCTGTAGCTCCAGCCTCCTCTCTACTGTCAGGGGGGTTGGTGCTGGACCTGTAGATCCAGCCCCCCTCTATTGGCAGGGGGTTGGTGTTGGACCAGTAGCTCGAGCCCACCTCTACTGGCAGGGGGTTGGTGCTGGACCTGAAGCTCCAGCCCCCCTCTACTAGCAGGGGGTTGGTGTTGGACCAGTAGCTCTAGCCCTCCTCTACTGGCAGGGGGTTGGTGTTGGACATGTAGCTCCAGCCCTCCCCTCTACTGGCAGGGGGTTGCTTCTGGACCTGTAGCTTCAGCCCCCCCCTCTACTGGAAGGGGGGTTGATGCTGGATCTGTAGCTCCTGGCCCCTCTCTACTGGCAGGGGGTTGGTGCTGGACCTGTAGCTCAAGACCCCCTCTACTGGCAGGGTGTTGTTCTGGACCTGTAGCTCCAGCCCCCCCCCCCCTCTACTGGCAGGGGGTTGGTGCTGGATCTGTAGCTCCTGGCCCCTCTCTACTGGCAGGGGGTTGGTGCTGGACCTGTAGCTTCAGCCCCACTTTACTGGCAGGGGGGTTGGTGCTGGACCTGTAGCTCCTCCCCCCCCCCCAGTACTGGCAGGGTGTTCGTGCTGGACCTGTAGCTCCAGCCCCCCTCTACTGGCAGAGGGTTGGTGCTAGAACTGTAGCTCCAGCCCCCCTCTACTGGCAGGGTGTTGGTGCTGGACCTGTAGCTCCAGCCCCCTTCTACTGGCAGAGGGTTGGTGCTGGAACTGTAGCTCCAGCTTTCCTCTACTGGCAGAAGGTTGGTGCTGGACCTGTAGCTCCAGCCCCCCTCTACTGGCAGGGTGTTGGTGCTGGACCTGTAGCTCCAGCCCCCCTCTACTGGCAGGGTGTTGGTGCTGGACCTGTAGCTCCAGCCCCCCTCTACTGGCAGGGTGTTGGTGCTGGACCTGTAGCTCCAGCCCCCTTCTACTAGCAGAGGGTTGGTGCTGGACCTGTAGCTTCAGCCCCCCCCTCTACTGGCAGGGGGTTGGTGCTTGACATAGGTCCAGCCCCCCCCCCTCTACTGGCAGAGGGTTGCTTCTGGACCTGTAGCTTCAGCCCCCCCCTCTACTGGAAGGGGGGTTGATGCTGGACCTGTAGCTCCACCCCCCTGGTACTGGACCTGTAGCTCCACCCCCCTGGTGGTGGACCTGTAGCTCCACCCGCCTGGTGCTGGACCTGTAGCTCCAGCCCCCCTCTACCAGCAGGGGTTCGTGCTGGACCTGTAGCTCCATCTTCCTTCTACTGGCAGGGGGTTGGTGCTGGACCTGTAGCTCCAGACCCCCCCCCCCGTCTCTACTGACAGAGGGTTGCTGCTGGACCTGTAGCTCCAGACCCCCCCCCCCCTGTCTCTACTGACAGAGGGTTGGTGCTGGACCTGAAGCTCCAGCCCCCCTCTACTGGCAGGGGGTTGGTGCTGGACCTGTAGCTTCAGCCTCCCTCTACTGGCAGGGGGTTGGTGCTGGACCTGTAGCTCCAGCCCCCCTCTACTGGCAGGGGGTTGGTGCTGGACCTGTAGCTCCAGCCCCCCTCTACTGACATAGGGTTGGTGCTGGACCTGTAGCTCCAGACCCCCCCCCCCGTCTCTACTGACATAGGGTTGGTGCTGGACCTGTAGCTCCAGCCCCCCTCTACTGATAGGGTTGGTGCTGGACCTGTAGCTCCAGCCCCCCTCTACTGACATAGGGTTGGTGCTGGACCTGTAGCTCCAGACCCCCCCCCCCCCCGTCTCTACTGACAGAGGGTTGGTGCTGGACCTGTAGCTCCAGCCCCCCTCTACTGGCAGGGGGTTGATGCTGAACCTGTAGCTCCAGCCCCCCTCTACTGACAGGGGGTTGGTACTGGACCTGTAGCTCCAGCCGACCTCTACTGGCAGGGGGTTGGTGCTGGACCTGTAGATCCAGCCCCCACCCTCTACAGGCAGGGGGTTGGTGCTGGACCTGTAGCTCCAGCCCCCATTTACTGGCAGAGGGGTTGGTGCTGGGCCAGTTGCTCCTGTCCCCCTCTACCGGCAGGGGGTTGGTGCTGGACCTGTAGCTCCAGCCCCTCTCTCTACTGGCAAGGGGTTGGTGCTGGACCTGTAGCACCAGCCCCCCTCTACTGGCAGAAGGTTGGTGCTGGACCTGTTGCTCCAGCCTCCTCTACTGGCAGGGGGTTGGTGCTGGACTTGTTGCTCCAGCGCTCCTCTACTGGCAGGGGGTTGGTGCTGGACCTGTAGCTCCAGCCCCCTCTACTGGCAGGGGGTTGGTGCTGGACCAGTACCTCCAGCCCCCCTCTACTGGCAGGGGGTTGGTGCTGGACCAGTAGCTCCAGACCCCTCCCCCCCCGTCTCTACTGTCAGGGGTGTGGTTCTGGGCCTGTAGCTCCAGCCCCACTCTACTGGCAGGGGGGATGGTGCTGGACCTGTAGCTCCAGCCCACCTCTACTGGCAAGGGGTTGGTGCTGGACCTGTAGCTCCAGCCTCCCCTTTACTGGCAGGGAGGTTGGTGCTGGATCTGTAGCTCCAGCCCCCCTCTACTGGCAGGGGGTTGGTGCTGGACCTGTAGCTCCAGCCCACCTCTACTGGCAGGGGGTTGGTGCTGGACCTGTAGATCCAGCCCCCACCCTCTACAGGCAGGGGTTGGTGCTGGACCTATACCTCCAGCCCACCTCTACTGGCAAGGGGGTTGGTGCTGGACCTGTAGCTCCAGCCCACCTCTACTGGCAGGGGGTTGGTGCTGGATCTGTAGCTCCAGCCCCCCTATACTGGCAAGGGGTTAGTCCTAGACCTGTATCTCCAGCCCCCCCTCTACTGGCAGGGGGTTGGCGTTGAAACTGTAGCTCCAGCCCCCCTCTACTAGCAGGGGGTTGGTGCTGGACCTGTAGCTCCAGCCCCCATCTATTGGCAGGGGGTTGGTGCTGGACCTGTAGCTCCAACCCCCCCCCCCTCTACTGGCAGGGGGGTTGGTGCTGGACCTGTTGCTCCAACCCCCCGCCTCTACTTGCAGGGGGGTTGGTGATGGACCTGTAGTTCCAGCCCCTCCCCCCCTCTACTGGCAGGGGGTTGGTTTTAGACCTGCAGCTCCAGCCCCCTTCTACTGGCAGGGGGTTGGTGTTGGACCTGTAGCTGCAGCCCCCCCCCCCTCTACTGGCAGGGGGTTGGTTTTAGACCTGTAGCTCCAGCCCCCTTCTACTGGCAGGGGGTTGGTTTTAGACCTGTAGCTCCAGCCCCTTTCTACTGGCAGGGGGTTGGTTTTAGACCTGTAGCTCCAGCCCCCTTCTACTGGCAGGGGGTTGGTGCTGGACCTGTAGCTCCAGACCCCCTCAACTGGCAGGGCGTTGCTGATGGACCTGTAGCTGATGCTGCCCCCCCCCCTCTACTGGCAAGGGGTTGGTGCTGGAACTGTACCCACAGCCTCCCTCTTCTGGCAGGGGGTTCTTGCTGGACTTGCAGCTACTGGCCCCATCTACTGACAGGTGATTGGTGCTGGACCTCTAATTCCAGAATCCCTCTACTGGCAGGGGGTTGGTGCTGAACCTTTAGCTCCAGCCCCCCCTCTACTGGCAGGAGATTGGTGCTGTACCTGTAGCTCCAGCCCCCCTCTATTGGCAGGGGGTTGGTGCTGGACCTGTAGCCCTAGCTCCCTTCTACTGGCAGGGGGTTAGTGCTGGACCTGTAGCTCCAGCCCCCCCTCTACTGGCAGGAGATTGGTGCTGGACCTGTTGGGTCAGCCCCTTCTGCTGGCAGGGGGTTGGTGCTGGACCTGTAGCTCCAGCCCCCACTCTACTGGCAGGAGATTGGTGCTGGACCTGTAGCTCCAGCCCCCCTCTATTGGCAGGGGGTTGGTGCTGGACCTGTAGCCCTAGCTCCCTTCTACTGGCAGGGGGTTAGTGCTGGACCTGTAGCTCCAGCCCCACTCTACCTGCAGGGGGTTGGTGCTAGACCTGTAGCTCCTGCCCCCATTTACTGGCAGAGGGGTTGGTGCTGGGCCAGTAGCTCCTGTCCCCCTCTACCGGCAGGGGGTTGGTGCTGGACCTGTAGCTCCAGCCCCTCCTTCTACTGGCAAAGGGTTGGTGCTGGACCTGTAGCACCAGCCCCCCTCTACTGGCAGGGGGTTGGTGCTGGACCTGTTGCTCCAGCCTCCTCTACTGGCAGGGGGTTGGTGCTGGACATGTAACTCCAGCCCCCCCCCCCCCCTTCTACTGGCAGGGTGTTGGTACTGGACCTGTATCTCCAGCCCCCCCTCTACTGGCAGGGGGTTGGTGCTGGACCTTTTGCTCCAGCCCCTCTCTACTGGCAGGGGGTTGGTGCTGGACTTGTTGCTCCAGCGCTCCTCTACTGGCAGGGGTTTAGTGCTGAACCTGTAGTTCCAGCCCACCTCTACTGGCATGGGGTTGGTTCTGGACCTGTAGCTCCAGCCCATCTCTACTGGCAGAGGGTTGGTGCTGGACCTGTAGCTCCTGGCCCCTCTCTACTGGTTGGGGGGTTGGTGCTGGACCTGTAGCTCCAGCCTCCTCTCTACTGTCAGGGGGGGTTGGTGCTGGACCTGTAGATCCAGCCCCCCTCTATTGGCAGGGGGTTGGTGTTGGACCAGTAGCTCGAGCCCACCTCTACTGGCAGGGAGTTGGTGCTGGACCTGAAGCTCCAGCCCCCCTCTACTAGCAGGGGGTTGGTGTTGGACATGTAGCTCCAGCCCTCCCCTATACTGGCAGGGGGTTGGTGTTCGACCAGTAGTTCCAGCCCCCCCTCTACTGGCAGGGGGTTGGTGCTGGACCTGTAGCTCCTGGCCCCTCTCTACTGGCAGGGGGTTGGTGCTGGACCAGTAGCTTCAGCCCCACTTTACTGGCAGGGGGGTTGGTGCTGGACCTGTAGCTCCTCCCCCCCCCCCTGTACTGGCAGGGTGTTCGTGCTGGACCTGTAGCTCCAGCCCTCCTCTACTGGCAGACGGTTGGTGCTAGAACTGTAGCTCCAGCGCCCCTCTACTGGCTGGGTGTTGGTGCTGGACCTGTAGCTCCAGCCCCCTTCTACTGGCAGAGGGTTGGTGCTGGAACTGTAGCTCCAGCTTTCCTCTACTGGGAGGGGGTTGGTGCTGGACCTGAAGCTCCAGCCCCCCCCCCTCTACTGGCAGAAGGTTGGTGCTGGACCTGTAGCTCCAGCCCCCTCTACTGGCAGGGTGTTGGTGCTGGACCTGTAGCTCCAGCCCCCCTCTACTGGCAGGGTGTTGGTGCTGGACCTGTAGCTCCAGCCCCCCTCTACTGGCAGGGTGTTGGTGCTGGACCTGTAGCTCCAGCCCCCTTCTACTAGCAGAGGGTTGGTGCTGGACCTGTAGCTTCAGCCCCCCCTCTACTGGCAGGGGGTTGGTGCTTGACATATAGCTCCAGCCCCCCCCCCTCTACTGGCAGAGGGTTGCTTCTGGACCTGTAGCTTCAGCCCCCCCCCCTCTACTGGAAGGGGGGTTGATGCTGGACCTGTAGCTCCACCCCCCTGGTGCTGGACCTGTAGCTCCACCCCCCTGGTGGTGGACCTGTAGCTCCAACCCCCTGGTGGTGGACCTGTAGCTCCAGCCCCCCTCTACCAGCAGGGGTTCGTGCTGGACCTGTAGCTCCATCTTCCTTCTACTGGCAGGGGGTTGGTGCTGGACCTGTAGCTCCAGACCCCGCCCCCCCCCGTCTCTACTGACAGAGGGTTGGTGCTGGACCTGAAGCTCCAGACCCCCCCCCCCTGTCTCTACTGACAGAGGGTTGGTGCTGGACCTGTAGCTCCAGTCCCCCTCTACTGGCAGGGGGTTGGTGCTGGACCTGTAGCTTCAGCCTCCCTCTACTGGCAGGGGGTTGGTGCTGGACCTGTAGCTCCAGCCCCCCTCTACTGACATAGGGTTGGTGCTGGACCTGTAGCTCCAGATCCCCCCTCTACTGACATAGGGTTGGTGCTGGACCTGTAGCTCCAGCCCCCCTCTACTGACATAGGGTTGGTACTGGACCTGTAGCTCCAGACCCCCCCCCCCCCCCGGTTCTACTGACAGAGGGTTGGTGTTGGACCTGTAGCTCCAGCCCCCCTCTACTGGCAGGGGGTTGATGCTGGACCTGTAGCTCCAGCCCACCTCTATTGGCAGGGGGTTGGTGCTGGACCTGTAGATCCAGCCCCCACCCTCTACAGGCAGAAGGTTGGTGCTGGACCTGTAGCTCTAGCCCCCATTTACTGGCAGAGGGGTTGGTGCTGGGCCAGTAGCTCCTGTCCCCCTCTACCGGCAGGGGGTTGGTGCTGGACCTGTAGCTCCAGCCCCTCTCTACTGGCAGGGGGTTGGTGCTGGACCTGTAGCACCAGCCCCCCTCTACTGGCAGGGGGTTGGTGCTGGACCTGTTGCTCCAGCCTCCTCTACTGGCAGGGGGTTGGTGCTGGACTTGTTGCTCCAGCGCTCCTCTACTGGCAGGGGGTTGGTGCTGGACCTGTATCTCCAGCCCCCGTCTACTGGCAGGGGGTTAGTCCTAGACCTGTATCTCCAACCCCCCTCTACTGGCAGGGGGTTGGTGCTGGACCTGTAGCTCCAGCCCCCTCTACTGGCAGGGGGTTGGTGCTGGACCAGTACCTCCAGCCCCCCTCTACTGGCAGGGGGTTGGTGCTGGAACAGTAGCTCCAGACCCCCCCCCCCCTTCTCTACTGTCAGGGGTGTGGTTCTGGGCCTGTAGCTCCAGCCCCCCTCTACTGGCAGGGGGTTGGTGCTGGACCTGTAGCTCCGGCCCCCTCTACTGGCAGGGGGTTTAATCTGGACCTGAAGCTCCAGCCCCCCCTCCCTCTACTGGCAGAGGGGATGGTGCTGGACCTGTAGCTCCAGCCCACCTCTACTGGCAAGGGGTTGGTGCTGGACCTGTAGCTCCAGCCCCCCCTCTACTGGCAGGGAGGTTGGTGCTGGATCTGTAGCTCCAGCCCCCCCTTTACTGGCAGGCGGTTGGTGATGGACCTGTAGCTCCAGTAGCCCTCTACTGGCAGGGGGTTGGTGCTGGACCAGTAGCTCCAGCCCCCCTCTACTGGCAGGGGGTTGGTGCTGGACCAGTAGCTCCAGCCCCCCTCTACTGGCAGGGGGTTAGTGCTTGACCAGTAGCTCCAGCCCCCCTCTACTGGCAGGGGATTGGAGCTGGACCAGTAGCTCCAGCCCCCCTCTACTGGCAGGGGGTTGGTGCTGGACCAGTAGCTCCAGCCCCCCTCTACTGGCAGGGGGTTAGTGCTTGACCAGTAGCTCCAGCCCTCCTCTATTGGCAGGGGGTTTGTGTTGGACCAGTAGCTCGAGCCCACCTCTACTGGCAGGGAGTTGGTGCTGGACCTGAAGCTCCAGCCCCCCTCTACTAGCAGGGGGTTGGTGTTGGACCAGTAGCTCTAGCCCTCCTCTACTGAAAGGGGGTTGGTGTTGGACATGTAGCTCCAGCCCTCCCCTCTACTGGCAGGATGGCTGGTGTTCGACCAGTAGTTCCAGCCCCCCCTCTACTGGCAGGGGGTTGGTGCTGGACCTGTAGCTCCTGGCCCCTCTCAACTGGCAGGGGGTTGGTGCTGGACCTGTAGCTTCAGCCCCACTTTACTGGCAGGGGGGTTGGTGCTGGACCTGTAGCTCCTCCCCCCCCCCCCAGTACTGGCAGGGTGTTCGTGCTGGACCTGTAGCTCCAGCCCCCCTCTACTGGCAGAGGGTTGGTGCTAGAACTGTAGCTCCAGCCCCCCTCTACTGGCAGGGTGTTGGTGCTGGACCTGTAGCTCCAGCCCCCTTCTACTGGCAGAGGGTTGGTCCTGGAACTGTAGCTCCAGCTTTCCTCTACTGGCAGAAGGTTGGTGCTGGACCTGTAGCTCCAGCCCCCCTCTACTGGCAGAAGGTTGGTGCTGGACCTGTAGCTCCAGCCCCCCTCTACTGGCAGGGTGTTGGTGCTGGACCTGTAGCTCCAGCCCCCCTCTACTGGCAGGGTGTTGGTGCTGGACCTGTAGCTCCAGCCCCCCTCTACTGGCAGGGTGTTGGTCCTGGACCTGTAGCTCCAGCCCCCTTCTACTAGCAGAGGGTTGGTGCTGGACCTGTAGCTTCAGCCCCCCGTCTACTGGCAGGGGGTTGGTGCTTGACATATAGCTCCAGCCCCCCCCCCTCTACTGGCAGAGGGATGCTTCTGGACCTGTAGCTTCAGCCCTCCCCCTCTACTGGAAGGGGGGTTGATGCTGGACCTGTAGCTCCACCACCCTGGTGCTGGACCTGTAGCTCCACCCCCCTGGTGGTGGACCTGTAGCTCCACCCCCCTGGTGCTGGACCTGTAGCTCCAGCCCCCCTCTACCAGCAGGGGTTCGTGCTGGACCTGTAGCTCCATCTTCCTTCTACTGGCAGGGGGTTGGTGCTGGACCTGTATCTCCAGACCCCCCCCCCCGTCTCTACTGACAGAGGGTTGGTGCTGGATCTGTAGCTCCAGACCCCCCCCCTGTCTCTACTGACAGAGGGTTGGTGCTGGACCTGTAGCTCCAGCCTCCCTCTACTGGCAGGGGGTTGGTGCTGGACCTGTAGCTCCAGCCCCCCTCTACTGGCAGGGGGTTGGTGCTGGACCTGTAGCTCCAGCCCCCCTCTACTGACATAGGGTTGGTGCTGGACCTGTAGCTCCAGACCCCCCCCCCCCCCCCCCGTCTCTACTGACATAGGGTTGGTGCTGGACCTGTAGCTCCAGCCCCCCTCTACTGACATAATGTTGGTGCTGGACCTGTAGCTCCAGACCCCCCCCCCCGTCTCTACTGGCGGAGGGTTGGTGCTGGACCTGTAGCTCCAGCCCCCCTCTACTGGCAGGGGGTTGATGCTGGACCTGTAGCTCCAGCCCCCCTCTACTGGCAGGGGGTTGGTACTGGACCTGTAGCTCCAGCCCACCTCTACTGGCAGGGGGTTGGTGCTGGACCTGTAGCTCCAGCCCACCTCTACTGGCAAGGGGTTGGTGCTGGACCTGTAGCTCCAGCCCCCCCTCTACTGGCAGGGAGGTTGGTGCTGGATCTGTAGCTCCAGCCCCCCTCTACTGGCAGGGGATTGGTGCTGGACCTGTAGCTCCAGCCCCTCTCTCTACTGGCAAGGGGTTGGTGCTGGACCTGTAGCACCAGCCCCCCTCTACTGGCAGGGGGTTGGTGCTGGACCTGTTGCTCCAGCGCTCCTCTACTGGCAGGGGGTTGGTGCTGGACCTGTATCTCCAGCCCCCGTCTACTGGCAGGGGGTTAGTCCTAGACCTGTATCTCCAGCCCCCCTCTACTGGCAGGGGGTTGGTGCTGGACCTGTAGCTCCAGCCCCCTCTACTGGCAGGGGGTTGGTGCTGGACCAGTACCTCCAGCCCCCCTCTACTGGCAGGGGGTTGGTGCTGGACCAGTAGCTCCAGACCCCCCCTCCCCCCGTCTCTACTGTCAGGGGTGTGGTTCTGGGCCTGTAGCTCCAGCCCCCCTCTACTGGCAGGGGGTTGGTGCTGGACCTGTAGCTCCAGCCCCCCTCTACTGGCAGGGGGTTTAATCTGGACCTGAAGCTCCAGCCCCCCCCTCTACTGGCAGGGGGGATGGTGCTGGACCTGTAGCTCCAGCCCACCTCTACTGGCAAGGGGTTGGTGCTGGACCTGTAGCTCCAGCCCCCCCTCTACTGGCAGGGAGGTTGGTGCTGGATCTGTAGCTCCAGCCCCCCCTCTACTGGCAGGGGGTTGGTGCTGGACCTGTAGCTCCAGCCCACCTCTACTGGCAGGGGGTTGGTGCTGGACCTGTAGATCCAGCCCCCACCCTCTACAGGCAGGGGTTGGTGCTGGACCTATACCTCCAGCCCACCTCTACTGGCAAGGGGGTTGGTGCTGGACCTGTAGCTCCAGCCCACTTCTACTGGCAGGGGGTTGGTGCTGGATCTGTAGCTCCAGCCCCCCTATACTGGCAGGGGGTTAGTCCTAGACCTGTATCTCCAGCCCCCCCTCTACTGGCAGGGGGTTGGCGTTGAAACTGTAGCTCCAGCCCCCCTCTACTAGCAGGGGGTTGGTGCTGGACCTGTAGCTCCAGCCCCCATCTACTGGCAGGGGGTTGGTGCTGGACCTGTAGCTCCAACCCCCCCCCCCTCTAATGGCAGGGGGGTTGGTGCTGGACCTGTTGCTCCAACCCCCCCCCCCCTCTACTGGCAGGGGGTTTGGTGATGGACCTGTAGTTCCAGCCCCTCCCCCCCCCCCCCTCTACTGGCAGGGGGTTGGTTTTAGACCTGCAGCTCCAGCCCCCTTCTACTGGCAGGGGGTTGGTGTTGGACCTGTAGCTGCAGCCCCCCCCCCTCTACTGGCAGGGGGCTGGTTTTAGACCTGTAGCTCCAGCCCCCTTCTACTGGCAGGGGGTTGGTTTTAGACCTGTAGCTCCAGCCCCCTTCTACTGGCAGGGGGTTGGTTTTAGACCTGTAGCTCCAGCCCCCTTCTACTGGCAGGGGGTTGGTGCTGGACCTGTAGCTCAAGACCCCCTCAACTGGCAGGGCGTTGCTGATGGACCTGTAGCTGATGCTGCCCCCCCCCCTCTACTGGCAAGGGGTTGGTGCTGGATCTGTACCCACAGCCTCCCTCTTCTGGCAGGGGGTTCTTGCTGGACTTGCAGCTCCTGGCCCCATCTACTGACAGGGGATTGGTGCTGGACCTCTAATTCCAGAATCCCTCTACTGGCAGGGGGTTGGTGCTGAACCTGTAGCTCCAGCCCCCCCTCTACTGGCAGGAGATTGGTGCTGGACCTGTTGGGTCAGCCCCTTCTGCTGGCAGGGGGTTGGTGCTGGACCTGTAGCTCCAGCCCCCCCCTCTACTGGCAGGAGATAGGTTCTGGACCTGTAGCTTCAGCCCCCCCCTCTACTGGAAGGGGGGTTGATGCTGGACCTGTAGCTCCACCCCCCTGGTGCTGGACCTGTAGCTCCACCCCCCTGGTGGTGGACCTGTAGCTCCAACCCCCTGGTGGTGGACCTGTAGCTCCAGCCCCCCTCTACCAGCAGGGGTTCGTGCTGGACCTGTAGCTCCATCTTCCTTCTACTGGCAGGGGGTTGGTGCTGGACCTGTAGCTCCAGACCCCCCCCCCCGTCTCTACTGACAGAGGGTTGGTGCTGGACCTGAAGCTCCAGACCCCCCCCCCCTGTCTCTACTGACAGAGGGTTGGTGCTGGACCTGTAGCTCCAGTCCCCCTCTACTGGCAGGGGGTTGGTGCTGGACCTGTAGCTTCAGCCTCCCTCTACTGGCAGGGGGTTGGTGCTGGACCTGTAGCTCCAGCCCCCCTCTACTGACATAGGGTTGGTGCTGGACCTGTAGCTCCAGATCCCCCCTCTACTGACATAGGGTTGGTGCTGGACCTGTAGCTCCAGCCCCCCTCTACTGACATAGGGTTGGTGCTGGACCTGTAGCTCCAGACCCCCCCCCCCCCCCGGTTCTACTGACAGAGGGTTGGTGCTGGACCTGTAGCTCCAGCCCCCCTCTACTGGCAGGGGGTTGATGCTGGACCTGTAGCTCCAGCCCACCTCTACTGGCAGGGGGTTGGTGCTGGACCTGTAGATCCAGCCCCCACCCTCTACAGGCAGAAGGTTGGTGCTGGACCTGTAGCTCTAGCCCCCATTTACTGGCAGAGGGGTTGGTGCTGGGCCAGTAGCTCCTGTCCCCCTCTACCGGCAGGGGGTTGGTGCTGGACCTGTAGCTCCAGCCCCTCTCTACTGGCAGGGGGTTGGTGCTGGACCTGTAGCACCAGCCCCCCTCTACTGGCAGGGGGTTGGTGCTGGACCTGTTGCTCCAGCCTCCTCTACTGGCAGGGGGTTGGTGCTGGACTTGTTGCTCCAGCGCTCCTCTACTGGCAGGGGGTTGGTGCTGGACCTGTATCTCCAGCCCCCGTCTACTGGCAGGGGGTTAGTCCTAGACCTGTATCTCCAACCCCCCTCTACTGGCAGGGGGTTGGTGCTGGACCTGTAGCTCCAGCCCCCTCTACTGGCAGGGGGTTGGTGCTGGACCAGTACCTCCAGCCCCCCTCTACTGGCAGGGGGTTGGTGCTGGAACAGTAGCTCCAGACCCCCCCCCCCCCGTCTCTACTGTCAGGGGTGTGGTTCTGGGCCTGTAGCTCCAGCCCCCCTCTACTGGCAGGGGGTTGATGCTGGACCTGTAGCTCCAGCCCCCCTCTACTGGCAGGGGGTTTAATCTGGACCTGAAGCTCCAGCCCCCCCTCCCTCTACTGGCAGAGGGGATGGTGCTGGACCTGTAGCTCCAGCCCACCTCTACTGGCAAGGGGTTGGTGCTGGACCTGTAGCTCCAGCCCCCCCTCTACTGGCAGGGAGGTTGGTGCTGGATCTGTAGCTCCAGCCCCCCCTTTACTGGCAGGCGGTTGGTGATGGACCTGTAGCTCCAGTAGCCCTCTACTGGCAGGGGGTTGGTGCTGGACCAGTAGCTCCAGCCCCCCTCTACTGGCAGGGGGTTGGTGCTGGACCAGTAGCTCCAGCCCCCCTCTACTGGCAGGGGGTTAGTGCTTGACCAGTAGCTCCAGCCCCCCTCTACTGGCAGGGGATTGGAGCTGGACCAGTAGCTCCAGCCCCCCTCTACTGGCAGGGGGTTGGTGCTGGACCAGTAGCTCCAGCCCCCCTCTACTGGCAGGGGGTTAGTGCTTGACCAGTAGCTCCAGCCCTCCTATATTGGCAGGGGGTTGGTGTTGGACCAGTAGCTCGAGCCCACCTCTACTGGCAGGGAGTTGGTGCTGGACCTGAAGCTCCAGCCCCCCTCTACTAGCAGGGGGTTGGTGTTGGACCAGTAGCTATAGCCCTCCTCTACTGGCAGGGGGTTGGTGTTGGACATGTAGCTCCAGCCCTCCCCTCTACTGGCAGGATGGCTGGTGTTCGACCAGTAGTTCCAGCCCCCCCTCTACTGGCAGGGGGTTGGTGCTGGACCTGTAGCTCCTGGCCCCTCTCAACTGGCAGGGGGTTGGTGCTGGACCTGTAGCTTCAGCCCCACTTTACTGGCAGGGGGGTTGGTGCTGGACCTGTAGCTCCTCCCCCCCCCCAGTACTGGCAGGGTGTTCGTGCTGGACCTGTAGCTCCAGCCCCCCTCTACTGGCAGAGGGTTGGTGCTAGAACTGTAGCTCCAGCCCCCCTCTACTGGCAGGGTGTTGGTGCTGGACCTGTAGCTCCAGCCCCCTTCTACTGGCAGAGGGTTGGTCCTGGAACTGTAGCTCCAGCTTTCCTCTACTGGCAGAAGGTTGGTGCTGGACCTGTAGCTCCAGCCCCCCTCTACTGGCAGGGTGTTGGTGCTGGACCTGTAGCTCCAGCCCCCCTCTACTGGCAGGGTGTTGGTGCTGGACCTGTAGCTCCAGCCCCCCTCTACTGGCAGGGTGTTGGTGCTGGACCTGTAGCTCCAGCCCCCTTCTACTAGCAGAGGGTTGGTGCTGGACCTGTAGCTTCAGCCCCCCGTCTACTGGCAGGGGGTTGGTGCTTGACATATAGCTCCAGCCCCCCCCCTCTACTGGCAGAGGGATGCTTCTGGACCTTTAGCTTCCGCCCCCCCCCTCTACTGGAAGGGGGGTTGATGCTGGACCTGTAGCTCCACCACCCTGGTGCTGGACCTGTAGCTCCACCCCCCTGGTGGTGGACCTGTAGCTCCACCCCCCTGGTGCTGGACCTGTAGCTCCAGCCCCCCTCTACCAGCAGGGGTTCGTGCTGGACCTGTAGCTCCATCTTCCTTCTACTGGCAGGGGGTTGGTGCTGGACCTGTAGCTCCAGACCCCCCCCCCCCCGTCTCTACTGACAGAGGGTTGGTGCTGGATCTGTAGCTCCAGACCCCCCCCCCCTGTCTCTACTGACAGAGGGTTGGTGCTGGACCTGTAGCTCCAGCCTCCCTCTACTGGCAGGGGGTTGGTGCTGGACCTGTAGCTCCAGCCCCCCTCTACTGGCAGGGGGTTGGTGCTGGACCTGTAGCTCCAGCCCCCCTCTACTGACATAGGGTTGGTGCTGGACCTGTAGCTCCAGACCCCCCCCCCCCCCCCCGTCTCTACTGACATAGGGTTGGTGCTGGACCTGTAGCTCCAGACCCCCCCCCCCCGTCTCTACTGACATAGGGTTGGTGCTGGACCTGTAGCTCCAGCCCCCCTCTACTGACATAATGTTGGTGCTGGACCTGTAGCTCCAGACCCCCCCCCCCCCCCGTCTCTACTGACGGAGGGTTGGTGCTGGACCTGTAGCTCCAGCCCCCCTCTACTGGCAGGGGGTTGATGCTGGACCTGTAGCTCCAGCCCCCCTCTACTGGCAGGGGGTTGGTACTGGACCTGTAGCTCCAGCCCACCTCTACTGGCAGGGGATTGGTGCTGGACCTGTAGCTCCAGCCCCTCTCTCTACTGGCAAGGGGTTGGTGCTGGACCTGTAGCACCAGCCCCCCTCTACTGGCAGGGGGTTGGTGCTGGACCTGTTGCTCCAGCGCTCCTCTACTGGCAGGGGGTTGGTGCTGGACCTGTATCTCCAGCCCCCGTCTACTGGCAGGGGGTTAGTCCTAGACCTGTATCTCCAGCCCCCCTCTACTGGCAGGGGGTTGGTGCTGGACCTGTAGCTCCAGCCCCCTCTACTGGCAGGGGGTTGGTGCTGGACCAGTACCTCCAGCCCCCCTCTACTGGCAGGGGGTTGGTGCTGGACCAGTAGCTCCAGACCCCCCCTCCCCCCGTCTCTACTGTCAGGGGTGTGGTTCTGGGCCTGTAGCTCCAGCCCCCCTCTACTGGCAGGGGGTTGGTGCTGGACCTGTAGCTCCAGCCCCCCTCTACTGGCAGGGGGTTTAATCTGGACCTGAAGCTCCAGCCCCCCCCCTCTACTGGCAGGGGGGATGGTGCTGGACCTGTAGCTCCAGCCCACCTCTACTGGCAAGGGGTTGGTGCTGGACCTGTAGCTCCAGCCCCCCCTCTACTGGCAGGGAGGTTGGTGCTGGATCTGTAGCTCCAGCCCCCCCTCTACTGGCAGGGGGTTGGTGCTGGACCTGTAGCTCCAGCCCACCTCTACTGGCAGGGGGTTGGTGCTGGACCTGTAGATCCAGCCCCCACCCTCTACAGGCAGGGGTTGGTGCTGGACCTATACCTCCAGCCCACCTCTACTGGCAAGCGGGTTGGTGCTGGACCTGTAGCTCCAGCCCACCTCTACTGGCAGGGGGTTGGTGCTGGATCTGTAGCTCCAGCCCCCCTATACTGGCAGGGGGTTAGTCCTAGACCTGTATCTCCAGCCCCCCCTCTACTGGCAGGGGGTTGGCGTTGAAACTGTAGCTCCAGCCCCCCCTCTATTAGCAGGGGGTTGGTGCTGGACCTGTAGCTCCAGCCCCCATCTACTGGCAGGGGGTTGGTGCTGGACCTGTAGCTCCAACCCCCCCCCCTCTTATGGCAGGGGGGTTGGTGCTGGACCTGTTGCTCCAACCCCCCCCCCTCTACTGGCAGGGGGTTTGGTGATGGACCTGTAGTTCCAGCCCCTCCCCCCCCCTCTACTGGCAGGGGGTTGGTTTTAGACCTGCAGCTCCAGCCCCCTTCTACTGGCAGGGGGTTGGTGTTGGACCTGTAGCTGCAGCACCCCCCCCCCTCTACTGGCAGGGGGCTGGTTTTAGACCTGTAGCTCCAGCCCCCTTCTACTGGCAGGGGGTTGGTTTTAGACCTGTAGCTCCAGCCCCCTTCTACTGGCAGGGGGTTGGTTTTAGACCTGTAGCTCCAGCCCCCTTCTACTGGCAGGGGGTTGGTGCTGGACCTGTAGCTCAAGACCCCCTCAACTGGCAGGGCGTTGCTGATGGACCTGTAGCTGATGCTGCCCCCCCCCCCCTCTACTGGCAAGGGGTTGGTGCTGGATCTGTACCCACAGCCTCCCTCTTCTGGCAGGGGGTTCTTGCTGGACTTGCAGCTCCTGGCCCCATCTACTGACAGGGGATTGGTGCTGGACCTCTAATTCCAGAATCCCTCTACTGGCAGGGGGTTGGTGCTGAACCTGTAGCTCCAGCCCCCCCTCTACTGGCAGGAGATTGGTGCTGGACCTGTTGGGTCAGCCCCTTCTGCTGGAAGGGGGTTGGTGCTGGACCTGTAGCTCCAGCCCCCCCCTCTACTGGCAGGAGATTGGTGCTGGACCTGTAGCTCCAGCCCCCCTCTATTGGCAGGGGGTTGGTACTGAACCTGTAGCCCTAGCTCCCTTCTACTGGCAGGGGGTTAGTGCTGGACCTGTTGCTCCAGCCCCACTCTACCTGCAGGGGGTTGGTGCTAGACCTGTAGCTCCTGCCCCCATTTACTGGCAGGGGGTTGGTGCTGGACCTGTTGCTCCAGCCCCCCCTCTACTGGCAGGGGGTTGGTGCTGGACCTGTTGCTCCAGCCCCTCTCTACTGGCAGGGGGTTGGTGCTGGACCTGTAGCTCCTGGCCCCTCTCTACTGGCTGGGGGGTTGGTGCTGGACCTGTAGCTCCAGCCTCCTCTCTACTGTCAGGGGGGGTTGGTGCTGGACCTGTAGATCCAGCCCCCCTCTATTGGCAGGGGGTTGGTGTTGGACCAGTAGCTCGAGCCCACCTCTACTGGCAAGGGGTTGGTGCTGGACCTGAAGCTCCAGCCCCCCTCTACTAGCAGGGGTTTGGTGTTGGACATGTAGCTCCAGCCCTCCCCTCTACTGGCAGGGGGTTGGTGTTCGACCAGTAGTTCCAGCCCCCCCTCTACTGGCAGGGGGATGGTGCTGGACCTGTAGCTCCTGGCCCCTCTCTACTGGCAGGGGGTTGGTGCTGGACCTGTAGCTCCTCCCCCCCCCCCAGTACTGGCAGGGTGTTCGTGCTGGACCTGTAGCTCTAGACCCCCTCTACTGGCAGAGGGTTGGTGCTAGAACTGTAGCTCCAGCCCCCCTCTACTGGCAGGGTGTTGGTGCTAGAACTGTAGCTCCAGCCCCCCTCTACTGGCAGGGTGTTGGTGCTGGACCTGTAGCTCCAGCCCCCTTCTACTGGCAGAGGGTTGGTGCTGGAACTGTAGCTCCAGCTTTCCTCTACTGGCAGAAGGTTGGTGCTGGACCTGTAGCTCCAGCCCCCCTCTACTGGCAGGGTGTTGGTGCTGGACCTGTAGCTCCAGCCCCCCTCTACTGGCAGGGTGTTGGTGCTGGACCTGTAGCTCCAGCCCTCCTCTACTGGCAGGGTGTTGGTGCTGGACCTGTAGCTCCAGCCCCCTTCTACTAGCAGAGGGTTGGTGCTGGACCTGTAGCTTCAGCCCCCCGTCTTCTGGCAGGGGGTTGGTGCTTGACATATAGCTCCAGCTCCCCGCCCCCCCTTTACTGGCAGAGGGTTGCTTCTGGACCTGTAGCTTCAGCCCCCCCCCCCTCTACTGGAAGGGGGGTTGATGCTGGACCTGTAGCTCCACCACCCTGGTGCTGGACCTGTAGCTCCACCCCCCTAGTGGTGGACCTGTAGCTCCACCCCCCTGGTGCTGAACCTGTAGCTCCAGCCCCCCTCTACCAGCAGGGGTTCGTGCTGGACCTGTAGCTCCATCTTCCTTCTACTGGCAGGGGGTTGGTGCTGGACCTTTAGCTCCAGACCCCCCCCCCCCCCCCCCGTCTCTACTGACAGAGGGTTGGTGCTGGATCTGTAGCTCCAGACCCCCCCCCCTGTCTCTACTGACAGAGGGTTGGTGCTGGACCTGTAGCTCCAGCCTCCCTCTACTGGCAGGGGGTTGGTGCTGGACCTGTAGCTCCAGCCCCCCTCTACTGGCAGGGGGTTGGTGCTGGACCTGTAGCTCCAGCCCCCCTCTACTGACATAGGGTTGGTGCTGGACCTGTAGCTCCAGACCCTCCCCCCCGTCTCTACTGACATAGGGTTGGTGCTGGACCTGTAGCTCCAGACCCCCCCCCCCCCCCCGTCTCTACTGACATAGGGTTGGTGCTGGACCTGTAGCTCCAGCCCCCCTCTACTGACATAATGTTGGTGCTGGACCTGTAGCTACAGACCCCCCCCCCGTCTCTACTGATGGAGGGTTGGTGCTGGACCTGTAGCTCCAGCCCCCCTCTACTGGCAGGGGGTTGATGCTGGACCTGTAGCTCCAGCCCCCCTCTACTGGCAGGGGGTTGGTACTGGACCTGTAGCTCCAGCCCACCTCTACTGGCAGGGGGTTGGTGCTGGACCTGAAGATCCAGCTCCCACCCTTACAGGCAGGGGATTGGTGCTGGACCTGTAGCTCCAGCCCCCATTTACTGGCAGAGGGGTTGGTGCTGGGCCAGTAGCTCCTGTCCCCCTCTACCGGCAGGGGGTTGGTGCTGGACCTGTAGCTCCAGCCCTTCTCTCTACTGGCAAGGGGTTGGTGCTGGACCTGTTGCACCAGCCCCCCTCTACTGGCAGGGGGTTGGTGCTGGACCTGTTGCTCCAGCCTCCTCTACTGGCAGGGGGTTGGTGCTGGACTTGTTGCTCCAGCGCTCCTCTACTGGCAGGGGGTTGGTGCTGGACCTGTATCTCCAGCCCCCGTCTACTGGCAGGGGCTTAGTCCTAGACCTGTATCTCCAGCCCCCCTCTACTGGCAGGGGGTTGGTGCTGGACCTGTAGCTCCAGCCCCCTCTACTGGCAGGGGGTTGGTTCTGGACCAGTACCTCCAGCCCCCCTCTACTGGCAGGGGGTTGGTGCTGGACCAGTAGCTCCAGACCCCCCCCCCCCCCGTCTCTACTGTCAGGGGTGTGGTTCTGGGCCTGTAGCTCCAGCCCCCCTCTACTGGCAGGGGGTTGGTGCTGGACCTGTAGCTCCAGCCCCCCTCTACTGGCAGGGGGTTTAATCTGGACCTGAAGCTCCAGCCCCCCCCCCTCTACTGGCAGGGGGGATGGTGCTGGACCTGTAGCTCCAGCGCACCTCTACTGGCAGGGAGGTTGGTGCTGGATCTGTAGCTCCAGCCCCCCTCTACTGGCAGGGGGTTGGTGCTGGACCTGTAGCTCCAGCCCACCTCTACTGGCAGGGGGTTGGTGCTGGACCTGTAGATCCAGCCCCCACCCTCTACAGGCAGGGGTTGGTGCTGGACCTATACCTCCAGCCCACCTCTACTGGCAAGGGGGTTGGTGCTGGACCTGTAGCTCCAGCCCACCTCTACTGGCAGGGGGTTGGTGCTGGATCTGTAGCTCCAGCCCCCCTATACTGGCAGGGGGTTAGTCCTAGACCTGTATCTCCAGCCCCCCCTCTACTGGCAGGGGGTTGGCGTTGAAACTGTAGCTCCAGCCCCCCTCTACTAGCAGGGGGTTGGTGCTGGACCTGTAGCTCCAGCCCCCATCTACTGGCAGGGGGTTGGTGCTGGACCTGTAGCTCCAACCCCCCCCCTCTACTGGCAGGGGGGTTGGTGCTGGACCTGTTGCTCCAACCCCCCCCCCCTCTTCTGGCAGGGGGTTTGGTGATAAACCTGTAGTTCCAGCCCCTCCCCCCCCTCTACTGGCAGGGGGTTGGTTTTAGACCTGCAGCTCCAGCCCCCTTCTACTGGCAGGGGGTTGGTGTTGGACCTGTAGCTGCAGCCCCCCCCTCTACTGGCAGGGGGCTGGTTTTAGACCTGTAGCTCCAGCCCCCTTCTACTGGCAGGGGGTTGGTTTTAGACCTGTAGCTCCAGCCCCCTTCTACTGGCAGGGGGTTGGTTTTAGACCTGTAGCTCCAGCCCCCTTCTACTGGCAGGGGGTTGGTGCTGGACCTGTAGCTCAAGACCCCCTCAACTGGCAGGGCGTTGCTGATGGACCTGTAGCTGATGCTGCCCCCCCCCCCCTCTACTGGCAAGGGGTTGGTGCTGGATCTGTACCCACAGCCTCCCTCTACTGGCAGGAGATTGGTGCTGGACCTGTTGGGTCAGCCCCTTCTGCTGGCAGGGGGTTGGTGCTGGACCTGTAGCTCCAGCCCCCCCCCTCTACTGGCAGGAGATTGGTGCTGGACCTGTAGCTCCAGCCCCCCTCTATTGGCAGGGGGTTGGTGCTGAACCTGTAGCCCTAGCTCCCTTCTACTGGCAGGGGGTTAGTGCTGGACCTGTAGCTCCAGCCCCACTCTACCTGCAGGGGGTTGGTGCTAGACCTGTAGCTCCTGCCCCCCCTCTACTGGCAGGGGGTTGGTGCTGGACCTGTAGCTCCTGGCCCCTCTCTACTGGCTGGGGGGTTGGTGCTGGACCTGTAGCTCCAGCCTCCTCTCTACTGTCAGGGGGGTTGGTGCTGGACCTGTAGATCCAGCCCCCCTCTATTAGCAGGGGGTTGGTGTTGGACCAGTAGCTCGAGCCCACCTCTACTGGCAGGGGGTTGGTGCTGGACCTGAAGCTCCAGCCCCCCTCTACTAGCAGGGGTTTGGTGTTGGACATGTAGCTCCAGCCCTCCCCTCTACGGGCAGGGGGTTGGTGTTCGACCAGTAGTTCCAGCCCCCCCTCTACTGGCAGGGGGATGGTGCTGGACCTGTAGCTCCTGGCCCCTCTCTACTGGCAGAGGGTTGGTGCTAGAACTGTAGCTCCAGCCCCCCTCTACTGGCAGGGTGTTGGTGCTGGACCTGTAGCTCCAGCCCCCTTCTACTGGCAGAGGGTTGGTGCTGGAACTGTAGCTCCAGCTTTCCTCTACTGAGAGGGGGTTGGTGCTGGACCTGAAGCTCCAGCCCCCCCCCTCTACTGGCAGAAGGTTGGTGCTGGACCTGTAGCTCCAGCCCCCCTCTACTGGCAGGGTGTTGGTGCTGGACCTGTAGCTCCAGCCCCCCTCTACTGGCAGGGTGTTCGTGCTAGACCTGTAGCTCGAGCCCCCCTCTACTGGCAGGGTGTTGGTGCTGGACCTGTAGCTCCAGCCCCCTTCTACTAGCAGAGGGTTGGTGCTGGACCTGTAGCTTCAGCCCCCCCCTCTACTGGCAGGGGGTTGGTGCTTGACATATAGCTCCAGCCCCCCCCCCTCTACTGGCAGAGGGTTGCTTCTGGACCTGTAGCTTCAGCCCCCCCCCCTCTACTGGAAGGGGGGTTGATGCTGGACCTGTAGCTCCACCCCCCTGGTGCTGGACCTGTAGCTCCACCCCCCTGGTGGTGGACCTGTAGCTCCACCCCCCTGGTGCTGGACCTGTAGCTCACGCCCCCCTCTACCAGCAGGGGTTCGTGCTGGACCTGTAGCTCCATCTTCCTTCTACTGGCAGGGGGTTGGTGCTGGACCTGTAGCTCCAGACCCCCCCCCCCGTCTCTACTGACAGAGGGTTGGTGCTGGACCTGTAGCTCCAGACCCCCCCCCTGTCTCTACTGACAGAGGGTTGGTGCTGGACCTGTAGCTCCAGCCCCCCTCTACTGGCAGGGGGTTGGTGCTGGACCTGTAGCATCAGCCTCCCTCTACTGGCAGGGGGTTGGTGCTGGACCTGTAGCTCCAGCCCCCCTCTACTGATATAGGGTTGGTGCTGGACCTGTAGCTCCAGACCCCCCCCCCCCGTCTCTACTGACAGAGGGTTGGTGCTGGACCTGTAGCTCCAGATCCCCCCTCTTCTGACATAGGGTTGGTGCTGGACCTGTAGCTCCAGCCCCCCTCTACTGACATAGGGTTGGTGCTGGACCGGTAGCTCCAGACCCCCCCCCCCCCCCGTCTCTACTGACAGAGGGTTGGTGCTGGACCTGTAGCTCCAGCCCCCCTCTACTGGCAGGGGGTTGATGCTGGACCTGTAGCTCCAGCCCCCCTCTACTGGCAGGGGGTTGGTACTGGACCTGTAGCTCCAGCCCACCTCTACTGGCAGGGGGTTGGTGCTGGACCTGTAGATCCAGCACCCACCCTCTACAGGCAGGGGGTTGGTGCTGGACCTGTAGCTCTAGCCCCCATTTACTGGCAGAGGGGTTGGTGCTGAGCCAGTAATTCCTGTCCCCCTCTACCGGCAGGGGGTTGGTGCTGGACCTGTAGCTCCAGCCCCTCTCTCTACTGGCAAGGGGTTGGTGCTGGACCTGTAGCACCAGCCCCCCTCTACTGGCAGGGGGTTGGTGCTGGACCTGTTGCTCCAGCCTCCTCTACTGGCAGGGGGTTGGTGCTGGACATGTTGCTCCAGCGCTCCTATACTGGCAGGGGGTTGGTGCTGGACCTGTATCTCCAGCCCCCGTCTACTGGCAGGGGGTTAGTCCTAGACCTGTATCTCCAGCCCCCCTCTACTGGCAGGGGGTTGGTGCTGGACCTGTAACTCCAGCCCCCTCTACTGGCAGGGGGTTGGTGCTGGACCAGTACCTCCAACCCCCCCTCTACTGGCAGGGGGTTGGTGCTGGACCAGTAGCTCCAGACCCCCCCCCCCCCGTCTCTACTGTCAGGGGTGTGGTTCTGGGCCTGTAGCTCCAGCCCCCCTCTACTGGCAGGGGGTTGGTGCTGGACCTGTAGCTCCAGCCCCCCTCTACTGGCAGGGGGTTTAATCTGGACCTGAAGCTCCAGCCCCCCCACCTCTACTGGCAGGGGGGATGGTGCTGGACCTGTAGCTCCAGCCCACCTCTACTGGCAAGGGGTTGGTGCTGGACCTGTAGCTCCAGCCCCCCCTCTACTGGCAGGGAGGTTGGTGCTGGATCTGTAGCTCCAGCCCCCCTCAACTGGCAGGCGGTTGGTGATGGACCTGTAGCTCCAGTAGCCCTCTACTGGCAGGGGGTTGGTGCTGGACCAGTAGCTCCAGCCCCCCTCTACTGGCAGGGGGTTGGTGCTGGACCAGTAGCTCCAGCCCCCCTCTACTGGCAGGGGGTTAGTGCTTAACCAGTAGCTCCAGCCCCCCTCTACTGGCAGGGGGTTGGTGCTGGATCTGTAGCTCCAGCCCGCCCTCTACTGGCAGGGGGTTGGTGTTCGACCAGTAGTTCCAGCACCCCCTCTACTGGCAGGGGGTTGGTGCTGGACCTGTAGCTCCTGGCTCCCCCTCTACCGGCAAGGGGTTGGTGCTGGACCTGTAGCTTCAGCCCCTCTCTACTGGCAGGGGGTTGGTGTTGGACATGTAGCTCCAGCCCCCCTCTATTGACAGGGGGGTTGGTGCTGGACCTGTAGCTCCTGCCCCCCTCTACTGGCAGGGGGTTGGTGCTTGACATATAGCTCCAGCCCCCCCCCCTCTTCTGGCAGAGGGTTGTTGCTGGAACTGTAGCTCCAGCCCCCCCTCTACTGGCAAAGAGTTGATGCTGGACCTGTAGATCCAGCCCCCCTCTACTGGCAGAGGGTTGTTGCTGGACCTGTAGCTCCACCCCCCTGGTGCTGGGCCTGTAGCTCCAGCCCCCGTCTACTAGCAGGGGTTGGTGCTGGACCTGTAGCTCCATCTCCCTTCTACTGGCAGGGGGGTTGGTGCTGGACCTGTAGCTCCAGCCCCCCTCTACTAGCAGGGGGTTGGTGCTGGACCTCTAGCTCCATCTCCCTTCTACTGGCAGGGGGTTGGTGCTGGACCTGGAGCTCCAGCCCCCCTCTACTGGCAGGGGGCTGGTGCTGGACCTGTAGCTCCAGCCCCCCTCTACTGGCAGGGTGTTGGTGCTGGACCTGTAGCTTCAGCCCCCTTCTCTGGCAGGGGGTTGGTGCTGGACTTGTAGCTCCAGACCCTCTACTGGAATTGGGATGGTTCTGGACCTGTAGCTCCAGCCCCCCCCCCCATCTACTGGCAGGGGGAATGGTGCTGGACCTGTAGCTTCAGCCCCCCTCTAATGGCAGGGTGTTGGTGCTGGACCTGTAGCTTCAGCCCCCCTCTACTGGCAGGGGGCTGGTGCTGGACCTGTAGCTCCAGCCCCCCTCTACTGGCAGGGTGTTGGTGCTGGACCTGTAGTTTCAGCCCCCCTCTACTGGCAGGGGGTTGGTGCTGGACTTGTAGCTCCAGACCCTCTCTACTGGAATTGGGTTGGTTCTGGACCTGTAGCTCCAGCCTTCCTCTATTGGCAGAGTGTTTGTGCTGGACCTGTAGCTCCAGCCTCCCTCTACTGACAAGGGGTTGGTTCTGGACCTGTAGCTCCAGCCCCCCTCTACTGGCAGGGGGTTGGTACTGGACCTGTAGCTCCAGCCCCTCTCTACTGGGAGGGGGGTTGGTGCTGGACGTATAGCTCCAGCCCCCACCCCCTCTACTGGCAGGGGATTGGTGCTGGACCTGAAGGTTCAGCCCCACTCTACTGGCAGGGGGTTGGTGCTGGACCTGTAGCTCCAGCCCCCATTTACTGGCAGAGGGGTTGGTGCTGGTGCAGTAGCTCCTACCGCCCTCTACCGGCAGGGGGTTGGTGCTGGACCTGTAACTCCAGCTCCCCTCTACTGGCAAGGGGTTGGTGCTGGACCTGTAGCTCCAGCCCCCCCTCTACTGGCAGGGAGGTTGGTGCTGGATCTGTAGCTCCAGCCCCCCTCAACTGGCAGGCGGTTGGTGATGGACCTGTAGCTCCAGTAGCCCTCTACTGGCAGGGGGTTGGTGCTGGACCAGTAGCTCCAGCCCCCCTCTACTGGCAGGGGGTTGGTGCTGGACCAGTAGCTCCAGCCCCCCTCTACTGGCAGGGGGTTAGTGCTTAACCAGTAGCTCCAGCCCCCCTCTACTGGCAGGGGGTTGGTGCTGGATCTGTAGCTCCAGCCCGCCCTCTACTGGCAGGGGGTTGGTGTTCGACCAGTAGTTCCAGCACCCCCTCTACTGGCAGGGGGTTGGTGCTGGACCTGTAGCTCCTGGCTCCCCCTCTACCGGCAAGGGGTTGGTGCTGGACCTGTAGCTTCAGCCCCTCTCTACTGGCAGGGGGTTGGTGTTGGACATGTAGCTCCAGCCCCCCTCTATTGACAGGGGGGTTGGTGCTGGACCTGTAGCTCCTGCCCCCCTCTACTGGCAGGGGGTTGGTGCTTGACATATAGCTCCAGCCCCCCCCCCTCTTCTGGCAGAGGGTTGTTGCTGGAACTGTAGCTCCAGCCCCCCCTCTACTGGCAAAGAGTTGATGCTGGACCTGTAGATCCAGCCCCCCTCTACTGGCAGAGGGTTGTTGCTGGACCTGTAGCTCCACCCCCCTGGTGCTGGGCCTGTAGCTCCAGCCCCCGTCTACTAGCAGGGGTTGGTGCTGGACCTGTAGCTCCATCTCCCTTCTACTGGCAGGGGGGTTGGTGCTGGACCTGTAGCTCCAGCCCCCCTCTACTAGCAGGGGGTTGGTGCTGGACCTCTAGCTCCATCTCCCTTCTACTGGCAGGGGGTTGGTGCTGGACCTGGAGCTCCAGCCCCCCTCTACTGGCAGGGGGCTGGTGCTGGACCTGTAGCTCCAGCCCCCCTCTACTGGCAGGGTGTTGGTGCTGGACCTGTAGCTTCAGCCCCCTTCTCTGGCAGGGGGTTGGTGCTGGACTTGTAGCTCCAGACCCTCTACTGGAATTGGGTTGGTTCTGGACCTGTAGCTCCAGCCCCCCCCCCCATCTACTGGCAGGGGGAATGGTGCTGGACCTGTAGCTTCAGCCCCCCTCTAATGGCAGGGTGTTGGTGCTGGACCTGTAGCTTCAGCCCCCCTCTACTGGCAGGGGGCTGGTGCTGGACCTGTAGCTCCAGCCCCCCTCTACTGGCAGGGTGTTGGTGCTGGACCTGTAGTTTCAGCCCCCCTCTACTGGCAGGGGGTTGGTGCTGGACTTGTAGCTCCAGACCCTCTCTACTGGAATTGGGTTGGTTCTGGACCTGTAGCTCCAGCCTTCCTCTATTGGCAGAGTGTTTGTGCTGGACCTGTAGCTCCAGCCTCCCTCTACTGACAAGGGGTTGGTTCTGGACCTGTAGCTCCAGCCCCCCTCTACTGGCAGGGGGTTGGTACTGGACCTGTAGCTCCAGCCCCTCTCTACTGGGAGGGGGGTTGGTGCTGGACGTATAGCTCCAGCCCCCACCCCCTCTACTGGCAGGGGATTGGTGCTGGACCTGAAGGTTCAGCCCCACTCTACTGGCAGGGGGTTGGTGCTGGACCTGTAGCTCCAGCCCCCATTTACTGGCAGAGGGGTTGGTGCTGGGCCAGTAGCTCCTGTCCCCCTCTACCGGCAGGGGGTTGGTGCTGGACCTGTAGCTCCAGCCCCTCTCTCTACTGGCAAGGGGTTGGTGCTGGACCTGTAGCACCAGCCCCCCTCTACTGGCAGGGGGTTGGTGCTGGACCTGTTGCTCCAGCCTCCTCTACTGGCAGGGGGTTGGTGCTGGACTTGTTGCTCCAGCGCTCCTCTACTAGCAGGGGGTTGGTGCTGGACCTGTATCTCCAGCCCCCGTCTACTGGCAGGGGGTTAGTCCTAGACCTGTATCTCCAGCCCCCTTCTACTGGCAGGGGTTTGGTGCTGGACCTGTAGCTCCAGCCCCCTCTACTGGCAGGGGGTTGGTGCTGGACCAGTACCTCCAGCCCCCCTCTACTGGCAGGGGGTTGGTGCTGGACCAGTAGCTCCAGACCTCCCCCCCCCCCGTCTCTACTGTCAGGGGTGTGGTTCTGGGCCTGTAGCTCCAGCCCCCCTCTACTGGCAGGGGGTTGGTGCTGGACCTGTAGCTCCAGCCCCCCTCTACTGGCAGGGGGTTTCATCTGGACCTGAAGCTCCAGCCCCCCCCCCTCTACTGGCAGGGGGGATGGTGCTGGACCTGTAGCTCCAGCCCACCTCTACTGGCAAGGGGTTGGTGCTGGACCTGTAGCTCCAGCCCCCCCTCTACTGGCAGGGAGGTTGGTGCTGGACCTCTAGCTCCAGCCCCCCCCTCTACTGGCAGGCGGTTGGTGATGGACCTGTAGCTCCAGTCCCCCTCTACTGGCAGGAGGTTAGTGCTTGACCAGTAGCTCCAGCCCCCCTCTACTGGCAGGGGGTTGGTGCTGGACCAGTAGCTCCAGCCCCACCTCTACTGGCAGGGGGTTGGTGCTGGATCTGTAGCTCCAGCCCCCCCTCTACTGGCAGGGGGTTGGTGCTGGACCTGTAGCTTCAGCCCCTCTCTACTGGCAGGGGGTTGGTGTTGGACATGTAGCTCCAGCCCCCCTCTATTGACAGGGGGTTGGTGCTGAACCTGTAGCTCCTGCCCCTCTCTACTGGCAGGGGGTTGGTGCTTGACATATAGCTCCAGCCCCCCCCTCTACTGGCAGGGAGTTGATGCTGGACCTGTAGCTCCAGCCCCCCTCTACTGTCAGAGGGTTGTTGCTGGAACTGTAGCTCCAGCCCCCCCTCTACTGGCAGGGAGTTGATGCTGGACCTGTAGCTCCAGCCCCCCTCTACTGACAGAGGGTTGTTGCTGGAACTGTAGCTCCAGCCCCCCCCCCTCTACTGGCAGGGAGATGATGCTGGACCTGTGGCTCCAGCCCCCCCCCCCCCCACCTTTACTGGCAGAAGGTTGGTGCTGGACCTGTAGCTCCAGCCCCCCCTCTACTGGCAGGGAGGTTGGTGCTGGACCTCTAGTTCCTGCCCCCCCCCCTCTACTGGCAGGCGGTTGGTGATGGACCTGTAGCTCCAGTCCCCCTCTACTGGCAGGAGGTTAGTGCTTGACCAGTAGCTCCAGCCCCCCTCTACTGGCAGGGGGTTGGTGCTGGACCAGTAGCTCCAGCCCCACCTCTACTGGCAGGGGGTTGGTGCTGGATCTGTAGCTCCAGCCCCCCCTCTACTGGCAGGGGGTTGGTGTTCGACCAGTAGTTCCAGCACCCCCTCTACTGGCAGGGGGTTGGTGCTGGACCTGTAGCTCCTGGCTCCCCCTCTACTGGCAGGGGGTTGGTGCTGGACCTGTAGCTTCAGCCCCTCTCTACTGGCAGGGGGTTGGTGTTGGACATGTAGCTCCAGCCCCCCTCTATTGACAGGGGGTTGGTGCTGAACCTGTAGCTCCTGCCCCTCTCTACTGGCAGGGGGTTGGTGCTTGACATATAGCTCCAGCCCCCCCCCCTCTACTGGCAGGGAGTTGATGCTGGACCTGTAGCTCCAGCCCCCCTCTACTGTCAGAGGGTTGTTGCTGGAACTGTAGCTCCAGCCCCCCCTCTACTGGCAGGGAGTTGATGCTGGAAATGTAGCTCCAGCCCCCCTCTACTGGCAGAGGGTTGTTGCTGGAACTGTAGCTCCAGACCCCCCTCTACTGGCAGGGAGATGATGCTGGACCTGTAGCTCCAGCCCCCCCCCACCTTTATTGGCAGAAGGTTGGTGCTGGACCTGTAGCTCCAGCTCCCCTCTACTGGCAGGGGGTTGGTGCAGGACCTGTAGCTTAAGCCCCCCTCTACTGGCAGGGGGTTGGTGCTTGACATATAGCTCCAGCCCCCCCCCCCCTTCTAATGGCAGGGGGTTGCTTCTGGACCTGTGCCTTCAGCCCCCCCCTCTACTGGCAGGGAGGTTGATGCTGGACCTGTAGCTCCACCCCCCTGGTGCTGGGCCTGTAGCTCCAGCCCCCGTCTACTAGCAGGGGTTGGTGCTGGACCTGTAGCTCCATCTCCCTTCTACTGGCAGGGGGGTTGGTGCTGGACCTGTAGCTCCAGCCCCCCTCTACTAGCAGGGGGTTGGTGCTGGACCTCTAGCTCCATCTCCCTTCTACTGGCAGGGGGGTTGGTGCTGGACCTGGAGCTCCAGCCCCCCTCTACTGGCAGGGTGTTGGTGCTGGACCTGTAGCTTCAGCCCCCCTCTACTGGCAGGGGGCTGGTGCTGGACCTGTAGCTCCAGCCCCCCTCTACTAGCAGGGTGTTGGTGCTGGACCTGTAGCTTCAGCCCCCTTCTACTGGCAGGGGGTTGGTGCTCGACTTGTAGCTCCAGACCCTCTACTGGAATTGGGTTGGTTCTGGACCTGTAGCTCCAGCCCCCCCCCCATCTACTGGCAGGGGGAATGGTGCTGGACCTGTTGCTCCAGCCCCCCTCTACTGGCAGGGTGTTGGTGCTGGACCTGTAGCTTCAGCCCCCCTCTACTGGCAGGGGGCTGGTGCTGGACCTGTAGCTCCAGCCCCCCTCTACTGGCAGGGTAATGGTGCTGGACCTGTAGCTTCAGCCCCCCTTTACTGGCAGGGGGTTGGTGCTGGACTTGTAGCTCCAGACCCTCTCTGCTGGAATTGGGTTGGTTCTGGACCTGTAGCTCCAGCCTTCCTCTATTGGCAGAGGGTTTGTGCTGGACCTGTAGCTCTAGCCTCCCTCTACTGACAAGGGGTTGGTTCTGGACCTGTAGCTCCAGCCCCCCTCTACTAGCAGGGGGTTGGTACTGGACCTGTAGCTCCAGCCCCTCTCTACTGGGAGGGGGGTTGGTGCTGGACGTATAGCTCCAGCCCCCACCCTCTCTACTGGCAGGGGATTGGTGCTGGACCTGAAGGTTCAGCCCCACTCTACTGGCAGGGGGTTGGTGCTGGACTTGTAGCCCCAGCCCCCCCTCTACTGGCAAGGGGTTGGTGCTGGACCTGTAGCTCCAGCCGCCCTCTACTGGCAGGGGGTTGGTGCTTGACATATAGCTCCAGCCCCCCCCCTCTTCTGGCAGAGGGTTGTTGCTGGAACTGTAGCTCCAGCCCCCCCTCTACTGGCAAAGAGTTGATGCTGGACCTGTAGATCCAGCCCCCCTCTACTGGCAGAGGGTTGTTGCTGGACCTGTAGCTCCACCCCCCTGGTGCTGGGCCTGTAGCTCCAGCCCCCGTCTACTAGCAGGGGTTGGTGCTGGACCTGTAGCTCCATCTCCCTTCTACTGGCAGGGGGGTTGGTGCTGGACCTGTAGCTCCAGCCCCCCTCTACTAGCAGGGGGTTGGTGCTGGACCTCTAGCTCCATCTCCCTTCTACTGGCAGGGGGTTGGTGCTGGACCTGGAGCTCCAGCCCCCCTCTACTGGCAGGGGGCTGGTGCTGGACCTGTAGCTCCAGCCCCCCTCTACTGGCAGGGTGTTGGTGCTGGACCTGTAGCTTCAGCCCCCTTCTCTGGCAGGGGGTTGGTGCTGGACTTGTAGCTCCAGACCCTCTACTGGAATTGGGTTGGTTCTGGACCTGTAGCTCCAGCCCCCCCCCCATCTACTGGCAGGGGGAATGGTGCTGGACCTGTAGCTTCAGCCCCCCTCTAATGGCAGGGTGTTGGTGCTGGACCTGTAGCTTCAGCCCCTCTCTACTGGCAGGGGGCTGGTGCTGGACCTGTAGCTCCAGCCCCCCTCTACTGGCAGGGTGTTGGTGCTGGACCTGTAGTTTCAGCCCCCTCTACTGGCAGGGGGTTGGTGCTGGACTTGTAGCTCCAGACCCTCTCTACTGGAATTGGGTTGGTTCTGGACCTGTAGCTCCAGCCTTCCTCTATTGGCAGAGTGTTTGTGCTGGACCTGTAGCTCCAGCCTCCCTCTACTGACAAGGGGTTGGTTCTGGACCTGTAGCTCCAGCCCCCCTCTACTGGCAGGGGGTTGGTACTGGACCTGTAGCTCCAGCCCCTCTCTACTGGGAGGGGGGTTGGTGCTGGACGTATAGCTCCAGCCCCCACCCCCTCTACTGGCAGGGGATTGGTGCTGGACCTGAAGGTTCAGCCCCACTCTACTGGCAGGGGGTTGGTGCTGGACCTGTAGCTCCAGCCCCCATTTACTGGCAGAGGGGTTGGTGCTGGTGCAGTAGCTCCTACCGCCCTCTACCGGCAGGGGGTTGGTGCTGGACCTGTAACTCCAGCTCCCCTCTACTGGCAGGGGGTTGGTGCTGGACCTGTAGCTCCAGCCCCCATTTACTGGCAGAGGGGTTGGTGCTGGGCCAGTAGCTCCTGTCCCCCTCTACCGGCAGGGGGTTGGTGCTGGACCTGTAGCTCCAGCCCCTCTCTCTACTGGCAAGGGGTTGGTGCTGGACCTGTAGCACCAGCCCCCCTCTACTGGCAGGGGGTTGGTGCTGGACCTGTTGCTCCAGCCTCCTCTACTGGCAGGGGGTTGGTGCTGGACTTGTTGCTCCAGCGCTCCTCTACTAGCAGGGGGTTGGTGCTGGACCTGTATCTCCAGCCCCCGTCTACTGGCAGGGGGTTAGTCCTAGACCTGTATCTCCAGCCCCCTTCTACTGGCAGGGGGTTGGTGCTGGACCTGTAGCTCCAGCCCCCTCTACTGGCAGGGGGTTGGTGCTGGACCAGTACCTCCAGCCCCCCTCTACTGGCAGGGGGTTGGTGCTGGACCAGTAGCTCCAGACCTCCCCCCCCCCCCCGTCTCTACTGTCAGGGGTGTGGTTCTGGGCCTGTAGCTCCAGCCCCCCTCTACTGGCAGGGGGTTGGTGCTGGACCTGTAGCTCCAGCCCCCCTCTACTGGCAGGGGGTTTCATCTGGACCTGAAGCTCCAGCCCCCCCCCCCCCTCTACTGGCAGGGGGGATGGTGCTGGACCTGTAGCTCCAGCCCACCTCTACTGGCAAGGGGTTGGTGCTGGACCTGTAGCTCCAGCCCCCCCTCTACTGGCAGGGAGGTTGGTGCTGGACCTCTAGCTCCAGCCCCCCCCTCTACTGGCAGGCGGTTGGTGATGGACCTGTAGCTCCAGTCCCCCTCTACTGGCAGGAGGTTAGTGCTTGACCAGTAGCTCCAGCCCCCCTCTACTGGCAGGGGGTTGGTGCTGGACCAGTAGCTCCAGCCCCACCTCTACTGGCAGGGGGTTGGTGCTGGATCTGTAGCTCCAGCCCCCCCTCTACTGGCAGGGGGTTGGTGTTCGACCAGTAGTTCCAGCACCCCCTCTACTGGCAGGGGGTTGGTGCTGGACCTGTAGCTCCTGGCTCCCCCTCTACTGGCAGGGGGTTGGTGCTGGACCTGTAGCTTCAGCCCCTCTCTACTGGCAGGGGGTTGGTGTTGGACATGTAGCTCCAGCCCCCCTCTATTGACAGGGGGTTGGTGCTGAACCTGTAGCTCCTGCCCCTCTCTACTGGCAGGGGGTTGGTGCTTGACATATAGCTCCAGCCCCCCCCTCTACTGGCAGGGAGTTGATGCTGGACCTGTAGCTCC
Organism: Procambarus clarkii; assembly: GCF_040958095.1. Lineage (NCBI taxonomy): Eukaryota > Metazoa > Arthropoda > Malacostraca > Decapoda > Cambaridae > Procambarus > Procambarus clarkii. Next base: position 32,158,298 of record NC_091186.1, on the reverse strand, counting down.
AGCCCCCCTCTACTGTCAGAGGGTTGTTGCTGGAACTGTAGCTCCAGCCCCCCCTCTACTGGCAGGGAGTTGATGCTGGACCTGTAGCTCCAGCCCCCCTCTACTGACAGAGGGTTGTTGCTGGAACTGTAGCTCCAGCCCCCCCCCCTCTACTGGCAGGGAGATGATGCTGGACCTGTGGCTCCAGCCCCCCCCCCCACCTTTACTGGCAGAAGGTTGGTGCTGGACCTGTAGCTCCAGCTCCCCTCTACTGGCAGGGGGTTGGTGCAGGACCTGTAGCTTAAGCCCCCCTCTACTGGCAGGGGGTTGGTGCTTGACATATAGCTCCAGCCCCCCCCCCTTCTAATGGCAGGGGATTGCTTCTGGACCTGTGCCTTCAGCGCCCCCCCTCTACTGGCAGGGAGGTTGATGCTGGACCTGTAGCTCCACCCCCCTGGTGCTGGGCCTGTAGCTCCAGCCCCCGTCTACTAGCAGGGGTTGGTGCTGGACCTGTAGCTCCATCTCCCTTCTACTGGCAGGGGGGTTGGTGCTGGACCTGTAGCTCCAGCCCCCCTCTACTAGCAGGGGGTTGGTGCTGGACCTCTAGCTCCATCTCCCTTCTACTGGCAGGGGGTTGGTGCTGGACCTGGAGCTCCAGCCCCCCTCTACTGGCAGGGTGTTGGTGCTGGACCTTTAGCTTCAGCCCCCCTCTACTGGCAGGGGGCTGGTGCTGGACCTGTAGCTCCAGCCCCCATTTACTGGCAGAGGGGTTGGTGCTGGGCCAGTAGCTCCTGTCCCCCTCTACCGGCAGGGGGTTGGTGCTGGACCTGTAGCTCCAGCCCCTCTCTCTACTGGCAAGGGGTTGGTGCTGGACCTGTAGCACCAGCCCCCCTCTACTGGCAGGGGGTTGGTGCTGGACCTGTTGCTCCAGCCTCCTCTACTGGCAGGGGGTTGGTGCTGGACTTGTTGCTCCAGCGCTCCTCTACTAGAAGGGGGTTGGTGCTGGACCTGTATCTCCAGCCCCCGTCTACTGGCAGGGGGTTAGTCCTAGACCTGTATCTCCAGCCCCCTTCTACTGGCAGGGGGTTGGTGCTGGACCTGTAGCTCCAGCCCCCTCTACTGGCAGGGGGTTGGTGCTGGACCAGTACCTCCAGCCCCCCTCTACTGGCAGGGGGTTGGTGCTGGACCAGTAGCTCCAGACCCCCCCCCCCCCCGTCTCTACTGTCAGGGGTGTGGTTCTGGGCCTGTAGCTCCAGCCCCGCTCTACTGGCAGGGGGTTGGTGCTGGACCTGTAGCTCCAGCCCCCCTCTACTGGCAGGGGGTTTAATCTGGACCTGAAGCTCCAGCCCCCCCCCCCTCTACTGGCAGGGGGGATGGTGCTGGACCTGTAGCTCCAGCCCACCTCTACTGGCAAGGGGTTGGTGCTGGACCTGTAGCTCCAGCCCCCCCTCTACTGGCAGGGAGGTTGGTGCTGGACCTCTAGTTCCTGCCCCCCCCCTCTACTGGCAGGCGGTTGGTGATGGACCTGTAGCTCCAGTCCCCCTCTACTGGCAGGAGGTTAGTGCTTGACCAGTAGCTCCAGCCCCCCTCTACTGGCAGGGGGTTGGTGCTGGACCAGTAGCTCCAGCCCCACCTCTACTGGCAGGGGGTTGGTGCTGGATCTGTAGCTCCAGCCCCCCCTCTACTGGCAGGGGGTTGGTGTTCGACCAGTAGTTCCAGCACCCCCTCTACTGGCAGGGGGTTGGTGCTGGACCTGTAGCTCCTGGCTCCCCCTCTACTGGCAGGGGGTTGGTGCTGGACCTGTAGCTTCAGCCCCTCTCTACTGGCAGGGGGTTGGTGTTGGACATGTAGCTCCAGCCCCCCTCTATTGACAGGGGGTTGGTGCTGAACCTGTAGCTCCTGCCCCTCTCTACTGGCAGGGGGTTGGTGCTTGACATATAGCTCCAGCCCCCCCCCTCTACTGGCAGGGAGTTGATGCTGGACCTGTAGCTCCAGCCCCCCTCTACTGTCAGAGGGTTGTTGCTGGAACTGTAGCTCCAGCCCCCCCTCTACTGGCAGGGAGTTGATGCTGGACCTGTAGCTCCAGCCCCCCTCTACTGGCAGAGGGTTGTTGCTGGAACTGTAGCTCCAGACCCCCCTCTACTGGCAGGGAGATGATGCTGGACCTGTAGCTCCAGCCCCCCCCCACCTTTATTGGCAGAAGGTTGGTGCTGGACCTGTAGCTCCAGCTCCCCTCTACTGGCAGGGGGTTGGTGCAGGACCTGTAGCTTAAGCCCCCCTCTACTGGCAGGGGGTTGGTGCTTGACATATAGCTCCAGCCCCCCCCCCCTTCTAATGGCAGGGGGTTGCTTCTGGACCTGTGCCTTCAGCCCCCCCCTCTACTGGCAGGGAGGTTGATGCTGGACCTGTAGCTCCACCCCCCTGGTGCTGGGCCTGTAGCTCCAGCCCCCGTCTACTAGCAGGGGTTGGTGCTGGACCTGTAGCTCCATCTCCCTTCTACTGGCAGGGGGGTTGGTGCTGGACCTGTAGCTCCAGCCCCCCTCTACTAGCAGGGGGTTGGTGCTGGACCTCTAGCTCCATCTCCCTTCTACTGGCAGGGGGGTTGGTGCTGGACCTGGAGCTCCAGCCCCCCTCTACTGGCAGGGTGTTGGTGCTGGACCTGTAGCTTCAGCCCCCCTCTACTGGCAGGGGGCTGGTGCTGGACCTGTAGCTCCAGCCCCCCTCTACTAGCAGGGTGTTGGTGCTGGACCTGTAGCTTCAGCCCCCTTCTACTGGCAGGGGGTTGGTGCTCGACTTGTAGCTCCAGACCCTCTACTGGAATTGGGTTGGTTCTGGACCTGTAGCTCCAGCCCCCCCCCCCCCATCTACTGGCAGGGGGAATGGTGCTGGACCTGTTGCTCCAGCCCCCCTCTACTGGCAGGGTGTTGGTGCTGGACCTGTAGCTTCAGCCCCCCTCTACTGGCAGGGGGCTGGTGCTGGACCTGTAGCTCCAGCCCCCCTCTACTGGCAGGGTAATGGTGCTGGACCTGTAGCTTCAGCCCCCCTTTACTGGCAGGGGGTTGGTGCTGGACTTGTAGCTCCAGACCCTCTCTGCTGGAATTGGGTTGGTTCTGGACCTGTAGCTCCAGCCTTCCTCTATTGGCAGAGGGTTTGTGCTGGACCTGTAGCTCTAGCCTCCCTCTACTGACAAGGGGTTGGTTCTGGACCTGTAGCTCCAGCCCCCCTCTACTAGCAGGGGGTTGGTACTGGACCTGTAGCTCCAGCCCCTCTCTACTGGGAGGGGGGTTGGTGCTGGACGTATAGCTCCAGCCCCCACCCTCTCTACTGGCAGGGGATTGGTGCTGGACCTGAAGGTTCAGCCCCACTCTACTGGCAGGGGGTTGGTGCTGGACTTGTAGCCCCAGCCCCCCCTCTACTGGCAAGGGGTTGGTGCTGGACCTGTAGCTCCAGCCGCCCTCTACTGGCAGGGGGTTGGTGCTGGACCTGTAGCTCCAGCCCCCCTCTATTGGCAGGGGGTTGGTACTGGATCTGTAGCTCCAGCCCCCCTCTACTGGCAGGGGGTTGGTGCTAGACCTGTAGCTCCAGCCCCCGTCTATTGGCAGGGGGTTGGAAATGGACCTGTATCTCCAGCCCACCTCTACTTGCAGGGGGTTGGTGCTGCACCTGTAACTCCAGCTCCCCTCTACTGGCAGGGGGTTAGTGCTGGACCTGTAGCTCCAGCCCCCATTTACTGGCAGGGGGGTTGGTGCTGGTGCAGTAGCTCCTACCGCCCTCTACCGGCAGGGGTTGGTGCTGGACCTGTAACTCCAGCCCCCATTTACTGGCAGGGGGTTGGGGCTGGACCTGTAGCTCCAGCCCCCCTCTACTGGCAGAGGGTTGGTGCTGGACCTGTTGCTCCAGCCTCCTCTACTGGCAGGGGGTTGGTGCTGGACCTGTAACTCCAGCTCCATTCTACTGGCAGGGGGTTGGTGCTGCACCTGTAACTCCAGCTCCCCTCTACTGGCAGGGGGTTGGTGCTGGACCTGTAGCTCCAGCCCCCATTTACTGGCAGGGGGGTTGGTGCTGGTGCAGTAGCTCCTACCGCCCTCTACCGGCAGGGGGTTGGTGCTGGACCTGTAACTCCAGCTCCCCTCTACTGGCAGGGGGTTGGTGCTGGACCTGTAGCTCCAGCCCCCATTTACTGGCAGAGGGGTTGGTGCTGGGCCAGTAGCTCCTGTCCCCCTCTACCGGCAGGGGGTTGGTGCTGGACCTGTAGCTCCAGCCCCTCTCTCTACTGGCAAGGGGTTGGTGCTGGACCTGTAGCACCAGCCCCCCTCTACTGGCAGGGGGTTGGTGCTGGACCTGTTGCTCCAGCCTCCTCTACTGGCAGGGGGTTGGTGCTGGACCTGTAGCTCCAGCCCCCTCTACTGGCAGGGGGTTGGTGCTGGACCAGTACCTCCAGCCCCCCTCTACTGGCAGGGGGTTGGTGCTGGACCAGTAGCTCCAGACACCCCCCCCCCCCCGTCTCTACTGTCAGGGGTGTGGTTCTGGGCCTGTAGCTCCAGCCACCCTCTACTGGCAGGGGGTTGGTGCTGGACCTGTAGCTCCAGACCCCCTCTACTGGCAGGGGGTTTAATCTGGACCTGAAGCTCCAGCCCCCCCTCTACTGGCAGGGGGGGATGGTGCTGGACCTGTAGCTCCAGCCCACCTCTACTGGCAAGGGGTTGGTGCTGGACCTGTAGCTCCAGCCCCCCCTCTACTGGCAGGGAGGTTGGTGCTGGACCTGTAGCTCCAGTCCCCCTCTACTGGCAGGGGGTTGGTGCTGGACCAGTAGCTCCAGCCCCCCTCTACTGGCAGGGGGTTGGTGCTGGACCAGTAGCTCCAGCCCCCCTCTACTGGCAGGGGGTTAGTGCTTGACCAGTAGCTCCAGCCCCCCTCTACTGGCAGGGGGTTGGTGCTGGACCAGTAGCTCCAGCCCCACCTCTACTGGCAGGGGGTTGGTGCTGGATCTGTAGCTCCAGCCCCCCCTCTACTGGCAGGGGGTTTGTGTTCGACCAGTAGTTCCAGCACCCCCTCTACTGGCAGGGGGTTGGTGCTGGACCTGTAGCTCCTGGCTACCCCTCTACTGGCAGGGGATTGGTGCTGGACCTGTAGCTCCAGCCCCCCACCCCTCTTCTGGCAGGGGGTTGGTGCTGGACCTGTAGCTCCTGGCCCCCTCAACTGGCAGGGGGGTTGGTGCTGGACCTGTAGCTTCAGCCCCACTCTTCTGGCAGGGGGGTTGGTGCTGGACCTGTAGCTCCTGCCCCCCTCTACTGGCAGGGTGTTGGTGCTGGACCTGTAGCTCCCGCCCCCCTCTACTGGCAGTGGGTTGGTGCTCGAACTGTAGCTCCAGCTTTCCTCTACTGGCAGGGGGATGGTGCTGGACCTGTAGCTCCAATCCCCCCCCCCCTCTACTGGCAGAAGGTTGGTGCTGGACCTGTAGCTCCAGCCCCCCCTCTACTGGCAGGGGCTTGGTGCTGGACCTGTAGTTCCAGCCTCCTCTCTACTGGCAGGGGGTTGGTGTTGGACCAGTAGCTCCAGCCCCCCTCTACTGGCAGGGGGTTGGTGCTGGACCTGTAGTTCCAGCCCCCTCTCTACTGGCAGGGGGTTGGTGCTGGACCTGTAGCTCCAGCCCCCCTCTACTGGCAGGGGGTTGGTGCTGGACCTGTAGTTCCAGCCCCCTCTACTGGCAGGGGGTTGGTCCTGGACCTGTAGCTTCAGCCCCTCTCTATTGGCTGGGGGTTGGTGCTGGACCTGTAGCTCCGGCCCCCCCCCCCTCTACTGGCAGGGGGGATGGTGCTGGACCTGTAGCTCCAGCCTTCCTCTATTGGCAGAGGGTTTGTGCTGGACCTGTAGCTCCAGCCGCCCTCTACTGACAAGGGGTTGGTTCTGGACCTGTAGCTCCAGACCCCCTCTACTGGCAGGGGGTTGGTACTGGACCTGTAGCTCCAGCCCCTCTCTACTGGGAGGGGGGTTGGTGCTGGACGTATAGCTCCAGCCCCCACTCCCTCTACTGGCAGGGGATTGGTGCTGGACCTGAAGGTTCAGCCCCACTCTACTGGCAGGGGGTTGGTGCTGGACTTGTAGCCCCAGCCCCCCCTCTACTGGCAAGGGGTTGGTGCTGGACCTGTAGCTCCAGCCGCCCTCTACTGGCAGGGGGTTGGTGCTGGACCTGTAGCTCCAGCCCCCCTCTATTGGCAGGGGGTTGGTACTGGATCTGTAGCTCCAGCCCCCTTCTACTGGCAGGGGGTTGGTGCTAGACCTGTAGCTCCAGCCCCCCTCTATTGGCAGGGGGTTGGAAATGGACCTGTATCTCCAGCCCACCTCTACTGGCAGGGGGTTGGTGCTGCACCTGTAACTCCAGCTCCCCTCTACTGGCAAGGGGTTGGTGCTGGACCTGTAGCTCCAGCCCCCATTTACTGGCAGGGGGGTTGGTGCTGGTGCAGTAGCTCCTACCGCCCTCTACCGGCAGGGGGTTGGTGCTGGACCTGTAACTCCAGCTCCCCTCTACTGGCAGGGGGTTGGTGCTGCACTTGTAACTCCAGCTCCCCTCTACTGGCAGGGGGTTGGTGCTGAACCTGTAGCTCCAGCCCCCATTTATTGGCAGGGGGGTTGGTGCTGGTGCAGTAGCTCCTACCGCCCTCTACCGGCAGGGGGTTGGTGCTGAACCTGTAACTCCAGCTCCCCTCTACTGGCAGGGGGTTGGTGCTGGACCTGTAGCTCCAGCCCCCATTTACTGGCAGAGGGGTTGGTGCTGGGCCAGTAGCTCCTGTCCCCCTCTACCGGCAGGGGGTTGGTGCTGGACCTGTAGCTCCAGCCCCTCTCTCTACTGGCAAGGGGTTGGTGCTGGACCTGTAGCACCAGCCCCCCTCTACTGGCAGGGGGTTGGTGCTGGACCTGTTGCTCCAGCCTCCTCTACTGGCAGGGGGTTGGTGCTGGACTTGTTGCTCCAGCGCTCCTCTACTGGCAGGGGGTTGGTGCTGGACCTGTATCTCCAGCCCCCGTCTACTGGCAGGGGGTTAGTCCTAGACCTGTAGCACCAGCCCCCCCTCTACTGGCAGGGGGTTGGTGCTGGACCTGTAGCTCCAGCCCCCTCTACTGGCAGGGGGTTGGTGCTGGACCAGTAGCTCCAGACCCCCCCCCCCCGTCTCTACTGTCAGGGGTGTGGTTCTGGGCCTGTAGCTCCAGCCCCCCTCTACTGGCAGGGGGTTGGTGCTGGACCTGTAGCTCCAGCCCCCCTCTACTGGCAGAGGGTTTAATCTGGACCTGAAGCTCCAGCCCCCCCCCCTCTACTGGCAGGGGGGATGGTGCTGGACCTGTAGCTCCAGCCCACCTCTACTGGCAAGGGGTTGGTGCTGGACCTGTAGCTCCAGCCCCCCCTCTACTGGCAGGGAGGTTGGTGCTGGACCTGTAGCTCCAGCCCCCCTCTACTGGCAGGGGGTTGGTGCTGGACCAGTAGCTCCAGCCCCCCTCTACTGGCAAGGGGTTAGTGCTTGACCATGTAGCTCCAGCCCCCCTCTACTGGCAGGGGGTTGGTGCTGGACCAGTAGCTCCAGCCCCACCTCTACTGGCAGGGGGTTGGTGCTGGATCTGTAGCTCCAGCCCCCCCTCTACTGGCAGGGGGTTGGTGTTCGACCAGTAGTTCCAGCACCCCCTCTACTGGCAGGGGGTTGGTGCTGGACCTGTAGCTCCTGGCTCCCCCTCTACTGGCAGGGGGTTGGTGCTGGACCTGTAGCTTCAGCCCCTCTCTACTGGCAGGGGGTTGGTGTTGGACATGTAGCTCCAGCCCCCCTCTATTGACAGGGGGTTGGTGCTGGACCTGTAGCTCCTGCCCCCCTCTACTGGCAGGGGGTTGATGCTGGACCTGTAGCTCCAGCCCCCCTCTACTAGCAGAGGGTTGTTGCTGGAACTGTAGCTCCAGCCCCCCCCCCCCTCTACTGGCAGGGAGATGATGCTGGACCTGTAGCTCCAGCCCCCCCTCTACTGGCAGGGAGTTGATGCTGGACCTGTAGCTCCAGCCCCCCTCTACTAGCAGAGGGTTGTTGCTGGAACTGTAGCTCCAGCCCCCCCCCCCCTCTACTGGCAGGGAGATGATGCTGGACCTGTAGCTCCAGCCCCCCCACCTTTACTGGCAGAAGGTTGGTGCTGGACCTGTAGCTCCAGCTCCCCTCTACTGCCAGGGGGTTGGTGCAGGACCTGTAGCTTAAGTCCCCCTCTACTGGCAGGGGGTTGGTGCTTGACATATAGCTCCAGCCCCCCCCTCTACTGGCAGGGGGTTGCTTCTGGACCTGTGCCTTCAGCCCTCCCCCTCTACTGGCAGGGAGGTTGATGCTGGACCTGTAGCTCCACCCCCCTGGTGCTGGGCCTGTAGCTCCAGCCCCCGTCTACTAGCAGGAGTTGGTGCCGGACCTGTAGCTCCATCTCCCTTCTACTGGCAGGGGGGTTGGTGCTGGACCTGGAGCTCCAGCCCCCCTCTACTGGCAGGGTGTTGGTGCTGGACCTGTAGCTTCAGCCCCCCTCTACTGGCAGGGGGCTGGTGCTGGACCTGTAGCTCCAGCCCCCCTCTACTGACAGGGTGTTGGTGCTGGACCTGTAGCTTCAGTCCCCTTCTACTGGCAGGGGGTTGGTGCTGGACTTGTAGCTCCAGACCCTCTACTGGAATTGGGTTGGTTCTGGACCTGTAGCTCCAGCCCCCCCCCCTCTACTGGCAGGGGGAATGGTGCTGGACCTGTAGCTCCAGCCCCCCTCTACTGGCAGGGTGTTGGTGCTGGACCTGTAGCTTCAGCCCCCCTCTACTGGCAGGGGGCTGGTGCTGGACCTGTAGCTCCAGCCCCCCTCTACTGGCAGGGTGTTGGTGCTGGACCTGTAGCTTCTGCCCCCCTCTACTGGCAAGGGGTGGATTCTGGACCTGTAGCTCCAGCCCCTCTCTACTGGCAGGGGGTTGGTACTGGACCTGTAGCTCCAGCCCCTCTCTACTGGGAGGGGGGTTGGTGCTGGACGTATAGCACCAGCCCCCACCCCCTCTACTGGCAGGGGATTGGTGCTGGACCTGAAGGTTCAGCCCCACTCTACTGGCAGGCGGTTGGTGCTGGACTTGTAGCCCCAGCCGCCCTCTACTGGCAAGGGGTTGGTGCTGGACTTGTAGCTCCAGCCGCCCTCTACTGGCAGGGGGTTGGTGCTGGACTTGTAGCTCCAGCCCCCCTCTATTGGCAGGGGGTTCGTACTGGATCTGTAGCTCCAGCCCCCCTCTACTGGCAGGGGGTTGGTGCTAGACCTGTAGCTCCAGCCCCCGTCTATTGGCAGGGGGTTGGAAATGGACCTGTATCTCCAGCCCACCTCTACTGGCAGGGGGTTGGTGCTGCACCTGTAACTCCAGCTCCCCTCTACTGGCAGGGGGTTGGTGCTGGACCTGTAGCTCCAGCCCCCATTTACTGGCAGGGGGGGTTGGTGCTGGTGCAGTAGCTCCTACCGCCCTCTACCGGCAGGGGGTTGGTGCTGGACCTGTAACTCCAGCTCCCCTCTACTGGCAGGGGGTTGGTGCTGCACCTGTAACTCCAGCTCCCCTCTACTGGCAGGGGGTTGGTGCTGGACCTGTAGCTCCAGCCCCCATTTACTGGCAGGGGGGGTTGGTGCTGGTCCAGTAGCTCCTACCGCCCTCTACCGGCAGGGGGTTGGTGCTGGACCTGTAGCTCCAGCCCCCATTTACTGGCAGGGGGATGGGGCTGGACCTGTAGCTCCAGCCCCCCTCTACTGGCAGAGGGTTGGTGCTGGACCTGTTGCTCCAGCCTCCTCTACTGGCAGGGGGTTGGTGCTGGACATGTAACTCCAGCCCCCACCCCCTTCTACTGGCAGGAGGTTGGTACTGGACCTCTATCTCCAGCCCCTCTCTACTGGCAGGGGGGTTGGTGCTGGACCTGTTGCTCCAGCTCCCCTCTACTGGCAGGGGGTTTGTGCTGGACTTGTTGCTCCAGCCCTCCTCTACTGGCAGGGGTTTAGTGCTGAACCTGTAGTTCCAGCCCGCCTCTACTGGCAGGGGGTTGGTTCTGGACCTGTAGCTCCAGCCCACCTCTACTGGCAGTGGGTTGGTGCTGGACCTGTAGCTCCTGGACCCTCTCTACTGGCAGGGGGATTGGTGCTGGGCCTGTAGCTCCAGCCTCCTCTCTACTGGCAGGGAAGTTGGTGCTGGACCTGTAGATCCAGCCCACCTCTATTGGCAGGGGGTTGGTGTTGGACCAGTAGCTCCAGCCCTCCTCTACTGGCAGGGGGTTGGTGCTGGACCTGAAGCTCCAGCCCCCCTCTACTGGCAGGGGATTGGTGCTGGACCTGTAGCTCCAGCCCCCCCACCCCTCTTCTGGCAGGGGGTTGGCGCTGGACCTGTAGCTCCTGGCCCCCTCTACTGGCAGGGGGGTTGGTGCTGGACCTGTAGCTTCAGCCCCACTCTTCTGGCGGGGGGGTTGGTGCTGGACCTGTAGCTCTTGTCCCACTCTACTGGCAGGGTGTTGGTGCTGGACCTGTAGCTCCCGCCCCCCTCTACTGGCAGTGGGTTGGTGCTAGAACTGTAGCTCCAGCTTTCCTCTACTGGCAGGGGGTTGGTGCTGGACCTGTAGCTCCAATCCCCCCCCCCCTCTACTGGCAGAAAGTTGGTGCTGGACCTGTAGCTCCAGCCCCCCTCTACTGGCAGGGGGTTGGTGCTGGACCTGTAGTTCCAGCCTCCTCTCTATTGGCAGGGGTTGGTGTTGGACCAGTAGCTCCAGCCCCCCTCTACTGGCAGGGGGTTGGTGCTGGACCTGTAGTTCCAGCCCCCTCTCTACTGGCAGGGGGTTGGTGCTGGACCTGTAGATCCAGCCCCCCTCTACTGTCAGGGGGTTGGTGCTGGACCTGTAGTTCCAGCCCCCCTCTACAGGCAGGGGGTTGGTGCTGGACCTGTAGCTTCAGCCCCTCTCTATTGGCTGGGGGTTGGTGCTGGACCTGTAGCTCCAGCCCCCCCCTCTACTGGCAGGGGGGATGGTGCTGGACCTGTAGCTCCAGCCTTCCTCTATTGGCAGAGGGTTTGTGCTGGACCTGTAGCTCCAGCCTCCCTCTACTGACAAGGGGTTGGTTCTGGACCTGTAGCTCCAGCCCCCCTCTACTGGAAGGGGGTTGGTACTGGACCTGTAGCTCCAGCCCCTCTCTACTGGGAGGGGGGTTGGTGCTGGACGTATAGCTCCAGCCCCCACCCCCTCTACTGGCAGGGGATTGGTGCTGGACCTGAAGGTTCAGCCCCACTCTACTGGCAGGGGGTTGGTGCTGGACTTGAAGCCCCAGCCCCCCTCTACTGGCAAGGGGTTGGTGCTGGACCTGTAGCTCCAGCCGCCCTCTACTGGCAGGGGGTTGGTGCTGGACCTGTAGCTCCAGCCCCCCTCTATTGGCAGGGGGTTGGTGCTACACCTGTAGCTCCAGCCCCCCTCTATTGGCAGGGGGTTGGAAATGGACCTGTATCTCCAGCCCACCTCTTCTGGCAGGGTGTTGGTGCTGCACCTGTAACTCCAGCTCCCCTCTACTGGCAGGGGGTTGGTGCTGGACCTGTAGCTCCAGCCCCCATTTACTGGCAGGGGGGTTGGTGCAGGTGCAGTAGCTCCTACCGCCCTCTACCGGCAGGGGGTTGGTGCTGGACCTGTAACTCCAGCTCCCCTCTACTGGCAGGGGGTTGGTACTGCACCTGTAACTCCAGCTCCCCTCTACTGGCAGGGGGTTGGTGCTGAACCTGTAGCTCCAGCCCCCATTTACTGGCAGGGGGGTTGGTGCTGGTCCAGTAGCTCCTACCGCCCTCTACCGGCAGGGGGTTGGTGCTGGACCTGTAGCTCCAGCCCCCATTTACTAGCAGGGGGTTGGGGCTGGACCTGTAGCTCCAGCCCCCCTCTACTGGCAGAGGGTTGGTGCTGGACCTGTTGTTCCAGCCTCCTCTACTGGCAGGGGGGTTGGTGCTGGACATGTAACTCCAGCCCCGCCCCCCTTCTACTGGCAGGAGGTTGGTGCTGGAACTGTAGCTCCAGCCCCTCTCTACTGGCAGGGGGTTGGTGCTGGACCTGTAGCTCCAGCCCCCCCCCCCTGTCTCTACTGATAGAGGGTTGGTGCTGGTCCTGTAGCTCCAGAACCCCCCCCCCCCGTCTCTACTGACAGAGGGTTGGTGCTGGACCTGTAGCTCCAGCCCCCCTCTACTGACATAGGGTTGGTGCTGGACCTGTAGCTCCAGACCCCCCCCCCCCCCCCGTCTCTACTGACAGAGGGTTGGTGCTGGACCTGTAGCTCCAGATCCCCCCTCTACTGACATAGGGTTGGTGCTGGACCTGTAGCTCCAGCCCCCTCTACTGACATAGGGTTGGTGCTGGACCTGTAGCTCCAGACCCCCCCCCCCCCCGTCTCTACTGACAGGGGGTTGGTGCTGGACCTGTAGCTCCAGACCCCCCCCACCCCCCCGTCTCTACTGACAGAGGGTTGGTGCTGGACCTGTAGCTCCAGCCCCCCTCTACTGACATAGGGTTGGTGCTGGACCTGTAGCTCCAGACCCCCCCCCCCCCCCGTCTCTACTGACAGAGGGTTGGTGCTGGACCTGTAGCTCCAGATCCCCCCCCTCTACTGGCAGGGGGTTGGTACTGGACCTGTAGCTCCAGCCCACCTCTACTGGCAGGGGGTAGGTGCTGGACCTGTAGATCCAGCCCCCACCCTCTACAGGCAGGGGGTTGGTGCTGGACCTGTAGCTCCAGCCCCCATTTACTGGCAGAGGGGTTGGTGCTGGGCCAGTAGCTCCTGTCCCCCTCTACCGGCAGGGGGCTGGTGCTGGACCTGTAGCTCCAGCCCCTCTCTCTACTGGCAAGGGGTTGGTGCTGGACCTGTTGCTCCAGCCTCCTCTACTGGCAGGGGGTTGGTGCTGGACTTGTTGATCCAGCGCTCCTCTACTGGTAGGGGGTTGGTGCTGGACCTGTATCTCCAGCCCCCGTCTACTGGCAGGGGGTTTGTCCTAGACCTGTATCTCCAGCCCCCCTCTACTGGCAGGGGGTTGGTGCTGGACCTGTAGCTCCAGCCCCCTCTACTGGCAGGGGGTTGGTGCTGGACCAGTACCTCCAGCCCCTCTCTACTGGCAGGGGGTTGGTGCTGGACCAGTAGCTCCAGCCCCCCCCCCCCCGTCTCTACTGTCAAGGGTGTGGTTCTGGGCCTGTAGCTCCAGCCCCCATCTACTGGCAGGGGGTTGGTGCTGGACCTGTAGCTCCAGCCTCCCTCTACTGGCAGGGAGTTTAATCTGGACCTAAAGCTCCAGCCCCCCCTCTACTGGCAGGGGGGATGGTGCTGGACCTGTAGCTCCAGCCCACCTCTACTTGCAAGGGGTTGGTGCTGGACCTGTATTTCCAGCCCCCTCTCTACTGGCAGGGAGGTTGGTGCTGGACCTGTAGCTCCAGCCCCCCCTCTACTGGCAGGCGGTTGGTGATGGACCTGTAGCTCCAGTCCCCCTCTACTGGCAGGGGGTTGGTGCTGGACCAGTAGCTCCAGCCCCCCTCTACTGGCAGGGGGTTGGTGCTGGACCAGTAGCTCCAGCCCCCCTCTACTGGCAGGGGGTTAGTACTTGACCAGTAGCTCCAGCCCCCCTCTACTGGCAGGGGGTTCGTGCTGGACCAGTAGCTCCAGCCCAACCTCAACTGGCAGGGGGTTGGTGCTGGATCTGTAGCTCCAGCCCCCCTCTACTGGCAGGGGGTTGGTGCTGGCCCTGTAGCTCCTGGCCCCCCCTCTACTGGCAGGGGGTTGGTGCTGGACCTGAAGCTCCTGGCTCCCCCTCTACTGGCAGGGGGTTGGTGCTGGACCTGTAGCTTCAGCCCCTCTCTACTGGCAGGGGGTTGGTGTTGGACATGTAGCTCCAGCCCCCCTCTATTGACAGGGGGTTGGTGCTGGACCTGTAGCTCCTGCCCCTCTCTACTGGCAGGGGGTTGGTGCTTGACATATAGCTCCAGCTCCCCCCTCTACTGGCAGAGGGTTGTTGCTGGAACTGTAGCTCCAGCCCCCCCTCTACTGGCAGGGAGATGATGCTGGACCTGTAGCTCCAGCCCCCCTCTACTGGCAGAGGGTTGTTGCTGGAACTGTAGCTCCAGCCCCCCCTCTACTGGCAGGGAGTTGATGCTGGACCTGTAGCTCCAGCCCCCCACCTTTACTGGCAGAAGGTTGGTGCTAGACCTGTAGCTCCAGCTCCCCTCTACAGGCAGGGGGTTGGTGCAGGACCTGTAGCTTAAGCCCCCCTCTACTGGCAGGGGGTTGGTGCTTGACATATAGCTCCAGCCCCCCTCTATTGACAGGGGGTTGGTGCTGGACCTGTAGCTCCTGCCCCTCTCTACTGGCAGGGGGTTGGTGCTTGACATATAGCTCCAGCTCCCCCCTCTACTGGCAGAGGGTTGTTGCTGGAACTGTAGTTCCAGCCCCCCCTCTACTGGCAGGGAGATGATGCTGGACCTGTAGCTCCAGCCCCCCTCTACTGGCAGGGGGTTGGTGCTGGACCTGTAGCTCCAGCCCCCCTCTATTGGCAGGGGGTTCGTACTGGATCTGTAGCTCCAGCCCCCCTCTACTGGCAGGGGGTTGGTGCTAGACCTGTAGCTCCAGCCCCCGTCTATTGGCAGGGGGTTGGAAATGGACCTGTATCTCCAGCCCACCTCTACTGGCAGGGGGTTGGTGCTGCACCTGTAACTCCAGCTCCCCTCTACTGGCAGGGGGTTGGTGCTGGACCTGTAGCTCCAGCCCCCATTTACTGGCAGAGGGGTTGGTGCTGGGCCAGTAGCTCCTGTCCCCCTCTACCGGCAGGGGGCTGGTGCTGGACCTGTAGCTCCAGCCCCTCTCTCTACTGGCAAGGGGTTGGTGCTGGACCTGTTGCTCCAGCCTCCTCTACTGGCAGGGGGTTGGTGCTGGACTTGTTGATCCAGCGCTCCTCTACTGGTAGGGGGTTGGTGCTGGACCTGTATCTCCAGCCCCCGTCTACTGGCAGGGGGTTTGTCCTAGACCTGTATCTCCAGCCCCCCTCTACTGGCAGGGGGTTGGTGCTGGACCTGTAGCTCCAGCCCCCTCTACTGGCAGGGGGTTGGTGCTGGACCAGTACCTCCAGCCCCTCTCTACTGGCAGGGGGTTGGTGCTGGACCAGTAGCTCCAGCCCCCCCCCCCCCGTCTCTACTGTCAAGGGTGTGGTTCTGGGCCTGTAGCTCCAGCCCCCATCTACTGGCAGGGGGTTGGTGCTGGACCTGTAGCTCCAGCCTCCCTCTACTGGCAGGGAGTTTAATCTGGACCTAAAGCTCCAGCCCCCCCTCTACTGGCAGGGGGGATGGTGCTGGACCTGTAGCTCCAGCCCACCTCTACTTGCAAGGGGTTGGTGCTGGACCTGTATTTCCAGCCCCCTCTCTACTGGCAGGGAGGTTGGTGCTGGACCTGTAGCTCCAGCCCCCCCTCTACTGGCAGGCGGTTGGTGATGGACCTGTAGCTCCAGTCCCCCTCTACTGGCAGGGGGTTGGTGCTGGACCAGTAGCTCCAGCCCCCCTCTACTGGCAGGGGGTTGGTGCTGGACCAGTAGCTCCAGCCCCCCTCTACTGGCAGGGGGTTAGTACTTGACCAGTAGCTCCAGCCCCCCTCTACTGGCAGGGGGTTCGTGCTGGACCAGTAGCTCCAGCCCAACCTCAACTGGCAGGGGGTTGGTGCTGGATCTGTAGCTCCAGCCCCCCTCTACTGGCAGGGGGTTGGTGCTGGCCCTGTAGCTCCTGGCCCCCCCTCTACTGGCAGGGGGTTGGTGCTGGACCTGAAGCTCCTGGCTCCCCCTCTACTGGCAGGGGGTTGGTGCTGGACCTGTAGCTTCAGCCCCTCTCTACTGGCAGGGGGTTGGTGTTGGACATGTAGCTCCAGCCCCCCTCTATTGACAGGGGGTTGGTGCTGGACCTGTAGCTCCTGCCCCTCTCTACTGGCAGGGGGTTGGTGCTTGACATATAGCTCCAGCTCCCCCCTCTACTGGCAGAGGGTTGTTGCTGGAACTGTAGCTCCAGCCCCCCCTCTACTGGCAGGGAGATGATGCTGGACCTGTAGCTCCAGCCCCCCTCTACTGGCAGAGGGTTGTTGCTGGAACTGTAGCTCCAGCCCCCCCTCTACTGGCTGGGAGTTGATGCTGGACCTGTAGCTCCAGCCCCCCACCTTTACTGGCAGAAGGTTGGTGCTAGACCTGTAGCTCCAGCTCCCCTCTACAGGCAGGGGGTTGGTGCAGGACCTGTAGCTTAAGCCCCCCTCTACTGGCAGGGGGTTGGTGCTTGACATATAGCTCCAGCCCCCCTCTATTGACAGGGGGTTGGTGCTGGACCTGTAGCTCCTGCCCCTCTCTACTGGCAGGGGGTTGGTGCTTGACATATAGCTCCAGCTCCCCCCTCTACTGGCAGAGGGTTGTTGCTGGAACTGTAGTTCCAGCCCCCCCTCTACTGGCAGGGAGATGATGCTGGACCTGTAGCTCCAGCCCCCCTCTACTGGCAGGGGGTTGGTGCTGGACCTGTAGCTCCAGCCCCCCTCTATTGGCAGGGGGTTCGTACTGGATCTGTAGCTCCAGCCCCCCTCTACTGGCAGGGGGTTGGTGCTAGACCTGTAGCTCCAGCCCCCGTCTATTGGCAGGGGGTTGGAAATGGACCTGTATCTCCAGCCCACCTCTACTGGCAGGGGGTTGGTGCTGCACCTGTAACTCCAGCTCCCCTCTACTGGCAGGGGGTTGGTGCTGGACCTGTAGCTCCAGCCCCCATTTACTGGCAGGGGGGGTTGGTGCTGGTGCAGTAGCTCCTACCGCCCTCTACCGGCAGGGGGTTGGTGCTGGACCTGTAACTCCAGCTCCCCTCTACTGGCAGGGGGTTGGTGCTGCACCTGTAACTCCAGCTCCCCTCTACTGGCAGGGGGTTGGTGCTGGACCTGTAGCTCCAGCCCCCATTTACTGGCAGGGGGGGTTGGTGCTGGTCCAGTAGCTCCTACCGCCCTCTACCGGCAGGGGGTTGGTGCTGGACCTGTAGCTCCAGCCCCCATTTACTGGCAGGGGGATGGGGCTGGACCTGTAGCTCCAGCCCCCCTCTACTGGCAGAGGGTTGGTGCTGGACCTGTTGCTCCAGCCTCCTCTACTGGCAGGGGGTTGGTGCTGGACATGTAACTCCAGCCCCGCCCCCCTTCTACTGGCAGGAGGTTGGTGCTGGAACTGTAGCTCCAGCCCCTCTCTACTGGCAGGGGGTTGGTGCTGGACCTGTAGCTCCAGCCCCCCCCCCCTGTCTCTACTGATAGAGGGTTGGTGCTGGTCCTGTAGCTCCAGAACCCCCCCCCCCCCCGTCTCTACTGACAGAGGGTTGGTGCTGGACCTGTAGCTCCAGCCCCCCTCTACTGACATAGGGTTGGTGCTGGACCTGTAGCTCCAGACCCCCCCCCCCGTCTCTACTGACAGAGGGTTGGTGCTGGACCTGTAGCTCCAGATCCCCCCTCTACTGACATAGGGTTGGTGCTGGACCTGTAGCTCCAGCCCCCCTCTACTGACATAGGGTTGGTGCTGGACCTGTAGCTCCAGACCCCCCCCCCCGTCTCTACTGACAGGGGGTTGGTGCTGGACCTGTAGCTCCAGACCCCCCCCCCCCCCCCCGTCTCTACTGACAGAGGGTTGGTGCTGGACCTGTAGCTCCAGCCCCCCTCTACTGACATAGGGTTGGTGCTGGACCTGTAGCTCCAGACCCCCCCCCCCCGTCTCTACTGACAGAGGGTTGGTGCTGGACCTGTAGCTCCAGATCCCCCCCCCCTCTACTGGCAGGGGGTTGGTACTGGACCTGTAGCTCCAGCCCACCTCTACTGGCAGGGGGTAGGTGCTGGACCTGTAGATCCAGCCCCCACCCTCTACAGGCAGGGGGTTGGTGCTGGACCTGTAGCTCCAGCCCCCATTTACTGGCAGAGGGGTTGGTGCTGGGCCAGTAGCTCCTGTCCCCCTCTACCGGCAGGGGGCTGGTGCTGGACCTGTAGCTCCAGCCCCTCTCTCTACTGGCAAGGGGTTGGTGCTGGACCTGTTGCTCCAGCCTCCTCTACTGGCAGGGGGTTGGTGCTGGACTTGTTGCTCCAGCGCTCCTCTACTGGTAGGGGGTTGGTGCTGGACCTGTATCTCCAGCCCCCGTCTACTGGCAGGGGGTTAGTCCTAGACCTGTATCTCCAGCCCCCCTCTACTGGCAGGGGGTTGGTGCTGGACCTGTAGCTCCAGCCCCCTCTACTGGCAGGGGGTTGGTGCTGGACCAGTACCTCCAACCCCTCTCTACTGGCAGGGGGTTGGTGCTGGACCAGTAGCTCCAGCCCCCCCCCCCCCGTCTCTACTGTCAAGGGTGTGGTTCTGGGCCTGTAGCTCCAGCCCCCATCTACTGGCAGGGGGTTGGTGCTGGACCTGTAGCTCCAGCCTCCCTCTACTGGCAGGGAGTTTAATCTGGACCTAAAGCTCCAGCCCCCCCTCTACTGGCAGGGGGGATGGTGCTGGACCTGTAGCTCCAGCCCACCTCTACTTGCAAGGGGTTGGTGCTGGACCTGTATTTCCAGCCCCCTCTCTACTGGCAGGGAGGTTGGTGCTGGACCTGTAGCTCCAGCCCCCCCTCTACTGGCAGGCGGTTGGTGATGGACCTGTAGCTCCAGTCCCCCTCTACTGGCAGGGGGTTGGTGCTGGACCAGTAGCTCCAGCCCCCCTCTACTGGCAGGGGGTTGGTGCTGGACCAGTAGCTCCAGCCCCCCTCTACTGGCAGGGGGTTAGTACTTGACCAGTAGCTCCAGCCCCCCTCTACTGGCAGGGGGTTCGTGCTGGACCAGTAGCTCCAGCCCAACCTCAACTGGCAGGGGGTTGGTGCTGGATCTGTAGCTCCAGCCCCCCTCTACTGGCAGGGGGTTGGTGCTGGCCCTGTAGCTCCTGGCCCCCCCTCTACTGGCAGGGGGTTGGTGCTGGACCTGAAGCTCCTGGCTCCCCCTCTACTGGCAGGGGGTTGGTGCTGGACCTGTAGCTTCAGCCCCTCTCTACTGGCAGGGGGTTGGTGTTGGACATGTAGCTCCAGCCCCCCTCTATTGACAGGGGGTTGGTGCTGGACCTGTAGCTCCTGCCCCTCTCTACTGGCAGGGGGTTGGTGCTTGACATATAGCTCCAGCTCCCCCCTCTACTGGCAGAGGGTTGTTGCTGGAACTGTAGCTCCAGCCCCCCCTCTACTGGCAGGGAGATGATGCTGGACCTGTAGCTCCAGCCCCCCTCTACTGGCAGAGGGTTGTTGCTGGAACTGTAGCTCCAGCCCCCCCTCTACTGGCAGGGAGTTGATGCTGGACCTGTAGCTCCAGCCCCCCACCTTTACTGGCAGAAGGTTGGTGCTAGACCTGTAGCTCCAGCTCCCCTCTACAGGCAGGGGGTTGGTGCAGGACCTGTAGCTTAAGCCCCCCTCTACTGGCAGGGGGTTGGTGCTTGACATATAGCTCCAGCCCCCCTCTATTGACAGGGGGTTGGTGCTGGACCTGTAGCTCCTGCCCCTCTCTACTGGCAGGGGGTTGGTGCTTGACATATAGCTCCAGCTCCCCCCTCTACTGGCAGAGGGTTGTTGCTGGAACTGTAGTTCCAGCCCCCCCTCTACTGGCAGGGAGATGATGCTGGACCTGTAGCTCCAGCCCCCTTCTACTGGCAGGGGGTTGGTGCTGGACCTGTAGCTCCAGCCCCCCTCTATTGGCAGGGGGTTCGTACTGGATCTGTAGCTCCAGCCCCCCTCTACTGGCAGGGGGTTGGTGCTAGACCTGTAGCTCCAGCCCCCGTCTATTGGCAGGGGGTTGGAAATGGACCTGTATCTCCAGCCCACCTCTACTGGCAGGGGGTTGGTGCTGCACCTGTAACTCCAGCTCCCCTCTACTGGCAGGGGGTTGGTGCTGGACCTGTAGCTCCAGCCCCCATTTACTGGCAGGGGGGGTTGGTGCTGGTGCAGTAGCTCCTACCGCCCTCTACCGGCAGGGGGTTGGTGCTGGACCTGTAACTCCAGCTCCCCTCTACTGGCAGGGGGTTGGTGCTGCACCTGTAACTCCAGCTCCCCTCTACTGGCAGGGGGTTGGTGCTGGACCTGTAGCTCCAGCCCCCATTTACTGGCAGGGGGGGTTGGTGCTGGTCCAGTAGCTCCTACCGCCCTCTACCGGCAGGGGGTTGGTGCTGGACCTGTAGCTCCAGCCCCCATTTACTGGCAGGGGGATGGGGCTGGACCTGTAGCTCCAGCCCCCCTCTACTGGCAGAGGGTTGGTGCTGGACCTGTTGCTCCAGCCTCCTCTACTGGCAGGGGGTTGGTGCTGGACATGTAACTCCAGCCCCCACCCACTTCTACTGGCAGGAGGTTGGTACTGGACCTCTATCTCCAGCCCCTCTCTACTGGCAGGGGGGTTGGTGCTGGACCTGTTGCTCCAGCTCCCCTCTACTGGCAGGGGGTTTGTGCTGGACTTGTTGCTCCAGCCCTCCTCTACTGGCAGGGGTTTAGTGCTGAACCTGTAGTTCCAGCCCGCCTCTACTGGCAGGGGGTTGGTTCTGGACCTGTAGCTCCAGCCCACCTCTACTGGCAGTGGGTTGGTGCTGGACCTGTAGCTCCTGGACCCTCTCTACTGGCAGGGGGATTGGTGCTGGGCCTGTAGCTCCAGCCTCCTCTCTACTGGCAGGGAAGTTGGTGCTGGACCTGTAGATCCAGCCCACCTCTATTGGCAGGGGGTTGGTGTTGGACCAGTAGCTCCAGCCCTCCTCTACTGGCAGGGGGTTGGTGCTGGACCTGAAGCTCCAGCCCCCCTCTACTGGCAGGGGATTGGTGCTGGACCTGTAGCTCCTGGCCCCCTCTACTGGCAGGGGGGTTGGTGCTGGACCTGTAGCTTCAGCCCCACTCTTCTGGCGGGGGGGTTGGTGCTGGACCTGTAGCTCCTGTCCCACTCTACTGGCAGGGTGTTGGTGCTGGACCTGTAGCTCCCGCCCCCCTCTACTGGCAGTGGGTTGGTGCTAGAACTGTAGCTCCAGCTTTCCTCTACTGGCAGGGGGTTGGTGCTGGACCTGTAGCTCCAATCCCCCCCCCTCTACTGGCAGAAAGTTGGTGCTGGACCTGTAGCTCCAGCCCCCCTCTACTGGCAGGGGGTTGGTGCTGGACCTGTAGTTCCAGCCTCCTCTCTATTGGCAGGGGTTGGTGTTGGACCAGTAGCTCCAGCCCCACTCTACTGGCAGGGGGTTGGTGCTGGACCTGTAGTTCCAGCCCCCTCTCTACTGGCAGGGGGTTGGTGCTGGACCTGTAGATCCAGCCCCCCCTCTACTGTCAGGGGGTTGGTGATGGACCTGTAGTTCCAGCCCCCCTCTACAGGCAGGAGGTTGGTGCTGGACCTGTAGCTTCAGCCCCTCTCTATTGGCTGGGGGTTGGTGCTGGACCTGTAGCTCCAGCCCCCCCCCCTCTACTGGCAGGGGGGATGGTGCTGGACCTGTAGCTCCAGCCTTCCTCTATTGGCAGAGGGTTTGTGCTGGACCTGTAGCTCCAGCCTCCCTCTACTGACAAGGGGTTGGTTCTGGACCTGTAGCTCCAGCCCCCCTCTACTGGCAGGGGGTTGGTACTGGACCTGTAGCTCCAGCCCCTCTCTACTGGGAGGGGGGTTGGTGCTGGACGTATAGCTCCAGCCCCCACCCCCTCTACTGGCAGGGGATTGGTGCTGGACCTGAAGGTTCAGCCCCACTCTACTGGCAGGGGGTTGGTGCTGGACTTGTAGCCCCAGCCCCCCTCTACTGGCAAGGGGTTGGTGCTGGACCTGTAGCTCCAGCCGCCCTCTACTGGCAGGGGGTTGGTGCTGGACCTGTAGCTCCAGCCCCCCTCTATTGGCAGGGGGTTGGTGCTACACCTGAAGCTCCAGCCCCCCTCTATTGGCAGGGGGTTGGAAATGGACCTGTATCTCCCGCCCACCTCTTCTGGCAGGGTGTTGGTGCTGCACCTGTAACTCCAGCTCCCCTCTACTGGCAGGGGGTTGGTGCTGGACCTGTAGCTCCAGCCCCCATTTACTGGCAGGGGGGTTGGTGCTGGTGCAGTAGCTCCTACCGCCCTCTACCGGCAGGGGGTTGGTGCTGGACCTGTAACTCCAGCTCCCCTCTACTGGCAGGGGGTTGGTACTGCACCTGTAACTCCAGCTCCCCTCTACTGGCAGGGGGTTGGTGCTGAACCTGTAGCTCCAGCCCCCATTTACTGGCAGGGTGGTTGGTGCTGGTCCAGTAGCTCCTACCGCCCTCTACCGGCAGGGGGTTGGTGCTGGACCTGTAGCTCCAGCCCCCATTTACTAGCAGGGGGTTGGGGCTGGACCTGTAGCTCCAGCCCCCCTCTACTGGCAGAGGGTTGGTGCTGGACCTGTTGCTCCAGCCTCCTCTACTGGCAGGGGGTTGGTGCTGGACATGTAACTCCAGCCCCGCCCCCCTTCTACTGGCAGGAGGTTGGTGCTGGAACTGTAGCTCCAGCCCCTCTCTACTGGCAGGGGGTTGGTGCTGGACCTGTAGCTCCAGCCCCCCCCCCCTGTCTCTACTGATAGAGGGTTGGTGCTGGTCCTGTAGCTCCAGACCCCCCCCCCCCCGTCTCTACTGACAGAGGGTTGGTGCTGGACCTGTAGCTCCAGCCCCCCTCTACTGACATAGGGTTGGTGCTGGACCTGTAGCTCCAGACCCCCCCCCCCCCCCCGTCTCTACTGACAGAGGGTTGGTGCTGGACCTGTAGCTCCAGATCCCCCCTCTACTGACATAGGGTTGGTGCTGGACCTGTAGCTCCAGCCCCCCTCTACTGACATAGGGTTGGTGCTGGACCTGTAGCTCCAGACCCCCCCCCCCCCCCGTCTCTACTGACAGGGGGTTGGTGCTGGACCTGTAGCTCCAGACCCCCCCCCCCCCGTCTCTACTGACAGAGGGTTGGTGCTGGACCTGTAGCTCCAGCCCCCCTCTACTGACATAGGGTTGGTGCTGGACCTGTAGCTCCAGACCCCCCCCCCCGTCTCTACTGACAGAGGGTTGGTGCTGGACCTGTAGCTCCAGATCCCCCCCCTCTACTGGCAGGGGGTTGGTACTGGACCTGTAGCTCCAGCCCACCTCTACTGGCAGGGGGTAGGTGCTGGACCTGTAGATCCAGCCCCCACCCTCTACAGGCAGGGGGTTGGTGCTGGACCTGTAGCTCCAGCCCCCATTTACTGGCAGAGGGGTTGGTGCTGGGCCAGTAGCTCCTGTCCCCCTCTACCGGCAGGGGGCTGGTGCTGGACCTGTAGCTCCAGCCCCTCTCTCTACTGGCAAGGGGTTGGTGCTGGACCTGTAGCACCAGCCCCCCTCTACTGGAAGGGGGTTGGTGCTGGACCTGTTGCTCCAGCCTCCTCTACTGGCAGGGGGTTGGTGCTGGACTTGTTGCTCCAGCGCTCCTCTACTGGTAGGGGGTTGGTGCTGGTCCTGTATCTCCAGCCCCCGTCTTCTGGCAGGGGGTTAGTCCTAGACCTGTATCTCCAGCCCCCCTCTACTGGCAGGGGGTTGGTGCTGGACCTGTAGCTCCAGCCCCCTCTACTGGCAGGGGGTTGGTGCTGGACCAGTACCTCCAGCCCCTCTCTACTGGCAGGGGGTTGGTGCTGGACCAGTACCTCCAGCCCCCCTCTACTGGCAGGGGGTTGGTGCTGGACCTGTAGCTCCAGTCTCCCTCTACTGGCAGGGAGTTTAATCTGGACCTAAAGCTCCAGCCCCCCCTCTACTGGCAGGGGGGATGGTGCTGGACCTGTAGCTCCAGCCCACCTCTACTTGCAAGGGGTTGGTGCTGGACCTGTAGTTCCAGCCCCCTCTCTACTGGCAGGGAGGTTGGTGCTGGACCTGTAGCTCCAGCCCCCCCTCTACTGGCAGGCGGTTGGTGATGGACCTGTAGCTCCAGTCCCCCTCTACTGGCAGGGGGTTGGTGCTGGACCAGTAGCTCCAGCCCCCCTCTACTGGCAGGGGGTTGGTGCTGGACCAGTAGCTCCAGCCCCCCTCTACTGGCAGGGGGTTAGTACTTGACCAGTAGCTCCAGCCCCCCTCTACTGGCAGGGGGTTCGTGCTGGACCAGTAGCTCCAGCCCAACCTCAACTGGCAGGGGGTTGGTGCTGGATCTGTAGCTCCAGCCCCCCTCTACTGGCAGGGGGTTGGTGCTGGCCCTGTAGCTCCTGGCCCCCCCTCTACTGGCAGGGGGTTGGTGCTGGACCTGAAGCTCCTGGCTCCCCCTCTACTGGCAGGGGGTTGGTGCTGGACCTGTAGCTTCAGCCCCTCTCTACTGGCAGGGGGTTGGTGTTGGACATGTAGCTCCAGCCCCCCTCTATTGACAGGGGGTTGGTGCTGGACCTGTAGCTCCTGCCCCTCTCTACTGGCAGGGGGTTGGTGCTTGACATATAGCTCCAGCTCCCCCCTCTACTGGCAGAGGGTTGTTGCTGGAACTGTAGCTCCAGCCCCCCCTCTATTGGCAGGGAGATGATGCTGGACCTGTAGCTCCAGCCCCCCTCTACTGGCAGAGGATTGTTGCTGGAACTGTAGCTCCAGCCCCCTCTCTACTGGCAGGGAGTTGATGCTGGACCTGTAGCTCCAGCCCCCCACCTTTACTGGCAGAAGGTTGGTGCTAGACCTGTAGCTCCAGCTCCCCTCTACAGGCAGGGGGTTGGTGCAGGACCTGTAGCTTAAGCCCCCCTCTACTGGCAGGGGGTTGGTGCTTGACATATAGCTCCAGCCCCCCCCCCCCCCCCCCTCTACTGGCAGGGGGTTGCTTCTGGACCTGTGCCTTCAGCCCCCTCCCTCTACTGGCAGGGAGGTTGATGCTGGACCTGTAGCTCCACCCCCCTGGTGCTGGGCCTGTAGCTCCAGCCCCCGTCTACTAGCAGGGGTTGGTGCTGGACCTGTAGCTCCATCTCCCTTCTACTGGCAGGGGGGTTGGTGCTGGACCTGTAGCTCCAGCCCCCCTCTACTAGCAGGGGGTTGGTGCTGGACCTGTAGCTCCAGCCCCCCTCTACTGGCAGGGTGTTGGTGCTGGACCTGTAGCTCCATCTCCCTTCTACTGGCAGGGGGTTGGTGCTGGACCTGTAGCTCCAGCCCCCCTCTACTGGCAGGGGGTTGGTGCTGGACCTCTGGCTCCATCTCCCTTCTACTGGCAGGGGGGTTGGTGCTGGACCTGGAGCTCCAGCCCCCCTCTACTGGCAGGGTGTTGGTGCTGGACCTGTAGCTTCAGCCCCCCTCTACTGGCAGGGGGCTGGTGCTGGACCCGTAGCTCCAGCCCCCCTCTACTGGCAGGGTGTTGGTGCTGGACCTGTAGCTTCAGCCCCCTTCTACTGGCAGGGGGTTGGTGCTGGACTTGTAGCTCCAGACCCTCTACTGGAATTGGGTTGGTTCTGGACCTGTAGCTCCAGCCCCCCCCCCCCTCTACCCGCAGGGGGAATGGTGCTGGACCTGTAGCTCCAGCCCCCCTCTACTGGCAGGGTGTTGGTGCTGGACCTGTAGCTTCAGCCCCCCTCTACTGGCAGGGGGCTGGTGCTGGACCTGTAGCTCCAGCCCCCCTCTACTGGCAGGGTGTTGGTGCTGGACCTGTAGCTTCAGCCCCCCTCTACTGGCAGGGGGTTGGTGCTGGACTTGTAGCTCCAGACCCTCTCTACTGGAATTGGGTTGGTTCTGGACCTGTAGCTCCAGCCTTCCTCTATTGGCAGAGGGTTTGTGATGGACCTGTAGCTCCAGCCTCCCTCTACTGACAAGGGGTTGGTTCTGGACCTGTAGCTCCAGCCCCCCTCTACTGGCAGGGTGTTGGTACTGGACCTGTAGCTCCAGCCCCTCTCTACTGGGAGGGGGGTTGGTGCTGGACGTATAGCTCCAGCCCCCACCCCCTCTACTGGCTGGGGATTGGTGCTGGACCTGAAGGTTCAGCCCCACTCTACTGGCAGGGGGTTGGTGCTGGACTTGTAGCCCCAGCCCCCCTCTACTGGCAAGGGGTTGGTGCTGGACCTGTAGCTCCAGCCGCCCTCTACTGGCAGGGGGTTGGTATTGGATCTGTAGCTCCAGCCCCCCTCTACTGGCAGGGGGTTGGTGCTAGACCTGTAGCTCCAGCCCCCGTCTATTGGCAGGGGGTTGAAAATGGACCTGTAACTCCAGCTCCCCTCTACTGGCAGGGGGTTGGTGCTGGACCTGTAGCTCCAGCCCCCATTTACTGGCAGGGGGGTTGGTGCTGGTCCAGTAGCTCCTACCGCCCTCTACCGGCAGGGGGTTGGTGCTGGACCTGTAGCTCCAGCCCCCATTTACTGGCAGGGGGGTTGGTGCTGGTGCAGTAGCTCCTACCGCCCTCTACCGGCAGGGGGTTGGTGCTGGACCTGTAACTCCAGCTCCCCTCTACTGGCAGGGGGTTGGTGCTGCACCTGTAACTCCAGCTCCCCTCTACTGGCAGGGGGTTGGTGCTGGACCTGTAGCTCCAGCCCCCATTTACTGGCAGGGGGGTTGGTGCTGGTCCAGTAGCTCCTACCGCCCTCTACCGGCACGGGGTTGGGGCTGGACCTGTAGCTCCAGCCCCCCCTCTACAGGCAGAGGGTTGGTGCTGGACCTGTTGCTCCAGCCTCCTCTACTGGCAGGGGGTTGGTGCTGGACATGTATCTCCAGCCCCCCCCCACCTTCTACTGGCAGGAGGTTGGTACTGGACCTGTATCTCCAGCCCCTCTCTACTGGCAGGGGGTTGGTGCTGGACCTGTTGCTCCAGCTCCCCTCTACTGGCAGGGGGTTTGTGCTGGACTTGTTGCTCCAGCCCTCCTCTACTGGCAGGGGTTTAGTGCTGAACCTGTAGTTCCAGCCCACCTCTACTGGCAGGGGGTTGGTTCTGGACCTGTAGCTCCAGCCCACCTCTACTGGCAGAGGGTTGGTGCTGGACCTGTAGCTCCTGGACCCTGTCTACTGGCAGGGGGATTGGTGCTGGGCCTGTAGCTCCAGCCTCCTCTCTACTGGCAGGGAAGTTGGTGCTGGACCTGTAGATCCAGCCCACCTCTATTGGCAGGGGGTTTGTGTTGGACCAGTAGCTCCAGCCCCCTTCTACTGGCAGGGGGTTGGTGCTGGACCTGAAGCTCCAGCCCCCCTCTACTGGCAGGGGATTGGTGCTGGACCTGTAGCTCCAGCCCCCCCACCCCTCTTCTGGCAGGGGGTTGGTGCTGGACCTGTAGCTCCTGGCCCCCTCTACTGACAGGGGGGTTGGTGCTGGACCTGTAGCTTCAGCCCCACTCTTCTGGCAGGGGGGTTGGTGCTGGACCTGTAGCTCCAGCCTTCCTCTATTGGCAGAGGGTTTGTGCTGGACCTGTAGCTCCAGCCTCCCTCTACTGACAAGGGGTTGGTTCTGGACCTGTAGCTCCAGCCCCCCTCTACTGGCAGGGGGTTGGTACTGGACCTGTAGCTCCAGCCCCTCTCTACTGGGAGGGGGGTTGGTGCTGGACGTATAGCTCCAGCCCCCACCCCTTCTATTGGCAGGGGATTGGTGCTGGACCTGAAGGTTCAGCCCCACTCTACTGGCAGGGGGTTGGTGCTGGACTTGTAGCCCCAGCCCCCCTCTACTGGCAAGGGGTTGGTGCTGGACCTGTAGCTCCAGCCGCCCTCTACTGGCAGGGGGTTGGTGCTGGACCTGTAGCTCCAGCCCCCCTCTACTGGCAGTGGGTTGGTGCTAGAACTGTAGCTCCAGCTTTCCTCTACTGGCAGGGGGTTGGTGCTGGACCTGTAGCTCCAATCCCCCCCCCTCTACTGGCAGAAGGTTGGTGCTGGACCTGTAGCTCCAGCCCCCCTCTACTGGCAGGGGGTTGGTGCTGGACCTGTAGTTCCAGCCTCCTCTCTACTGGCAGGGGGTTGGTGTTGGACCAGTAGCTTCAGCCCCTCTCTATTGGCTGGGGGTTGGTGCTGGACCTGTAGCTCCTGCCCCCCCCCCCCCTCTACTGGCAAGGGGGATGGTGCTGGACCTGTAGCTCCAGCCTTCCTCTACTGGCAGAGGGGTTGGTGCTGGACCTGTAGCTCCAGCCTCCTCTCTACTGGCAGGGGGTTGGTGCTGGACCTGTAGTTCCAGCCGCCTCTCTACTGGCAGGGGGTTGGTGTTGGACCATTAGCTCCAGCCCCCCTCTACTGGCAGGGGGTTGGTGCTGGACCTGTAGCTCCAGCCCCCCTCTACTGGCAGGGGGTTGGTGCTGGACCTGTAGCTCCAGCCCCCCTCTACTAGCAGGAGTGTTGGTGATGGACCTTTAGCTCCAGCCCCCCTCTACTGGCTGGGGGTTGGCGCTGAACCTGTAGCTCCAGGCCCCCCCCCCCTCTACTGGCAAGGGGTTTGTCCTGGATCTGTAGCTCCAGCCCCCCTCTCTACTGGCAGGGGGGTTGATGCTGAAGCAGTAGCTTCAGCCCACCTCTACTGGCAGGGGGTTGGTGTTGGACCATTAGCTCCAGCCCCCCTCTACTGGCAGGGGGTTGGTGCTGGACCTGTAGCTCCAGCCCCCCTCTACTGGCAGGGGGTTGGTGCTGGACCTGTAGCTCCAGCCCCCCTCTACTGGCAGGAGGGTTGGTGATGGACCTTTAGCTCCAGCCCCCCTCTACTGGCAGGGGATTGGCGCTGGACCTGTAGCTCCAGCCCCCCTCTCTACTGGCAGGGGGATCGGTGCTGAACCAGTAGCTTCAGCCCCCCTCTACTGGCAGGGGGTTGGTGCTGGACCTGTAGCTCCAGACCCTCTCTACTGGCAGGGGGTTGGTTCTGGACTTGTAGCTCCAGCCTCCCTCTACTGGCAGAGGGTTTGTGCTGGACCTGTAGCTCCAGGTTCCCTCTACTGGCAAGGGGTTGGTGCTGAACCAGTAGGTTCAGCCCCCCTCTACTGGCAGGGGGTTGGTGCTGGACCTGTAGCTCCAGCCCCCTTCTACTGGCAGGGGGTTGGTTCTGGACCTGTAGCTCCAGCCCCCTTCTACTGGCAGGGGGTTGGTGCAGGACCTGTAGATCCAGCCTCCTCTCTACTGGCAGGGGGTTGGTGCTGGACCTGTAGCTCGAGCCCCCCTCTACTGGCAGGGGGTACGTGCTGGACCTGTAGCTCCAGCCCCCCCTATACTAACAGGGAGTTGGTGCTCGAACTGTAGCTCCAGCCCCCCCCCCTCCTCTGGCAGGAAGGGGGGGGTTGGTGCTGGACCTGTTGCTCCAGCCTCCTCTACTGGCAGGGGGTACGTGCTGGACCTGTAGCTCCAGCCCCCCTCTACTAGCAGGGAGTTGGTGCTCGAACTGTAGCTCCAGCCCCCCCTCCACTGGCAGAGTGTTGGAGCTGGACCTGCAACTCCAGCACCACCCCCCCCCCTCTACTGGCTGGGGCGTTGGTGCTAGACCAATAGCTCAAGCCCCACTCTACTGGCAGGGGGGTTGATGCTGGACCTGTAGCTCCAGCCCCCCTGTACTGGCCGGGGGTTGATGCTGGACCTGAAGCTCCAGCCCCCCTCTACTGGCAGGGGATTGGTGCTGGACCTGTAGCTCCAGCCCCCCCACCCCTCTTCTGGCAGGGGGTTGGTGCTGGACCTGTAGCTCCTGGCCCCCTCTACTGACAGGGGGGTTGGTGCTGGACCTGTAGCTTCAGCCCCACTCTTCTGGCAGGGGGGTTGGTGCTGGACCTGTAGCTCCAGCCTTCCTCTATTGGCAGAGGGTTTGTGCTGGACCTGTAGCTCCAGCCTCCCTCTACTGACAAGGGGTTGGTTCTGGACCTGTAGCTCCAGCCCCCCTCTACTGGCAGGGGGTTGGTACTGGACCTGTAGCTCCAGCCCCTCTCTACTGGGAGGGGGGTTGGTGCTGGACGTATAGCTCCAGCCCCCACCCCTTCTATTGGCAGGGGATTGGTGCTGGACCTGAAGGTTCAGCCCCACTCTACTGGCAGGGGGTTGGTGCTGGACTTGTAGCCCCAGCCCCCCTCTACTGGCAAGGGGTTGGTGCTGGACCTGTAGCTCCAGCCGCCCTCTACTGGCAGGGGGTTGGTGCTGGACCTGTAGCTCCAGCCCCCCTCTACTGGCAGTGGGTTGGTGCTAGAACTGTAGCTCCAGCTTTCCTCTACTGGCAGGGGGTTGGTGCTGGACCTGTAGCTCCAATCCCCCCCCCCCTCTACTGGCAGAAGGTTGGTGCTGGACCTGTAGCTCCAGCCCCCCTCTACTGGCAGGGGGTTGGTGCTGGACCTGTAGTTCCAGCCTCCTCTCTACTGGCAGGGGGTTGGTGTTGGACCAGTAGCTTCAGCCCCTCTCTATTGGCTGGGGGTTGGTGCTGGACCTGTAGCTCCTGCCCCCCCCCCCTCTACTGGCAAGGGGGATGGTGCTGGACCTGTAGCTCCAGCCTTCCTCTACTGGCAGAGGGGTTGGTGCTGGACCTGTAGCTCCAGCCTCCTCTCTACTGGCAGGGGGTTGGTGCTGGACCTGTAGTTCCAGCCGCCTCTCTACTGGCAGGGGGTTGGTGTTGGACCATTAGCTCCAGCCCCCCTCTACTGGCAGGGGGTTGGTGCTGGACCTGTAGCTCCAGCCCCCCTCTACTGGCAGGGGGTTGGTGCTGGACCTGTAGCTCCAGCCCCCCTCTACTAGCAGGAGTGTTGGTGATGGACCTTTAGCTCCAGCCCCCCTCTACTGGCTGGGGGTTGGCGCTGGACCTGTAGCTCCAGGCCCCCCCCCCCTCTACTGGCAAGGGGTTTGTCCTGGATCTGTAGCTCCAGCCCCCCTCTCTACTGGCAGGGGGGTTGATGCTGAAGCAGTAGCTTCAGCCCACCTCTACTGGCAGGGGGTTGGTGTTGGACCATTAGCTCCAGCCCCCCTCTACTGGCAGGGGGTTGGTGCTGGACCTGTAGCTCCAGCCCCCCTCTACTGGCAGGGGGTTGGTGCTGGACCTGTAGCTCCAGCCCCCCTCTACTGGCAGGAGGGTTGGTGATGGACCTTTAGCTCCAGCCCCCCTCTACTGGCAGGGGATTGGCGCTGGACCTGTAGCTCCAGCCCCCCTCTCTACTGGCAGGGGGATCGGTGCTGAACCAGTAGCTTCAGCCCCCCTCTACTGGCAGGGGGTTGGTGCTGGACCTGTAGCTCCAGACCCTCTCTACTGGCAGGGGGTTGGTTCTGGACTTGTAGCTCCAGCCTCCCTCTACTGGCAGAGGGTTTGTGCTGGACCTGTAGCTCCAGGTTCCCTCTACTGGCAAGGGGTTGGTGCTGAACCAGTAGGTTCAGCCCCCCTCTACTGGCAGGGGGTTGGTGCTGGACCTGTAGCTCCAGCCCCCTTCTACTGGCAGGGGGTTGGTTCTGGACCTGTAGCTCCAGCCCCCTTCTACTGGCAGGGGGTTGGTGCAGGACCTGTAGATCCAGCCTCCTCTCTACTGGCAGGGGGTTGGTGCTGGACCTGTAGCTCGAGCCCCCCTCTACTGGCAGGGGGTACGTGCTGGACCTGTAGCTCCAGCCCCCCCTCTACTAACAGGGAGTTGGTGCTCGAACTGTAGCTCCAGCCCCCCCCCCCCTCCTCTGGCAGGAAGGGGGGGGGGTTGGTGCTGGACCTGTTGCTCCAGCCTCCTCTACTGGCAGGGGGTACGTGCTGGACCTGTAGCTCCAGCCCCCCTCTACTAGCAGGGAGTTGGTGCTCGAACTGTAGCTCCAGCCCCCCCTCCACTGGCAGAGTGTTGGTGCTGGACCTGCAACTCCAGCACCCCCCCCCCCCTCTACTGGCTGGGGCGTTGGTGCTAGACCAATAGCTCAAGCCCCACTCTACTGGCAGGGGGGTTGATGCTGGACCTGTAGCTCCAGCCCCCCTGTACTGGCCGGGGGTTGATGCTGGACCTGTAGCTCCAGCCCCCCTCTACTGGCAGGGGGTTGATGCCGGTCCTGTAGCTACAGGCCCCCCCCCCTTTCTACTGGCAAGGGGTTGGTGCTGGACCTGTAGCTCCAGCCCCCCCCCCTCTACTGGCAAGGGGTTGGTGCTGGACCTGTAGCTCCAGCCCCCCCTCTACTGGCCGGGGGTTGGTGCTGGACTTGTAGCTCCAGCCCCTCTCTACTGGCAGGGGGTTGGTGCTGGACTTGTAGCTCCAGCCCCTCTCTACTGGCAGGGGGTTGGTGCTGGACCTGTAGCTCCAGCTCCCCCTCTACTGGCAGGGGGTTGGTGCTGGACCTTTAGCTCCAGCCCCCCCACTACTGGCAGGGGGTTGGTGCTGGACTTGTAGCTCCAGCCCCTCTCTACTGGCAGGGGGTTGGTGCTGGTCCTGTAGCTGCAGCCCCCCTCTACTGGCAGAGAGGTTGGTGCTGGACCTGTAGCTCCAGCACCCCTCTACTGGCAGGGTGGTTGGTGCTGGACCTGTAGCTCCAGCCCCCCTCTACTGGCAAGGGGTTGGTGGTGGACCTGTAGCTCCAGCCCCCCTCTACTGGCAGGGGGTTGGTGCTGGACCTGTAGCTCCAGCCCCCCTCTACTGGCAGGGGGGTTGGTGCTGGACCTGTAGCTCCAGCCCCCCTCTACTGGCAGGGGGGTTGGTGCTGGACCTGTAGCTCCAGCCCCCCTCTACTGGCAGGGGGTTGGTGCTGGCCCTGTAGCTCCAGCCTTCCTCTACTGGCAGGGTGGTTGGTGCTGGACCTGTAGCTCCAGCCCCTTCCTCTACTGGCAGGGGGTTGGTGTTGGGCCTGTAGCTCCAGCCCCCTCTTCAGGCAGGGGGTTGGTGCTGGACCTGTAGCTCCAGCCCCCCTCTACTGGCAGGGTGGTTGGTGCTGGACCTGTAGCTCCAGCCTCAGTCTACTGGCAGGGGGTTGGTGCTGGACCAGTAGCTCCAGCCCCCCTCTACTGGTAGGGGTTTGGTGCTGGACCTGTAGATCAAGCCCCCCTCTACTGGCAGGGGGGTTGGTGCTGGACCTGTAGCTCCAGCCCCCCTCTACTGGCAGGGGGTTGGTGCTGGACGTGTAGCTCCAGCCCTCCTCTACTGGCAGGGTGGTTGGTGCTGGACCTGTAGCCCCAGCCCCCCTCTACTGGCAGGGGGTTGGTGCTGGACCTGTAGCTCCAGCCCCCCTCTACTGGCAGGGTGGTTGGTGATGGACCTGTAGCTCCAGCCCCTCTCTACTGGCAGGGGGTTGGTGCTGGACCTATAGCTCCAGCCCCCCCTCAACTGGCAGAGAGGTTGGTGCTGGACCTGTAGCTCCAGCCCCCCTCTACTGGCAGGGTGGTTGGTGCTGGACCTGTAGCTCCAGCCCCCCTGTACTGGCAGGGTGGTTGGTGCTGGACCTGTAGCTCCAGCCCCTCTCTACTGGCAGGGGGTTGGTGCTGGACCTGTAGCTCCAGCCCCCCCCCCCTCTACTGGCAGAGAGGTTGGTGCTGGACCTGTAGCTCCAGCCCCCCTCTACTGGCAGGGTGATTGGTGCTGGACCTGTAGCTCCAGCCCCCCTCTACTGGCAGGGTGGTTGGTGCTGGACCTGTAGCTCCAGCCCCCCTCTACTGGCAGGGTGGTTGGTGCTGGACCTGTAGCTCCAGCCCCCCTCTACTGGCAAGGGGGTTGGTGCTGGCATTGTTTGTGAGTTTGTTGGCAGTTTCAAGGCTTCAGTCTCTTCGAACCCATCAGTGGTCTGTTTTGGTTCACTGTCTACCTGGATGATTTTCCCCTAGGTTGATGGAGTGTCACCTGCTCTCTGTGCCTCTGTGAGGGGGCCAGGATCCTGGTTTCAATAGAGAATCGGAAGTTCAATCATCGCGCAGGACAGAAATGATTCCCATGTTTCCTTTTACCAGATTCACCTGTTCACCTAGCAGTAAATGTTTTTCCAGGAGTAAGGTAACTATTGTGTATTATATATTAAGTCAGTAGTTGACCTTGAGGAACCTCGATAAACCTAAGAACAGCTTCCTCTCCTCAAAATGCAACTCAATATCTTGTGATACGAGAAAAAACTTACTGTTAAATGCTTCTGGGGGATATCTCCAGTGATTTCCTGAACTTTATTCATGATGCTGGAGGCTGAGTCTCCCAGGTGTACAGGGTCAGCTGTGGCACCTGTCTCTGTGGTCGTCATCTCCAGGGCCTCCCTGATGGTCTCCTGCACCTGTCATTACCAACACAAACATTAATGGTGGAGGCTGAGTCTCCCAGGTGTACGGGGTCAGCTGTGGCACCTGTCTCTGTGGTCATCATCTCCAGGGCCTCCCTGATGGTCTCCTGCACCTGTCATTACCAACACAAACATTAATGGTGGAGGCTGAGTCTCCCAGGTGTACCGGGTCAGCTGTGGCACCTGTCTCTGTGGTCATCATCTCCAGGGCCTCCCTGATGGTCTCCTGCACCTGTCATTACCAACACAAACATTAATGGTGGAGGCTGAGTCTCCCAGGTGTACGGGGTCAGCTGTGGCACCTGTCTCTGTGGTCATCATCTCCAGGGCCTCCATGATGGTCTCCTGCACCTGTCATTACCAACACAAACATTAATGTGGAACCTGGACTATAAAGACTATCAGGCTCTGAGTACAGTAACCGGAATACAATGAAGCATCAGGCTCTGAGTCAAGTAACCGGAATACAATGAAGCATCAGGTTCTGAGTAAAGAAACTAGACTACAATGAAGTATCAGGTTCTGAGTAAAGTAATTGACTATAATGAAGCATCAGACTGAGTAAAGTAATTTGACAATATAAGCAGGTGATGAGTCACAATAACGTGGCTAAAGTATGTTGACCAGACCACACTCTAGAAGGTGAAGGGACGACCACTACTGGCAGGGTGGGGTTGGTGCTGGACCTGTAGCTCCAGCCCCTCTCTACTGGCAGGGGGTTGGTGCTGGACCTGTAGCTCCAGTCCCTCTCTACTGGCAGGGGGTTGGTGCTGGACCAGTAGCTCCAGCCCCTCTCTACTGGCAGGGGGTTGGTGCTGGACCTGTAGCTCCAGCCCCTCTCTACTGGCAGGGGGTTGGTGCTGGACCAGTAGCTCCAGCCCCTCTCTACTGGCAGGGGGTTGGTGCTGGACCTGTAGCTCCAGCCCCTCTCTACTGGCAGGGGGTTGGTGCTGGACCAGTAGCTCCAGCCCCCCTCTACTGGCAGGGGGTTGGTGCCGGACCTGTAGCTCCAGCCCCCCTCTACTGGCAGGGGGTTGGTGCTGGACCTGTAGCTCCAGCCCCCATCTACTGGCAGGGGGGTTGTTGCTGGACCAGTAGCTCCTGCCCCCCTCTATTGGCAGGGGGCTGTTGCTGGACCTGTAGCTCCAGCCCCTCTCTACTGGCAGGGGGCTGGTGCTGGACCTGTAGCTCCAGCCCCCCCTCTACTGGCAGGACGTTGGTGCTGGACCTGTAGCTCTAGCCCCCCCCTCTACTGGCAGGAAGTTGGTGCTGGACCTGTAGCTCCAAACCCCCCCCCCCCCATCTACTGGCAAGAGGGTTGGTGATGGACCTTTAGCTCCAGCCCCCCTCTACTGGCAGGGGGTTTGTCCTGGACCTGCAGCTCCAGCTCCCCTCTACTGGCATGGGGTTGGTTCTGGACCTGTTGCTCCAGCCTCCTCTACTTGCAGGGGGTTGGTGCTGGACATGTAACTCCAGCCCCCCCTCTATACTGACAGGGGGGTTGGTGCTGAACCAGTAGCTTCAGGCCCCCCTCTACTGGCAAGGGGTTGGTGCTGGACCTGTAGCTCCAGAACCTCTCTACTGGCAGGGGGTTGGTTCTGGACTTGTAGCTCCAGCCCCCCTCTACTGGCAGAGGGTTTGTGCTGGACCTGTAGCTCCAGACCCTCTCTACTGGCAGGGGGGTTGGTGCTGGACCTGTAGATCCAGCCCCCCCTCTACTGGCAGGGGGGTTGGTACTGGACCTGTAGCTTCAGCCCCTCTCTACTGGCAGGGGGGTTGGTGCTGGACTTGTAGCTCCAGCCCCCCCCCCTGTACTGGCAGGGGATTGGTGCTGGACCTGTAGGTTCAGCCCCACTCTACTGGCAGGGGGTTGGTGCTGGACCTGTAGCTCCAGCCCCCCTCTACTGGCAGGGGGTTGGTGCTGGACCTGTAGCTCCAGCCCATCTCTACTGGCAGGGCGTTGGTGCTGGACCTGTAACTCCAGCTCCCCTCTACTGGCAGGGGGGTTGGTGCTGGACCAGTAGCTCCTGCCCCCTCTACTGGCAGGGGGTTCATGCTGAACCTGTAGCTCCAGCCCCCTCTACTGGCAGGGGGTTCGTGCTGGACCTGTAGCTCCAGCCCCCCTTTACTGGCAGGAGGATGGTGCTGGACCTGTAGCTCCAGCCCCCCTCTACTGGCAGGTTGTTCGTGCTGGACCTGTAGCTTCAGCCCCCCTCTACTGGCAGGGGGTTGGTGCTGGACCTGTAGCTCCAGCCTCCTCTACTGGCAGGGGGTTGGTGCTGGACCTGTAACTCCAGCACCCCCCCCCCTCTACTGGCAGGAGGTTGGTGCTGGACCTGTAGCTCCAGCCCTCCCCTCTACTGGCAGGGGGTTGGTGCTGGACCTGTAGATCCAGCCTCCCTCTACTGGCAGGGGGTTGGTGCTGGACCTGTAACTCCAGCACCCCCCCCCCTCTACTGGCAGGGGGTTGGTGCTGAACCAGTAGCTCCTGTCCCCCTCTACTGGCAGTGGGTTGGTGCTGGACCTGTAGCTCCTACCCCTCTCTACTGGCAGGGGGTTGGTGCTGAACCTGTAGCTCCAGCCCCCCTCTACTGGCAGGGGGTTCGTGATGGACCTGTAGCTCCAGCCCCCCTCTACTGGCAGGGGGTTGGTGCTGGACCTGTAGCTGCAGCCCCCCCTCTACTGGCAGGGGGGTTGGTGCTGGACCTGTAGCTCCAGCCCCCCTTCTACTGGCAGGGGGTTGGTGCTGGACATGTAGCTCCAGCCCCCCTCTACTGGCAGGGGGTTGGTGCTGAACCAGTAGTTCCAACCCCTCTCTACTGGCAGGGGGTTGGTGCTGGACTTGTTGCTCCAGCCCCCCTCTACTGGCAGGGGGTTGATGTTGGACCAGTAGCTCCAGCCCCCCTCTACTGGCAGAAGGTTGGTGCTGGAACTGTAGCTCCAGCCCCCCTCTACTGGCAGGATGTTGGTGCTAGACCTGTAGCTCCAGCCCCCCCTCTACTGGCAAGAGGTTGGTGCTGGACCTGTTGCTCCAGCCCCCCCTCTACTGGCAGGGGGTTGGTGCTGGACTTGTTGCTCCAGCCCCCCTCTACTGGCAGGGGGTTGGTGTTGGACCAGAAGCTCCAGCCCTCCTCTACTGGCAGAAGGTTGGTGCTGGAACTGTAGCTCCAGCCCCCCTCTACTGGCAAGGGGTTGGTGCTGGACCTGTAGCTCCAGCCTCCCCTCTACTGGCAAGGGGTTGGTGCTGGACCTGTAGCTCCAGCCCCCCTCTACTGGAAGAGGGTTTGTGCTGGACCTGTAGCTCCAGCCTCCCTCTACTGGCAGGGGGTTGGTGCTGAACCAGTAGGTTCAGCCCCTCTCTACTGGCAGGGGGGTTGGTGCTGGACCTGTAGATCCAGCCCCCCTCTACTGGCAGGGGGGTTGGTACTGGACCTGTAGCTTCAGCCCTTCTCTACTGGCAGGGGGTTGGTGATGGACCTGTAGCTCCAGCCCCTCTCTACTGGCAGGGGGTTGGTGCTGGACCTGTAGCTGCAGCCCCCCCTCTACTGGCAGGGGGTTGGTGCTGGACCTGTAGCTCCAGCCCCCCTTCTACTGGCAGGGGGTTGGTGCTGGACCTGTAGCTCTAGCCCCCCTCTACTGGCAGGGGGTTGGTGCTGGACATGTAACTCCAGCACACCCCTCCATCTCTACTGCCATGGGGTTGGTGCTGAACCAGTAGTTCCAGCCCTTCTCTACTGGCTGGGGGTTGGTGCTGGACTTGTTGCTCCAGCCCTCCTCTACTGGCAGGGGTTTAGTGCCGGACCTTTAGCTCCAGCCCCTCTCTACTGGCAGGGGGTTGGCTCTGGACCTGTAGCTCCAGCCCTCTTCTATCGGCAGGGGGTTGGTGCTGGACCTGTAGCTCCAGCCCCCCTCTACTGGCAGAGGGTTGGTGCAAGACCTGTAGCTCCTGCCCCCCTCTACTGGCAGGGTGTTGGTGCTGGACCTGTAGCTCCCGCCCCCCCTCTACTGGCAGGGGGTTGGTGCTGAACCTGTAGCTCCAGCCCACCCTCCACTGGCAGGGGGTTGGTGCTGGACGCGTAGCTCCAACCCCACCCCTCTACTGGCAGGGGGTTGGTGCTGGACATGTAGCTACAGCCCCCTATACTGGCAGGGTGTTGGTGCTGGACCTGTAGCTCCCGCCTCCCCTCTACTGGCAGGGGGTTGATGCTGGACCTGTAGCTCTAGCCCCACTCTACTGGCAGGGGTTGGTGCTGGACCTGTTGCTCCAGCCCCCTCCAATGGCTGAGGGGGGGGTTGGTGCTGGACCTGTAGCTCCAGCCCCCCCCCCTCTACTGGCAAGGGGTTGGTGCTGGACCTGTAGCTCCAGCCCCCCCTCTACTGGCCGGGGGTTGGTGCTGTACTTGTAGCTCCAGCCCCTCTCTACTGGCAGGGGGTTGGTGCTGGACTTGTAGCTCCAGCCCCTCTCTACTGGCAGGGGGTTGGTGCTGAACCTGTAGCTCCAGCTCCCCCTCTACTGGCAGGGGGTTGGTGCTGGACCTGTAGCTCCAGCCCCCCCACTACTGGCAGGGGGTTGGTGCTGGACTTGTAGCTCCAGCCCCTCTCTACTGGCAGGGGGTTGGTGCTGGACCTATAGCTGCAGCCCCCCTCTACTGGCAGAGAGGTTGGTGGTGGACCTGTAGCTCCAGCCCCCCTCTACTGGCAGGGTGGTTGGTGCTGGACCTGTAGCTCCAGCCCCCCTCTACTGGCAAGGGGTTGGTGCTGGACCTGTAGCTCCAGCCCCCCTCTACTGGCAGGGGGTTGGTGCTGGACCTGTAGCTCCAGCCCCCCTCTACTGGCAGGGGGGTTGGTGCTGGACCTGTAGCTCCAGCCCCCCTCTACTGGCAGGGGGTTGGTGCTGGCCCTGTAGCTCCAGCCCCCCTCTACTGGCAGGGTGGTTGGTTCAGGACCTGTAGCTCCAGCCCCCCCTCTACTGGCAGGGGGTTGGTGCTGGACCTGTAGCTCCAGCCCCCTCTACTGGCAGGGGTTGGTGCTGGACCTGTAGCTCCAGCCCCCCTCTACTGGCAGGGTGGTTGGTGCTGGACCTGTAGCTCCAGCCTCAGTCTACTGGCAGGGGGTTGGTGCTGGACCAGTAGCTCCAGCCCCCCTCTACTGGCAGGGGGTTGGTGCTGGACCTGTAGCTCCAGCCCCCCTCTACTGGCAGGGGGGTTGGTGCTGGACCTGTAGCTCCAGCCCCCCTCTACTGGCAGGGGGTTGGTGCTGGACCTGTAGCTCCAGCCCTCCTCTACTGGCAGGGTGGTTGGTGCTGGACCTGTAGCTCCAACCCCCCTCTACTGGCAGGGGGTTGGTGCTGGACCTGTAGCTCCAGCCCCCCTCTACTGGCAGGGGGGTTGGTGCTGGACCTGTAGCTCTAGCCCCTCTCTACTGGCAGGGGGTTGGTGCTGGACCTGTAGCTCCAGCCCCCCCTCTACTGGCAGAGAGGTTGGTGCTGGACCTGTAGCTCCAGCCCCCCTCTACTGGCAGGGTGGTTGGTGCTGGACCTGTAGCTCCAGCCCCTCTCTACTGGCAGGGGGTTGGTGCTGGACCTATAGCTCCAGCCCCCCCTCTACTGGCAGAGAGGTTGGTGCTGGACCTGTAGCTCCAGCCCCCCTCTACTGGCAGGGTGATTGGTGCTGGACCTCTAGCTCCAGCCCCCCTCTACTGGCAGGGTGGTTGGTGCTGGACCTGTAGCTCCAGCCCCCCTCTACTGGCAGGGGGGTTGGTGCTGGACCTGGAGCTCCAACCCCCCTCTACTGGCAGGGGGTTGGTGCTGGACCTGTAGCTCCAGCCCCCCTCTACTGGCAGGGGGTTGGTGCTGGACCTGTAGCTCCAGCCCCCCTCTACTGGCAGGGGGGTTGGTGCTGGACCTGTAGCTCCAGCCCCTCTCTACTGGCAGGGGGTTGGTGCTGGACCTGTAGCTCCAGCCCCTCTCTACTGGCAGGGGGTTGGTGCTGGACCTGTAGCTCCAGCCCATCTCTACTGGCAGGGGGTTGGTGCTGGACCAGTAGCTCCAGCCCCTCTCTACTGGCAGGGGGTTGGTGCTGGACCTGTAGCTCCAACCCCTCTCTACTGGCAGGAGGTTGGTGCTGGACCAGTAGCTCCAGCCCCTCTCTACTGGCAGGGGGTTGGTGCTGGACCTGTAGCTCCAGCCCCTCTCTACTGGCAGGGGGTTGGTGCTGGACCAGTAGCTCCAGCCCCCTTCTACTGGCAGGGGGTTGGTGCCGGACCTGTAGCTCCAGCCCCCCTCTACTGGCAGGGGGTTAGTGCTGGACCTGTAGTTCCAGCCCCCATCTACTGGCAGGGGGGTTGTTGCTGGACCAGTAGCTCCTGCCCCCCTCTATTGGCAGGGGGCTGTTGCTGGAACTGTAGCTCCAGCCCCCCTCTACTGGCAGGGGGCTGGTGCTGGACCTGTAGCTCCAGCCCCCCCTCTACTGGCAGGAAGTTGGTGCTGGACCTGTAGCTCCAACCCCCCCCCCCCCTCTTCTTCTGGCAGAGGATTGGTGCTGGACCTGTAGCTCCAACCCCCCTCTACTGGCAGGGGGTTGGTGCTGGACCTGTAGCTTCAGCCCCTCTCTACTGGCAGGGGGTTGGTGTTGGACATGTAGCTCCAGCCCCCCTCTATTGACAGGGGGTTGGTGCTGGACCTGTAGCTCCTGCCCCTCTCTACTGGCAGGGGGTTGGTGCTTGACATATAGCTCCAGCTCCCCCCTCTACTGGCAGAGGGTTGTTGCTGGAACTGTAGCTCCAGCCCCCCCTCTACTGGCAGGGAGATGATGCTGGACCTGTAGCTCCAGCCCCCCTCTACTGGCAGAGGGTTGTTGCTGGAACTGTAGCTCCAGCCCCCCCTCTACTGGCAGGGAGTTGATGCTGGACCTGTAGCTCCAGCCCCCCACCTTTACTGGCAGAAGGTTGGTGCTAGACCTGTAGCTCCAGCTCCCCTCTACAGGCAGGGGGTTGGTGCAGGACCTGTAGCTTAAGCCCCCCTCTACTGGCAGGGGGTTGGTGCTTGACATATAGCTCCAGCCCCCCCCCCTCTACTGGCAGGGGGTTGCTTCTGGACCTGTGCCTTCAGCCCCCCCCCTCTACTGGCAGGGAGGTTGATGCTGGACCTGTAGCTCCACCCCCCTGGTGCTGGGCCTGTAGCTCCAGCCCCCGTCTACTAGCAGGGGTTGGTGCTGGACCTGTAGCTCCATCTCCCTTCTACTGGCAGGGGGGTTGGTGCTGGACCTGTAGCTCCAGCCCCCCTCTACTAGCAGGGGGTTGGTGCTGGACCTGTAGCTCCAGCCCCCCTCTACTGGCAGGGTGTTGGTGCTGGACCTGTAGCTCCATCTCCCTTCTACTGGCAGGGGGTTGGTGCTGGACCTGTAGCTCCAGCCCCCCTCTACTGGCAGGGGGTTGGTGCTGGACCTCTGGCTCCATCTCCCTTCTACTGGCAGGGGGGTTGGTGCTGGACCTGGAGCTCCAGCCCCCCTCTACTGGCAGGGGGCTGGTGCTGGACACGTAGCTCCAGCCCCCCTCTACTGGCAGGGTGTTGGTGCTGGACCTGTAGCTTCAGCCCCCTTCTACTGGCAGGGGGTTGGTGCTGGACTTGTAGCTCCAGACCCTCTACTGAAATTGGGTTGGTTCTGGACCTGTAGCTCCAGCCCCCCCCCCCCCCCTCTACCCGCAGGGGGAATGGTGCTGGACCTGTAGCTCCAGCCCCCCTCTACTGGCAGGGTGTTGGTGCTGGACCTGTAGCTTCAGCCCCCCTCTACTGGCAGGGGGCTGGTGCTGGACCTGTAGCTCCAGCCCCCCTCTACTGGCAGGGTGTTGGTGCTGGACCTGTAGCTTCAGCCCCCCTCTACTGGCAGGGGGTTGGTGCTGGACTTGTAGCTCCAGACCCTCTCTACTGGAATTGGGTTGGTTCTGGACCTGTAGCTCCAGCCTTCCTCTATTGGCAGAGGGTTTGTGATGGACCTGTAGCTCCAGCCTCCCTCTACTGACAAGGGGTTGGTTCTGGACCTGTAGCTCCAGCCCCCCTCTACTGGCAGGGTGTTGGTACTGGACCTGTAGCTCCAGCCCCTCTCTACTGGGAGGGGGGTTGGTGCTGGACGTATAGCTCCAGCCCCCACCCCCTCTACTGGCTGGGGATTGGTGCTGGACCTGAAGGTTCAGCCCCACTCTACTGGCAGGGGGTTGGTGCTGGACTTGTAGCCCCAGCCCCCCTCTACTGGCAAGGGGTTGGTGCTGGACCTGTAGCTCCAGCCGCCCTCTACTGGCAGGGGGTTGGTGCTGGACCTGTAGCTCCAGCCCCCTCTATTGGCAGGGGGGTTGGTATTGGATCTGTAGCTCCAGCCCCCCTCTACTGGCAGGGGGTTGGTGCTAGACCTGTAGCTCCAGCCCCCGTCTATTGGCAGGGGGTTGAAAATGGACCTGTAACTCCAGCTCCCCTCTACTGGCAGGGGGTTGGTGCTGGACCTGTAGCTCCAGCCCCCATTTACTGGCAGGGGGGTTGGTGCTGGTCCAGTAGCTCCTACCGCCCTCTACCGGCAGGGGGTTGGTGCTGGACCTGTAGCTCCAGCCCCATTTACTGGCAGGGGGGGTTGGTGCTGGTGCAGTAGCTCCTACCGCCCTCTACCGGCAGGGGGTTTGGTGCTGGACCTGTAACTCCAGCTCCCCCTCTACTGGCAGGGGGTTGGTGCTGCACCTGTAACTCCAGCTCCCCTCTACTGGCAGGGGGTTGGTGCTGGACCTGTAGCTCCAGCCCCCATTTTTACTGGCAGGGGGGGTTGGTGCTGGTCCAGTAGCTCCTACCGCCCTCTACCGGCACGGGGTTGGGGCTGGACCTGTAGCTCCAGCCCCCCCCTCTACAGGCAGAGGGTTGGTGCTGGACCTGTTGCTCCAGCCTCCCTACTGGCAGGGGGTTGGTGCTGGACATGTATCTCCAGCCCCCCCCCCCTTCTACTGGCAGGAGGTTGGTACTGGACCTGTATCTCCAGCCCCTCTCTACTGGCAGGGGGTTGGTGCTGGGACCTGTTGCTCCAGCTCCCCTCTACTGGCAGGGGGTTTGTGCTGGACTTGTTGCTCCAGCCCTCCTCTACTGGCAGGGGTTTAGTGCTGAACCTGTAGTTCCAGCCCACCTCTACTGGCAGGGGTTGGTTCTGGACCTGTAGCTCCAGCCCACCTCTACTGGCAGAGGGTTGGTGCTGGACCTGTAGCTCCTGGACCCTGTCTACTGGCAGGGGGATTGGTGCTGGGCCTGTAGCTCCAGCCTCCTCTCTACTGGCAGGGAAGTTGGTGCTGGACCTGTAGCTCCAGCCCCCCTCTATTGACAGGGGGTTGGTGCTGGACCTGTAGCTCCAGCCCCTCTCTACTGGCAGGGGGTTTGGTGCTTGACATATAGCTCCAGCTCCCCCCTCTACTGGCAGAGGGTTGTTGCTGGAACTGTAGCTCCAGCCCCCCCTCTACTGGCAGGGAGATGATGCTGGACCTGTAGCTCCAGCCCCCCTCTACTGGCAGAGGGTTGTTGCTGGAACTGTAGCTCCAGCCCCCCTCTACTGGCAGGGAGTTGATGCTGGACCTGTAGCTCCAGCCCCCCACCTTTACTGGCAGAAGGTTGGTGCTAGACCTGTAGCTCCAGCTCCCCTCTACAGGGGGGGTTGGTGCAGGACCTGTAGCTTAAGCCCCCCTCTACTGGCAGGGGGTTGGTGCTTGACATATAGCTCCAGCCCCCCCCCCCCTCTACTGGCAGGGGGTTGCTTCTGGACCTGTGCCTTCAGCCCCCCCCCCTCTACTGGCAGGGAGGTTGATGCTGGACCTGTAGCTCCACCCCCCTGGGCTGGGCCTGTAGCTCCAGCCCGTCTACTAGCAGGGGGTTGGTGCTGGACCTGTAGCTCCATCTCCCTTCTACTGGCAGGGGGGTTGGTGCTGGACCTGTAGCTCCAGCCCCCCTCTACTAGCAGGGGTTGGTGCTGGACCTGTAGCTCCAGCCCCCTCTACTGGCAGGGTGTTGGTGCTGGACCTGTAGCTCCATCTCCCTTCTACTGGCAGGGGGTTTGTGCTGGACCTGTAGCTCCAGCCCCCTCTACTGGCAGGGGGTTGG
This sequence comes from Procambarus clarkii, assembly GCF_040958095.1. Lineage (NCBI taxonomy): Eukaryota > Metazoa > Arthropoda > Malacostraca > Decapoda > Cambaridae > Procambarus > Procambarus clarkii. Next base: position 32,114,106 of record NC_091186.1, on the reverse strand, counting down.
TGCTGGACCCTGGCTCCATTCCCTTCTACTGGCAGGGGGTTGGTGCTGGACCTGGAGCTCCAGCCACCCTCTACTGGCAGGGTGTTGGTGCTGGACCTGTAGCTTCAGCCCCCCTCTACTGGCAGGGGGTTGGTGCTGGACCCGTAGCTCCACCCCCCTCTACTGGCAGGGTGTTGGTGCTGGACCTGTAGCCAGCCCCCTTCTACTGGCAGGGGTTGGTGCTGGACTGTAGCTCCAGACCCTCTACTGGAATTGGGTTGGTCTGGACCTGTAGCTCCAGCCCCCCTCTACGCAGGGGAATGGTGCTGGACCTGTAGCTCCAGCCCCCCTCTACTGGCAGGGTGTTGGTGCTGGACCTGTAGCTTCAGCCCCCCTCTACTGGCAGGGGGTGGTGCTGGACCTGTAGCTCCAGCCCCTCTACTGGTAGGGTGTTGGTGCTGGACCTGTAGCTCAGCCCCCCTCTACTGGCAGGGGTTGGTGCTGGACTTGTAGCTCCAGACCCTCTCTACTGGAATTGGTTTGGTTCTGGACCTGTAGCTCCAGCCTCCTCTACTGGAGAGGGTTGGTGATGGACCTGTAGCTCCAGCCCTCTCCTCTAGACAAGGGGTTGGTTCTGGACCTGTAGCTCCAGCCCCCCTCTACTGGCAGGGTGTTGGTACTGGACCTGTAGCTCCAGCCCCTCTCTACTGGGAGGGGGTTGGTGCTGGACGTATAGCTCCAGCCCCCACCCCCTCTACTAGCTGGGGATTGGTGCTGGACCTGAAGGTTCAGCCCCACTCTACTGGCAGGGGGTTGGTGCTGGACTTGTAGCCCCAGCCCCCCTCTACTGGCAAGGGGTTGGTGCTGGACCTGTAGCTCCAGCCGCCCTCTACTGGCAGGGGGTTGGTGCTGGACCTGTAGCTCCAGCCCCCTCTATTGGCAGGGGGTTGGTATTGGATCTGTAGCTCCAGCCCCCCTCTACTGGCAGGGGGTTGGTGCTAGACCTGTAGCTCCAGCCCCCGTCTATTGGCAGGGGGTTGAAAATGGACCTGTAACTCCAGCTCCCCTCTACTGGCAGGGGGTTGGTGCTGGACCTGTAGCTCCAGCCCCCATTTACTGGCAGGGGGGTTGGTGCTGGTCCAGTAGCTCCTACCGCCCTCTACCGGCAGGGGGTTGGTGCTGGACCTGTAGCTCCAGCCCCCATTTACTGGCAGGGGGGTTGGTGCTGGTGCAGTAGCTCCTACCGCCCTCTACCGGCAGGGGTTGGTGCTGGACCTGTAACTCCAGCTCCCCTCTACTGGCAGGGGGTTGGTGCTGCACCTGTAACTCCAGCTCCCCTCTACTGGCAGGGGGTTGGTGCTGGACCTGTAGCTCCAGCCCCCATTTACTGGCAGGGGGGTTGGTGCTGGTCCAGTAGCTCCTACCGCCCTCTACCGGCACGGGGTTGGGGCTGGACCTGTAGCTCCAGCCCCCCCTCTACAGGCAGAGGGTTGGTGCTGGACCTGTTGCTCCAGCCTCCTCTACTGGCAGGGGGTTGTGCTGGACATGTATCTCCAGCCCCCCCCCCCTTCTACTGGCAGGAGGTTGGTACTGGACCTGTATCTCCAGCCCCTCTCTACTGGCAGGGGGTTGGTGCTGGACCTGTTGCTCCAGCTCCCCTCTACTGGCAGGGGGTTTGTGCTGGACTTGTTGCTCCAGCCCTCCTCTACTGGCAGGGGTTTAGTGCTGAACCTGTAGTTCCAGCCCACCTCTACTGGCAGGGGGTTGGTTCTGGACCTGTAGCTCCAGCCCACCTCTACTGGCAGAGGGTTGGTGCTGGACCTGTAGCTCCTGGACCCTGTCTACTGGCAGGGGGATTGGTGTTGGGCCTGTAGCTCCAGCCTCCTCTCTACTGGCAGGGAAGTTGGTGCTGGACCTGTAGCTCCAGCCCCCCTCTATTGACAGGGGGTTGGTGCTGGACCTGTAGCTCCTGCCCCTCTCAACTGGCAGGGGTTGGTGCTTGACATATAGCTCCAGCTCCCCCCTCTACTGGCAGAGGGTTGTTGCTGGAACTGTAGCTCCAGCCCCCCCTCTACTGGCAGGGAGGATGATGGCTGGACCTGTAGCTCCAGCCCCCCTCTACTGGCAGAGGGTTGTTGCTGGAACTGTAGCTCCAGCCCCCCTCTACTGGCAGGGAGTTGATGCTGGACCTGTAGCTCCAGCCCCCCACCTTTACTGGCAGAAGGTTGGTGCTAGACCTGTAGCTCCAGCTCCCCTCTACAGGCAGGGGGTTGGTGCAGGACCTGTAGCTTAAGCCCCCCTCTACTGGCAGGGGGTTGGTGCTTGACATATAGCTCCAGCCCCCCCCCCCTCTACTGGCAGGGGGTTGCTTCTGGACCTGTGCCTTCAGCCCCCCCCCTCTACTGGCAGGGAGGTTGATGCTGGACCTGTAGCTCCACCCCCTGGTGCTGGGCCTGTAGCTCCAGCCCCCGTCTACTAGCAGGGTTGGTGCTGGACCTGTAGCTCCATCTCCCTTCTACTGGCAGGGGGTTGGTGCTGGACCTGTAGCTCCAGCCCCCCTCTACTAGCAGGGGGTTGGTGCTGGACCTGTAGCTCCAGCCCCCCTCTACTGGCAGGGTGTTGGTGCTGGACCTGTAGCTCCATCTCCCTTCTACTGGCAGGGGGTTTGTGCTGGACCTGTAGCTCCAGCCCCCCTCTACTGGCAGGGGGGTGGTGCTGGACCTCTGGCTCCATCTCCCTTCTACTGGCAGGGGGGTTGGTGCTGGACCTGGAGCTAGAGCCACCCTCTACTGGCAGGGTGTTGGTGCTGGACCTGTAGCTTCAGCCCCCCTCTACTGGCAGGGGGCTGGTGCTGGACCCGTAGCTCCAGCCCCCCTCTACTGGCAGGGTGTTGGTGCTGGACCTGTAGCTTCAGCCCCTTCTACTGGCAGGGGGTTGGTGCTGGACTTGTAGCTCCAGACCCTCTACTGGAATTGGGTTGGTTCTGGACCTGTAGCTCCAGCCCCCCCCCCCTCTACCGCAGGGGGAATGGTGCTGGACCTGTAGCTCCAGCCCCCCTCTACTGGCAGGGTGTTGGTGCTGGACCTGTAGCTTCAGCCCCCCTCTACTGGCAGGGGCTGGTGCTGGACCTGTAGCTCCAGCCCCCTCTACTGGCAGGGTGTTGGTGCTGGACCTGTAGCTTCAGCCCCCCTCTACTGGCAGGGGGTTGGTGCTGGACTTGTAGCTCCAGACCCTCTCTACTGGAATTGGGTTGGTTCTGGACCTGTAGCTCCAGCCTTCCTCTATTGGCAGAGGGTTTGTGATGGACCTGTAGCTCCAGCCTCCCTCTACTGACAAGGGGTTGGTTCTGGACCTGTAGCTCCAGCCCCCCTCTACTGGCAGGGTGTTGGTACTGGACCTGTAGCTCCAGCCCCTCTCTACTGGGAGGGGGGTTGGTGCTGGACGTATAGCTCCAGCCCCCACCCCCTCTACTAGCTGGGGATTGGTGCTGGACCTGAAGGTTCAGCCCCACTCTACTGGCAGGGGGTTGGTGCTGGACTTGTAGCCCAGCCCCCCTCTACTGGCAAGGGGTTGGTGCTGGACCTGTAGCTCCAGCCGCCCTCTACTGGCAGGGGGTTGGTGCTGGACCTGTAGCTCCAGCCCCCTCTATTGGCAGGGGGTTGGTATTGGATCTGTAGCTCCAGCCCCCTCTACTGGCAGGGGGTTGGTGCTAGACCTGTAGCTCCAGCCCCGTCTATTGGCAGGGGGTTGAAAATGGACCTGTAACTCCAGCTCCCCTCTACTGGCAGGGGGTTGGTGCTGGACCTGTAGCTCCAGCCCCATTTACTGGCAGGGGGGTTGGTGCTGGTCCAGTAGCTCCTACCGCCCTCTACCGGCAGGGGGTTGGTGCTGGACCTGTAGCTCCAGCCCCCATTTACTGGCAGGGGGGTTGGTGCTGGTGCAGTAGCTCCTACCCCCTCTACCGGCAGGGGGTTGGTGCTGGACCTGTAACTCCAGCTCCCCTCTACTGGCAGGGGTTGGTGCTGCACCTGTAACTCCAGCCCCCTCTACTGGCAGGGGTTGGTGCTGGACCTGTAGCTCCAGCCCCCATTTACTGGCAGGGGGGTTGGTGCTGGTCCAGTAGCTCCTACCGCCCTCTACCGGCACACGGGGTTGGGGCTGGACCTGTAGCTCCAGCCCCCCCTCTACAGGCAGAGGGTTGGTGCTGGACCTGTTGCTCCAGCCTCCTCTACTGGCAGGGGGGTGTGGACATGTATCTCCAGCCCCCCCCCCCTTCTACTGGCAGGAGGTTGGTACTGGACCTGTATCTCCAGCCCCTCTCTACTGGCAGGGGGTTGTGCTGGACCTGTTGCTCCAGCTCCCCTCTACTGGCAGGGGGTTTGTGCTGGACTTGTTGCTCCAGCCTCCTCTACTGGCAGGGGTTTAGTGCTGAACCTGTAGTTCCAGCCCACCTCTACTGGCAGGGGGTTGGTTCTGGACCTGTAGCTCCAGCCCACCTCTACTGGCAGAGGGTTGGTGCTGGACCTGTAGCTCCTGGACCCTGTCTACTGGCAGGGGGATTGGTGCTGGGCCTGTAGCTCCAGCCTCCTCTCTACTGGCAGGGAAGTTGGTGCTGGACCTGTAGATCCAGCCCACCTCTATTGGCAGGGGGTTTGTGTTGGACCAGTAGCTCCAGCCCCCTTCTACTGGCAGGGGGTTGGTGCTGGACCTGAAGCTCCAGCCCCCCTCTACTGGCAGGGATTGGTGCTGGACCTGTAGCTCCAGCCCCCCCACCCCTCTTCTGGCAGGTGGTTGGTGCTGGACCTGTAGCTCCTGGCCCCCTCTACTGACAGGGGGGGTTGGTGCTGGACCTGTAGCTTCAGCCCCACTCTTCTGGCAGGGGGGTTGGTGCTGGACCTGTAGCCAGCCTTCCTCTATTGGCAGGGATGGTGCTGGACCTGTAGCTCCAGCCTCCCTCTACTGACAAGGGGTTGGTTCTTGACCTGTAGCTCCAGCCCCCCTCTACTGGCAGGGGGTTTGTGCTGGACTTGTTGCTCCAGCCCTCCTCTACTGGCAGGGGTTTAGTGCTGAACCTGTAGTTCCAGCCCACCTCTACTGGCAGGGGGTTGGTTCTGGACCTGTAGCTCCAGCCCACCTCTACTGGCAGAGGGTTGGTGCTGGACCTGTAGCCTGGACCCTGTCTACTGGCAGGGGATTGGTGCTGGGCCTGTAGCTCCAGCCTCCTCTCTACTGGCAGGGAAGTTGGTGCTGGACCTGTAGATCCAGCCCACCTCTATTGCAGGGGGTTTGTGTTGGACCAGTAGCTCCAGCCCCCTTCTACTGGCAGGGGGTTGGTGCTGGACCTGAAGCTCCAGCCCCCCTCTACTGGCAGGGGATTGGTGCTGGACCTGTAGCTCAGCCCCCCCCACCCCTCTTCTGGCAGGTGGTTGGTGCTGGACCTGTAGCTCCTGGCCCCTACTGACATGGACCTGAGCCCCAGGGGGGGTTGGTGCTGGACCTGTAGCTTCAGCCCCACTCTTCTGGCAGGGGGGTTGGTGCTGGACCTGTAGCTCCAGCCTTCCTCTATTGGCAGAGGGTTTGTGCTGGACCTGTAGCTCCAGCCTCCCTCTACTGACAAGGGGTTGGTTCTTGACCTGTAGCTCCAGCCCCCCTCTACTGGCAGGGGGTTGGTACTGGACCTGTAGCTCCAGCCCCTCTCTACTGGGAGGGGGGTTGGTGCTGGACGTATAGCTCCAGCCCCCACCCCTTCTATTGGCAGGGGATTGGTGCTGGACCTGAAGGTTCAGCCCCACTCTACTGGCAGGGGGTTGGTGCTGGACTTGTAGCCCCAGCCCCCCTCTACTGGCAAGGGGTTGGTGCTGGACCTGTAGCTCCAGCCGCCCTCTACTGGCAGGGGGTTGGTGCTGGACCTGTAGCTCCAGCCCCCCTCTACTGGCAGTGGGTTGGTGCTAGAACTGTAGCTCCAGCTTTCCTCTACTGGCAGGGGGTTGGTGCTGGACCTGTAGCTCCAATCCCCCCCCCCCCTCTACTGGCAGAAGGTTGGTGCTGGACCTGTAGCTCCAGCCCCCCTCTACTGGCAGGGGGCTGGTGCTGGACCTGTAGTTCCAGCCTCCTCTCTACTGGCAGGGGGTTGATGTTGGACCAGTAGCTTCAGCCCCTCTCTATTGGCTGGGGGTTGTTGCTGGACCTGTAGCTCCTGCCCCCCCCTCTACTGGCAGGGGGGATGGTGCTGGACCTGTAGCTCCAGCCTTCCTCTACTGGCAGAGGGGTTGGTGCTGGACCTGTAGCTCCAGCCTCCTCTCTACTGGCAGGGGGTTGGTGCTGGACCTGTAGTTCCAGCCGCCTCTCTACTGGCAGGGGGTTGGTATTGGACCATTAGCTCCAGCCCCCCTCTACTGGCAGGGGGTTGGTGCTGGACCTGTAGCTCCAGCCCCCCTCTACTAGCAGGAGTGTTGGTGATGGACCTTTAGCTCCAGCCCCCCTCTACTGGCTGGGGGTTGGCGCTGGACCTGTAGCTCCAGGCCCCCCCCCTCTACTGGCAAGGGGTTTGTCCTGGATCTGTAGCTCCAGCCCCCCTCTCTACTGGCAGGGGGGTTGATGCTGAAGCAGTAGCTTCAGCCCACCTCTACTGGCAGGGGGTTGGTGTTGGACCATTAGCTCCAGCCCCCCTCTACTGGCAGGGGGTTGGTGCTGGACCTGTAGCTCCAGCCCTCCCCTCTACTGGCAGGGGGTTGGTGCTGGACCTGTAGCTCCAGCCCCCCTCTACTGGCAGGAGGGTTGGTGATGGACCTTTAGCTCCAGCCCCCCTCTACTGGCAGGGGATTGGCGCTGGACCTGTAGCTCCAGCCCCCCTCTCTACTGGCAGGGGGATTGGTGCTGAACCAGTAGCTTCAGCCCCCCTCTACTGGCAGGGGGTTGGTGCTGGACCTGTAGCTCCAGACCCTCTCTACTGGCAGGGGGTTGGTTCTGGACTTGTAGCTCCAGCCTCCCTCTACTGGCAGAGGGTTTGTGCTGGACCTGTAGCTCCAGGTTCCCTCTACTGGCAAGGGGTTGGTGCTGAACCAGTAGGTTCAGCCCCCCTCTACTGGCAGGGGGTTGGTGCTGGACCTGTAGCTCCAGCCCCCTTCTACTGGCAGGGGGTTGGTTCTGGACCTGTAGCTCCAGCCCCCTTCTACTGGCAGGGGGTTGGTGCAGGACCTGTAGATCCAGCCTCCTCTCTACTGGCAGGGGGTTGGTGCTGGACCTGTAGCTCGAGCCCCCCTCTACTGGCAGGGGGTACGTGCTGGACCTGTAGCTCCAGCCCCCCCTCTACTAACAGGGAGTTGGTGCTCGAACTGTAGCTCCAGCCCCCCCCCCCTCCTCTGGCAGGAAGGGGGGGGGTTGGTGCTGGACCTGTTGCTCCAGCCTCCTCTACTGGCAGGGGGTACGTGCTGGACCTGTAGCTCCAGCCCCCCTCTACTAGCAGGGAGTTGGTGCTCGAACTGTAGCTCCAGCCCCCCCCCTCCACTGGCAGAGTGTTGGTGCTGGACCTGCAACTCCAGCACCCCCCCCCCCCTCTACTGGCTGGGGCGTTGGTGCTAGACCAATAGCTCAAGCCCCACTCTACTGGCCGGGGGTTGATGCTGGACCTGTAGCTCCAGCCCCCTCTACTGGCAGGGGGTTGATGCCGGTCCTGTAGCTACAGGCCCCCACCCCTTTCTACTGGCAAGGGGTTGGTGCTGGACCTGTAGCTCCAGCCCCCCCCCTCTACTGGCAAGGGGTTGGTGCTGGACCTGTAGCTCCAGCCCCCCCTCTACTGGCCGGGGGTTGGTGCTGGACTTGTAGCTCCAGCCCCTCTCTACTGGCAGGGGGTTGGTGCTGGACTTGTAGCTCCAGCCCCTCTCTACTGGCAGGGGGTTGGTGCTGGACCTGTAGCTCCAGCTCCCCCTCTACTGGCAGGGGGTTGGTGCTGGACCTGTAGCTCCAGCCCCCCCACTACTGGCAGGGGGTTGGTGCTGGACTTGTAGCTCCAGCCCCTCTCTACTGGCAGGGGGTTGGTGCTGGACCTGTAGCTGCAGCCCCCCTCTACTGGCAGAGAGGTTGGTGCTGGACCTGTAGCTCCAGCCCCCCTCTACTGGCAGGGTGGTTGGTGCTGGACCTGTAGCTCCAGCCCCCCCTCTACTGGCAAGGGGTTGGTGCTGGACCTGTAGCTCCAGCCCCCCTCTACTGGCAGGGGGTTGGTGCTGGACCTGTAGCTCCAGCCCCCCTCTACTGGCAGGGGGGTTGGTGCTGGACCTGTAGCTCCAGCCCCCCTCTACTGGCAGGGGGGTTGGTGCTGGACCTGTAGCTCCAGCCCCCCTCTACTGGCAGGGGGTTGGTGCTGGCCCTGTAGCTCCAGCCCCCCTCTACTGGCAGGGTGGTTGGTGCTGGACCTGTAGCTCCAGCCCCTTCCTCTACTGGCAGGGGGTTGGTGTTGGGCCTGTAGCTCCAGCCCCCTCTTCTGGCAGGGGGTTGGTGCTGGACCTGTAGCTCCAGCCCCCCTCTACTGGCAGGGTGGTTGGTGCTGGACCTGTAGCTCCAGCCTCAGTCTACTGGCAGGGGGTTGGTGCTGGACCAGTAGCTCCAGCCCCCCTCTACTGGTAGGGGTTTGGTGCTGGACCTGTAGCTCAAGCCCCCCTCTACTGGCAGGGGGGTTGGTGCTGGACCTGTAGCTCCAGCCCCCCTCTACTGGCAGGGGGTTGGTGCTGGACGTGTAGCTCCAGCCCTCCTATACTGGCAGGGTGGTTGGTGCTGGACCTGTAGCTCCAGCCCCCCTCTACTGGCAGGGGGTTGGTGCTGGACCTGTAGCTCCAGCCCCCCTCTACTGGCAGGGTGGTTGGTGCTGGACCTGTAGCTCCAGCCCCTCTCTACTGGCAGGGGGGTTGGTGCTGGACCTATAGCTCCAGCCCCCCCTCTACTGGCAGAGAGGTTGGTGCTGGACCTGTAGCTCCAGCCCCCCTCTACTGGCAGGGTGGTTGGTGCTGGACCTGTAGCTCCAGCCCCCCTGTACTGGCAGGGTGGTTGGTGCTGGACCTGTAGCTCCAGCCCCTCTCTACTGGCAGGGGGTTGGTGCTGGACCTGTAGCTCCAGCCCCCCCCCCCCTCTACTGGCAGAGAGGTTGGTGCTGGACCTGTAGCTCCAGCCCCCCTCTACTGGCAGGGTGATTGGTGCTGGACCTGTAGCTCCAGCCCCCCTCTACTGGCAGGGTGATTGGTGCTGGACCTGTAGCTCCAGCCCCCCTCTACTGGCAGGGTGGTTGGTGCTGGACCTGTAGCTCCAGCCCCCCTCTACTGGCAAGGGGGTTGGTGCTGGCATTGTTTGTGAGTTTGTTGGCAGTTTCAAGGCTTCAGTCTCTTCGAACCCATCAGTGGTCTGTTTTGGTTCACTGTCTACCTGGATGATTTTCCCCTAGGTTGATGGAGTGTCACCTGCTCTCTGTGCCTCTGTGAGGGGGACAGGATCCTGGTTTCAATAGAGAATCGGAAGTTCAATCATCGCGCAGGACAGAAATGATTCCATTTTTCCTTTTACCAGATTCACCTGTTCACCTAGCAGTAAATGTTTTTCCAGGAGTAAGGTAACTATTGTGTATTATATATTAAGTCAGTAGTTGACCTTGAGGAACCTCGATAAACCTAAGAACAGCTTCCTCTCCTCAAAATGCAACTCAATATCTTGTGATACGAGAAAAACTTACTGTTAAATGCTTCTGGGGGATCTCTCCAGTGATTTCCTGAACTTTATTCATGATGCTGGAGGCTGAGTCTCCCAGTGTACAGGGTCAGCTGTGGCACCTGTCCTCTGTGGTCGTCATCTCCAGGGCCTCCCTGATGGTCTCCTGCACCTGTCATTACCAACACAAACATTAATGGTGGAGGCTGAGTCTCCCAGGTGTACGGGGTCAGCTGTGGCACTGTCTCTGTGGTCATCATCTCCAGGGCCTCCCTGATGGTCTCCTGCACCTGTCATTACCACACAAACATTAATGGTGGAGGCTGAGTCTCCCAGGTGTACCGGGTCAGCTGTGGCACCTGTCTCTGTGGTCATCATCTCCAGGGCCTCCCTGATGGTCTCCTGCACCTGTCATTACCAACACAAACATTAATGGTGGAGGCTGAGTCTCCCAGGTGTACGGGGTCAGCTGTGGCACCTGTCTCTGTGGTCATCATCTCCAGGGCCTCCATGATGGTCTCCTGCACCTGTCATTACCAACACAAACATTAATGTGGAACCTGGACAATATAGACTATCAGGCTCTGAGTACAGTAACCGGAATACAATGAAGCATCAGGCTCTGAGTCAAGTAACCGGAATACAATGAAGCATCAGGTTCTGAGTAAAGAAACTAGACTACAATGAAGTATCAGGTTCTGAGTAAAGTAATTGACTATAATGAAGCATCAGACTGAGTAAAGTAATTTGACAATATAAGCAGGTGATGAGTCACAATAACGTGGCTAAAGTATGTTGACCAGACCACACTCTAGAAGGTGAAGGGACGACCACTACTGGCAGGGTGGGGTTGGTGCTGGACCTGTAGCTCCAGCCCCTCTCTACTGGCAGGGGGTTGGTGCTGGACCTGTAGCTCCAGCCCCTCTCTACTGGCAGGGGGTTGGTGCTGGACCAGTAGCTCCAGCCCCTCTCTACTGGCAGGGGGTTGGTGCTGGACCTGTAGCTCCAGCCCCTCTCTACTGGCAGGGGGTTGGTGCTGGACCAGTAGCTCCAGCCCCTCTCTACTGGCAGGGGGTTGGTGCTGGACCTGTAGCTCCAGCCCCTCTCTACTGGCAGGGGGTTGGTGCTGGACCAGTAGCTCCAGCCCCCCTCTACTGGCAGGGGGTTGGTGCCGGACCTGTAGCTCCAGCCCCCTCTACTGGCAGGGGGTTGGTGCTGGACCTGTAGCTCCAGCCCCCATCTACTGGCAGGGGGGTTGTTGCTGGACCAGTAGCTCCTGCCCCCCTCTATTGGCAGGGGGCTGTTGCTGGACCTGTAGCTCCAGCCCCTCTCTACTGGCAGGGGGCTGGTGCTGGACTTGTAGCTCCAGCCCCCCCCTCTACTGGCAGGACGTTGGTGCTGGACCTGTAGCTCTAGCCCCCCCTCTACTGGCAGGAAGTTGGTGCTGGACCTGTAGCTCCAAACCCCCCCCCCCATCTACTGGCAAGAGGGTTGGTGATGGACCTTTAGCTCCAGCCCCCCTCTACTGGCAGGGGGTTTGTCCTGGACCTGCAGCTCCAGCTCCCCTCTACTGGCATGGGGTTGGTGCTGGACCTGTTGCTCCAGCCTCCTCTACTTGCAGGGGGTTGGTGCTGGACATGTAACTCCAGCCCCCCCTCTATACTGACAGGGGGTTGGTGCTGAACCAGTAGCTTCAGGCCCCCCTCTACTGGCAAGGGGTTGGTGCTGGACCTGTAGCTCCAGAACCTCTCTACTGGCAGGGGGTTGGTTCTGGACTTGTAGCTCCAGCCCCCCTCTACTGGCAGAGGGTTTGTGCTGGACCTGTAGCTCCAGACCCTCTCTACTGGCAGGGGGGTTGGTGCTGGACCTGTAGATCCAGCCCCCCCTCTACTGGCAAGGGGGTTGGTACTGGACCTGTAGCTTCAGCCCCTCTCTACTGGCAGGGGGGTTGGTGCTGGACTTGTAGCTCCAGCCCCCCCCCTGTACTGGCAGGGGATTGGTGCTGGACCTGTAGGTTCAGCCCCACTCTACTGGCAGGGGGTTGGTGCTGGACCTGTAGCTCCAGCCCCCCTCTACTGGCAGGGGGTTGGTGCTGGACCTGTAGCTCCAGCCCATCTCTACTGGCAGGGCGTTGGTGCTGGACCTGTAACTCCAGCTCCCCTCTACTGGCAGGGGGTTGGTGCTGGACCAGTAGCTCCTGCCCCCTCTACTGGCAGGGGGTCATGCTGAACCTGTAGCTCCAGCCCCCCTCTACTGGCAGGGGGTTCGTGCTGGACCTGTAGCTCCAGCCCCCCTTACTGGCAGGATGTTGGTGCTGGACCTGTAGCTCCAGCCCCCTCTACTGGCAGGTTGTTCGTGCTGGACCTGTAGCTCAGCCCCCCTCTACTGGCAGGGGTTGGTGCTGGACCTGTAGCTCCAGCCTCCTCTACTGGCAGGGGGTTGGTGCTGGACCTGTAACTCCAGCACCCCCCCCCCCTCTACTGGCAGGAGGTTGGTGCTGGACCTGTAGCTCCAGCCTCCCCTCTACTGGCAGGGGGTTGGTGCTGGACCTGTAGATCCAGCCCCCCTCTACTGGCAGGGGGTTGGTGCTGGACCTGTAACTCCAGCACCCCCCCCCCTCTACTGGCAGGGGGTTGGTGCTGAACCAGTAGCTCCTGTCCCCCTCTACTGGCAGTGGGTTGGTGCTGGACCTGTAGCTCCTACCCCCCTCTACTGGCAGGGGGTTGGTGCTGAACCTGTAGCTCCAGCCCCCTCTACTGGCAGGGGGTTCGTGATGGACCTGTAGCTCCAGCCCCCCTCTACTGGCAGGGGGTTGGTGTTGGACCAGTAGCTGCAGCCCCCCTCTACTGGCAGGGGGGTTGGTGCTGGACCTGTAGCTCCAGCCCCCCTTCTACTGGCAGGGGGTTGGTGCTGGACATGTAGCTCCAGCCCCCCTCTACTGGCAGGGGGTTGGTGCTGAACCAGTAGTTCCACCCCTTTCTACTGGCAGGGGGTTGGTGCTGGACTTGTTGCTCCAGCCCCCCTCTACTGGCAGGGGGTTGATGTTGGACCAGTAGCTCCAGCCCCCCTCTACTGGCAGAAGGTTGGTGCTGGAACTGTAGCTCCAGCCCCCCTCTACTGGCAGGGTGTTGGTGCTAGACCTGTAGCTCCAGCCCCCCCTCTACTGGCAAGAGGTTGGTGCTGGACCTGTTGCTCCAGCCCCCCTCTACTGGCAGGGGGTTGGTGCTGGACTGTGCTCCAGCCCCCCTCTACTGGTAGGGGGTTGGTGTGGACCTGTAGCTCCAGCCCTCCTCTACTGGCAGAAGGTTGGTGCTGGACCTGTAGCTCCAGCCCCCCTCTACTGGCAAGGGGTTGGTGCTGGACCTGTAGCTCCAGCCTCCCTCTACTGGCAGGGGTTGGTGCTGGACCTGTAGCTCCAGCCCCCCTCTACTGGCAGGGGGTTGGTGCTGGACCTGTAGCTCCAGCCCCCCTCTACTGGCAGGGGGTTGGTGCTGAACCAGTAGGTTCAGCCCCTCTCTACTGGCAGGGGGTTGGTGCTGGACCTGTAGATCCAGCCCCCCTCTACTGGCAGGGGGTTGGTACTGGACCTGTAGCTCAGCCCCTCTCTACTGGCAGGGGGTTGGTGCTGGACCTGTAGCTCCAGCCCCCCTCTACTGGCAGGGGGTTGGTGCTGGACCTGTAGCTCCAGCCCCCCTCTACTGGCAGGGGGTTGGTGCTGGACCTGTAGCTCCAGCCCCCCTCTACTGGCAGGGGGTTGGTGCTGGACATGTAACTCCAGCACCCCCTCCATCTCTACTGCCATGGGGTTGGTGCTGAACCAGTAGTTCCAGCCCTTCTCTACTGGCTGGGGGTTGGTGCTGGACTTGTTGTTCCAGCCCTTCTCTACTGGCTGGGGGTTGGTGCTGGACTTGTTGCTCCAGCCCTCCTCTACTGGCAGGGGTTTAGTGCCGGACCTTTAGCTCCAGCCCCTCTCTACTGGCAGGGGGTTGGCTCTGGACCTGTAGCTCCAGCCCTCTTCTATCGGCAGGGGGTTGGTGCTGGACCTGTAGCTCCAGCCCCCCTCTACTGGCAGAGGGTTGGTGCAAGACCTGTAGCTCCTGCCCCCCTCTACTGGCAGGGTGTTGGTGCTGGACCTGTAGCTCCCGCCCCCCCTCTACTGGCAGGGGGTTGGTGCTGAACCTGTAGCTCCAGCCCACCCTCCACTGGCAGGGGGTTGGTGCTGGACGCGTAGCTCCAACCCCACCCCTCTACTGGCAGGGGGTTGGTGCTGGACATGTAGCTACAGCCCCCTATACTGGCAGGGTGTTGGTGCTGGACCTGTAGCTCCCGCCTCCCCTCTACTGGCAGGGGGTTGATGCTGGACCTGTAGCTCTAGCCCCACTCTACTGGCAGGGGTTGGTGCTGGACCTGTTGCTCCAGCCCCCTCCAATGGCTGAGGGGGGGGTTGGTGCTGGACCTGTAGCTCCAGCCCCCCCCCTCTACTGGCAAGGGGTTGGTGCTGGACCTGTAGCTCCAGCCCCCCTCTACTGGCCGGGGGTTGGTGCTGTACTTGTAGCTCCAGCCCCTCTCTACTGGCAGGGGGTTGGTGCTGGACTTGTAGCTCCAGCCCCTCTCTACTGGCAGGGGGTTGGTGCTGAACCTGTAGCTCCAGCTCCCCCTCTACTGGCAGGGGGTTGGTGCTGGACCTGTAGCTCCAGCCCCCCCACTACTGGCAGGGGGTTGGTGCTGGACTTGTAGCTCCAGCCCCTCTCTACTGGCAGGGGGTTGGTGCTGGACCTATAGCTGCAGCCCCCCTCTACTGGCAGAGAGGTTGGTGGTGGACCTGTAGCTCCAGCCCCCCTCTACTGGCAGGGTGGTTGGTGCTGGACCTGTAGCTCCAGCCCCCCTCTACTGGCAAGGGGTTGGTGCTGGACCTGTAGCTCCAGCCCCCCTCTACTGGCAGGGGGTTGGTGCTGGACCTGTAGCTCCAGCCCCCCTCTACTGGCAGGGGGGTTGGTGCTGGACCTGTAGCTCCAGCCCCCTCTACTGGCAGGGGGTTGGTGCTGGCCCTGTAGCTCCAGCCCCCCTCTACTGGCAGGGTGGTTGGTTCAGGACCTGTAGCTCCAGCCCCCCCTCTACTGGCAGGGGGTTGGTGCTGGACCTGTAGCTCCAGCCCCCTCTACTGGCAGGGGTTGGTGCTGGACCTGTAGCTCCAGCCCCCCTCTACTGGCAGGGTGGTTGGTGCTGGACCTGTAGCTCCAGCCTCAGTCTACTGGCAGGGGGTTGGTGCTGGACCAGTAGCTCCAGCCCCCCTCTACTGGCAGGGGGTTGGTGCTGGACCTGTAGCTCCAGCCCCCCTCTACTGGCAGGGGGTTGGTGCTGGACCTGTAGCTCCAGCCCCCCTCTACTGGCAGGGGGTTGGTGCTGGACCTGTAGCTCCAGCCCTCCTCTACTGGCAGGGTGGTTGGTGCTGGACCTGTAGCTCCAACCCCCTCTACTGGCAGGGGGTTGGTGCTGGACCTGTAGCTCCAGCCCCCCTCTACTGGCAGGGGGTTGGTGCTGGACCTGTAGCTCTAGCCCCTCTCTACTGGCAGGGGGTTGGTGCTGGACCTGTAGCTCCAGCCCCCCTCTACTGGCAGAGAGGTTGGTGCTGGACCTGTAGCTCCAGCCCCCCTCTACTGGCAGGGTGGTTGGTGCTGGACCTGTAGCTCCAGCCCCTCTCTACTGGCAGGGGGTTGGTGCTGGACCTATAGCTCCAGCCCCCCCTCTACTGGCAGAGAGGTTGGTGCTGGACCTGTAGCTCCAGCCCCCCTCTACTGGCAGGGTGATTGGTGCTGGACCTCTAGCTCCAGCCCCCCTCTACTGGCAGGGTGGTTGGTGCTGGACCTGTAGCTCCAGCCCCCCTCTACTGGCAGGGGGTTGGTGCTGGACCTGTAGCTCCAACCCCCCTCTACTGGCAGGGGGTTGGTGCTGGACCTGTAGCTCCAGCCCCCCTCTACTGGCAGGGGGTTGGTGCTGGACCTGTAGCTCCAGCCCCCCTCTACTGGCAGGGGGGTTGGTGCTGGACCTGTAGCTCCAGCCCCCTCTACTGGCAGGGGGTTGGTGCTGGACCTGTAGCTCCAGCCCCTCTCTACTGGCAGGGGGTTGGTGCTGGACCTGTAGCTCCAGCCCATCTCTACTGGCAGGGGGTTGGTGCTGGACCAGTAGCTCCAGCCCCTCTCTACTGGCAGGGGGTTGGTGCTGGACCTGTAGCTCCAACCCCTCTCTACTGGCAGGAGGTTGGTGCTGGACCAGTAGCTCCAGCCCCTCTCTACTGGCAGGGGGTTGGTGCTGGACCTGTAGCTCCAGCCCCCTCTACTGGCAGGGGGTTGGTGCTGGACCAGTAGCTCCAGCCCCCTTCTACTGGCAGGGGGTTGGTGCCGGACCTGTAGCTCCAGCCCCCCTCTACTGGCAGGGGGTTAGTGCTGGACCTGTAGTTCCAGCCCCCATCTACTGGCAGGGGGGTTGTTGCTGGACCAGTAGCTCCTGCCCCCCTCTATTGGCAGGGGGCTGTTGCTGGAACTGTAGCTCCAGCCCCCCTCTACTGGCAGGGGGCTGGTGCTGGACCTGTAGCTCCAGCCCCCCCTCTACTGGCAGGAAGTTGGTGCTGGACCTGTAGCTCCAACCCCCCCCCCCCCTCTTCTTCTGGCAGAGGATTGGTGCTGGACCTGTAGCTCCAACCCCCCTCTACTGGCAGGGGGTTGGTGCTGGACCTGTAGCTTCAGCCCCTCTCTACTGGCAGGGGGTTGGTGTTGGACATGTAGCTCCAGCCCCCCTCTATTGACAGGGGTTGGTGCTGGACCTGTAGCTCCTGCCCCTCTCTACTGGCAGGGGGTTGGTGCTTGACATATAGCTCCAGCTCCCCCTCTACTGGCAGAGGGTTGTTGCTGGAACTGTAGCTCCAGCCCCCCCTCTACTGGCAGGGAGATGATGCTGGACCTGTAGCTCCAGCCCCCCTCTACTGGCAGAGGGTTGTTGCTGGAACTGTAGCTCCAGCCCCCCTCTACTGGCAGGGAGTTGATGCTGGACCTGTAGCTCCAGCCCCCCACCTTTACTGGCAGAAGGTTGGTGCTAGACCTGTAGCTCCAGCTCCCCTCTACAGGCAGGGGGTTGGTGCAGGACCTGTAGCTTAAGCCCCCCTCTACTGGCAGGGGGTTGGTGCTTGACATATAGCTCCAGCCCCCCCCCTCTACTGGCAGGGGGTTGCTTCTGGACCTGTGCCTTCAGCCCCCCCCCTCTACTGGCAGGGAGGTTGATGCTGGACCTGTAGCTCCACCCCCCTGGTGCTGGGCCTGTAGCTCCAGCCCCCGTCTACTAGCAGGGGTTGGTGCTGGACCTGTAGCTCCATCTCCCTTCTACTGGCAGGGGGGTTGGTGCTGGACCTGTAGCTCCAGCCCCCCTCTACTAGCAGGGGGTTGGTGCTGGACCTGTAGCTCCAGCCCCCCTCTACTGGCAGGGTGTTGGTGCTGGACCTGTAGCTCCATCTCCCTTCTACTGGCAGGGGGTTGGTGCTGGACCTGTAGCTCCAGCCCCCCTCTACTGGCAGGGGGTTGGTGCTGGACCTCTGGCTCCATCTCCCTTCTACTGGCAGGGGGGTTGGTGCTGGACCTGGAGCTCCAGCCCCCCTCTACTGGCAGGGGGCTGGTGCTGGACACGTAGCTCCAGCCCCCTCTACTGGCAGGGTGTTGGTGCTGGACCTGTAGCTTCAGCCCCCTTCTACTGGCAGGGGGTTGGTGCTGGACTTGTAGCTCCAGACCCTCTACTGAAATTGGGTTGGTTCTGGACCTGTAGCTCCAGCCCCCCCCCCCCCCTCTACCCGCAGGGGGAATGGTGCTGGACCTGTAGCTCCAGCCCCCCTCTACTGGCAGGGTGTTGGTGCTGGACCTGTAGCTTCAGCCCCCTCTACTGGCAGGGGGCTGGTGCTGGACCTGTAGCTCCAGCCCCCCTCTACTGGCAGGGTGTTGGTGCTGGACCTGTAGCTTCAGCCCCCCTCTACTGGCAGGGGGTTGGTGCTGGACTTGTAGCTCCAGACCCTCTCTACTGGAATTGGGTTGGTTCTGGACCTGTAGCTCCAGCCTTCCTCTATTGGCAGAGGGTTTGTGATGGACCTGTAGCTCCAGCCTCCCTCTACTGACAAGGGGTTGGTTCTGGACCTGTAGCTCCAGCCCCCCTCTACTGGCAGGGTGTTGGTACTGGACCTGTAGCTCCAGCCCCTCTCTACTGGGAGGGGGTTGGTGCTGGACGTATAGCTCCAGCCCCCACCCCTCTACTGGCTGGGGATTGGTGCTGGACCTGAAGGTTCAGCCCCACTCTACTGGCAGGGGGTTGGTGCTGGACTTGTAGCCCCAGCCCCCCTCTACTGGCAAGGGGTTGGTGCTGGACCTGTAGCTCCAGCCGCCCTCTACTGGCAGGGGGTTGGTGCTGGACCTGTAGCTCCAGCCCCCTCTATTGGCAGGGGGTTGGTATTGGATCTGTAGCTCCAGCCCCCCTCTACTGGCAGGGGGTTGGTGCTAGACCTGTAGCTCCAGCCCCCGTCTATTGGCAGGGGGTTGAAAATGGACCTGTAACTCCAGCTCCCCTCTACTGGCAGGGGGTTGGTGCTGGACCTGTAGCTCCAGCCCCCATTTACTGGCAGGGGGGTTGGTGCTGGTCCAGTAGCTCCTACCGCCCTCTACCGGCAGGGGGTTGGTGCTGGACCTGTAGCTCCAGCCCCCATTTACTGGCAGGGGGGTTGGTGCTGGTGCAGTAGCTCCTACCGCCCTCTACCGGCAGGGGGTTGGTGCTGGACCTGTAACTCCAGCTCCCCTCTACTGGCAGGGGGTTGGTGCTGCACCTGTAACTCCAGCTCCCCTCTACTGGCAGGGGTTGGTGCTGGACCTGTAGCTCCAGCCCCCATTTACTGGCAGGGGGGTTGGTGCTGGTCCAGTAGCTCCTACCGCCCTCTACCGGCACGGGGTTGGGGCTGGACCTGTAGCTCCAGCCCCCCCTCTACAGGCAGAGGGTTGGTGCTGGACCTGTTGCTCCAGCCTCCTCTACTGGCAGGGGGTTGGTGCTGGACATGTATCTCCAGCCCCCCCCCCCTTCTACTGGCAGGAGGTTGGTACTGGACCTGTATCTCCAGCCCTCTCTACTGGCAGGGGGTTGGTGCTGGACCTGTTGCTCCAGCTCCCCTCTACTGGCAGGGGGTTTGTGCTGGACTTGTTGCTCCAGCCCTCCTCTACTGGCAGGGGTTTAGTGCTGAACCTGTAGTTCCAGCCCACCTCTACTGGCAGGGGGTTGGTTCTGGACCTGTAGCTCCAGCCCACCTCTACTGGCAGAGGGTTGGTGCTGGACCTGTAGCTCCTGGACCCTGTCTACTGGCAGGGGGATTGGTGCTGGGCCTGTAGCTCCAGCCTCCTCTCTACTGGCAGGGAAGTTGGTGCTGGACCTGTAGCTCCAGCCCCCCTCTATTGACAGGGGTTGGTGCTGGACCTGTAGCTCCAGCCCCTCTCTACTGGCAGGGGGTTGGTGCTTGACATATAGCTCCAGCTCCCCCCTACTGGCAGAGGGTTGTTGCTGGAACTGTAGCTCCAGCCCCCCCTCTACTGGCAGGGAGATGATGCTGGACCTGTAGCTCCAGCCCCCCTCTACTGGCAGAGGTTGTTGCTGGAACTGTAGCTCCAGCCCCCCTCTACTGGCAGGGAGTTGATGCTGGACCTGTAGCTCCAGCCCCCCACCTTTACTGGCAGAAGGTTGGTGCTAGACCTGTAGCTCCAGCTCCCTCTACAGGCAGGGGGTTGGTGCAGGACCTGTAGCTTAAGCCCCCCTCTACTGGCAGGGGGTTGGTGCTTGACATATAGCTCCAGCCCCCCCCCCCCTCTACTGGCAGGGGGTTGCTTCTGGACCTGTGCCTTCAGCCCCCCCCCCTCTACTGGCAGGGAGGTTGATGCTGGACCTGTAGCTCCACCCCCCTGGTGCTGGGCCTGTAGCTCCAGCCCCCGTCTACTAGCAGGGGTTGGTGCTGGACCTGTAGCTCCATCTCCCTTCTACTGGCAGGGGGGTTGGTGCTGGACTGTAGCTCCAGCCCCCTCTACTAGCAGGGGGTTGGTGCTGGACCTGTAGCTCCAGCCCCCCTCTACTGGCAGGGTGTTGGTGCTGGACCTGTAGCTCCATCTCCCTTCTACTGGCAGGGGGTTTGTGCTGGACCTGTAGCTCCAGCCCCCCTCTACTGGCAGGGGGTTGGTGCTGGACCTCTGGCTCCATCTCCCTTCTACTGGCAGGGGGGTTGGTGCTGGACCTGGAGCTCCAGCCACCCTCTACTGGCAGGGTGTTGGTGCTGGACCTGTAGCTTCAGCCCCCTCTACTGGCAGGGGGCTGGTGCTGGACCCGTAGCTCCAGCCCCCTCTACTGGCAGGGTGTTGGTGCTGGACCTGTAGCTTCAGCCCCCTTCTACTGGCAGGGGGTTGGTGCTGGACTTGTAGCTCCAGACCCTCTACTGGAATTGGGTTGGTTCTGGACCTGTAGCTCCAGCCCCCCCCCCCTCTACCCGCAGGGGGAATGGTGCTGGACCTGTAGCTCCAGCCCCCCTCTACTGGCAGGGTGTTGGTGCTGGACCTGTAGCTTCAGCCCCCCTCTACTGGCAGGGGGCTGGTGCTGGACCTGTAGCTCCAGCCCCCCTCTACTGGTAGGGTGTTGGTGCTGGACCTGTAGCTTCAGCCCCCTCTACTGGCAGGGGGTTGGTGCTGGACTTGTAGCTCCAGACCCTCTCTACTGGAATTGGTTTGGTTCTGGACCTGTAGCTCCAGCCTTCCTCTATTGGCAGAGGGTTTGTGATGGACCTGTAGCTCCAGCCTCCCTCTACTGACAAGGGGTTGGTTCTGGACCTGTAGCTCCAGCCCCCCTCTACTGGCAGGGTGTTGGTACTGGACCTGTAGCTCCAGCCCCTCTCTACTGGGAGGGGGTTGGTGCTGGACGTATAGCTCCAGCCCCCACCCCCTCTACTAGCTGGGGATTGGTGCTGGACCTGAAGGTTCAGCCCCACTCTACTGGCAGGGGGTTGGTGCTGGACTTGTAGCCCCAGCCCCCCTCTACTGGCAAGGGGTTGGTGCTGGACCTGTAGCTCCAGCCGCCCTCTACTGGCAGGGGGTTGGTGCTGGACCTGTAGCTCCAGCCCCCTCTATTGGCAGGGGGTTGGTATTGGATCTGTAGCTCCAGCCCCCCTCTACTGGCAGGGGGTTGGTGCTAGACCTGTAGCTCCAGCCCCCGTCTATTGGCAGGGGGTTGAAAATGGACCTGTAACTCCAGCTCCCCTCTACTGGCAGGGGGTTGGTGCTGGACCTGTAGCTCCAGCCCCCATTTACTGGCAGGGGGGTTGGTGCTGGTCCAGTAGCTCCTACCGCCCTCTACCGGCAGGGGGTTGGTGCTGGACCTGTAGCTCCAGCCCCCATTTACTGGCAGGGGGGTTGGTGCTGGTGCAGTAGCTCCTACCGCCACTCTACCGGCAGGGGGTTGGTGCTGGACCTGTAACTCCAGCTCCCCTCTACTGGCAGGGGGTTGGTGCTGCACCTGTAACTCCAGCTCCCCTCTACTGGCAGGGGGTTGGTGCTGGACCTGTAGCTCCAGCCCCCATTTACTGGCAGGGGGGTTGGTGCTGGTCCAGTAGCTCCTACGCCCTCTACCGGCACGGGGTTGGGGCTGGACCTGTAGCTCCAGCCCCCCTCTACAGGCAGAGGGTTGGTGCTGGACCTGTTGCTCCAGCCTCCTCTACTGGCAGGGGGTTGGTGCTGGACATGTATCTCCAGCCCCCCCCCCCTTCTACTGGCAGGAGGTTGGTACTGGACCTGTATCTCCAGCCCCTCTCTACTGGCAGGGGGTTGGTGCTGGACCTGTTGCTCCAGCTCCCCTCTACTGGCAGGGGGTTTGTGCTGGACTTGTTGCTCCAGCCCTCCTCTACTGGCAGGGGTTTAGTGCTGAACCTGTAGTTCCAGCCCACCTCTACTGGCAGGGGGTTGGTTCTGGACCTGTAGCTCCAGCCCACCTCTACTGGCAGAGGGTTGGTGCTGGACCTGTAGCTCCTGGACCCTGTCTACTGGCAGGGGGATTGGTGTTGGGCCTGTAGCTCCAGCCTCCTCTCTACTGGCAGGGAAGTTGGTGCTGGACCTGTAGCTCCAGCCCCCCTCTATTGACAGGGGGTTGGTGCTGGACCTGTAGCTCCTGCCCCTCTCAACTGGCAGGGGGTTGGTGCTTGACATATAGCTCCAGCTCCCCCCTCTACTGGCAGAGGGTTGTTGCTGGAACTGTAGCTCCAGCCCCCCCTCTACTGGCAGGGAGATGATGCTGGACCTGTAGCTCCAGCCCCCCTCTACTGGCAGAGGGTTGTTGCTGGAACTGTAGCTCCAGCCCCCCCTCTACTGGCAGGGAGTTGATGCTGGACCTGTAGCTCCAGCCCCCCACCTTTACTGGCAGAAGGTTGGTGCTAGACCTGTAGCTCCAGCTCCCCTCTACAGGCAGGGGGTTGGTGCAGGACCTGTAGCTTAAGCCCCCCTCTACTGGCAGGGGGTTGGTGCTTGACATATAGCTCCAGCCCCCCCCCCTCTACTGGCAGGGGGTTGCTTCTGGACCTGTGCCTTCAGCCCCCCCCCTCTACTGGCAGGGAGGTTGATGCTGGACCTGTAGCTCCACCCCCCTGGTGCTGGGCCTGTAGCTCCAGCCCCCGTCTACTAGCAGGGGTTGGTGCTGGACCTGTAGCTCCATCTCCCTTCTACTGGCAGGGGGGTTGGTGCTGGACCTGTAGCTCCAGCCCCCCTCTACTAGCAGGGGGTTGGTGCTGGACCTGTAGCTCCAGCCCCCCTCTACTGGCAGGGTGTTGGTGCTGGACCTGTAGCTCCATCTCCCTTCTACTGGCAGGGGGTTTGTGCTGGACCTGTAGCTCCAGCCCCCCTCTACTGGCAGGGGGTTGGTGCTGGACCTCTGGCTCCATCTCCCTTCTACTGGCAGGGGGGTTGGTGCTGGACCTGGAGCTCCAGCCACCCTCTACTGGCAGGGTGTTGGTGCTGGACCTGTAGCTTCAGCCCCCCTCTACTGGCAGGGGGCTGGTGCTGGACCCGTAGCTCCAGCCCCCCTCTACTGGCAGGTGTTGGTGCTGGACCTGTAGCTTCAGCCCCCTTCTACTGGCAGGGGTTGGTGCTGGACTTGTAGCTCCAGACCCTCTACTGGAATTGGGTTGGTTCTGGACCTGTAGCTCCAGCCCCCCCCCCCTCTACCCGCAGGGGGAATGGTGCTGGACCTGTAGCTCCAGCCCCCCTCTACTGGCAGGGTGTTGGTGCTGGACCTGTAGCTTCAGCCCCCCTCTACTGGCAGGGGGCTGGTGCTGGACCTGTAGCTCCAGCCCCCCTCTACTGGCAGGGTGTTGGTGCTGGACCTGTAGCTTCAGCCCCCCTCTACTGGCAGGGGGTTGGTGCTGGACTTGTAGCTCCAGACCCTCTCTACTGGAATTGGGTTGGTTCTGGACCTGTAGCTCCAGCCTTCCTCTATTGGCAGAGGGTTTGTGATGGACCTGTAGCTCCAGCCTCCCTCTACTGACAAGGGGTTGGTTCTGGACCTGTAGCTCCAGCCCCCCTCTACTGGCAGGGTGTTGGTACTGGACCTGTACTCCAGCTCCAGCCCCTCTCTACTGGGAGGGGGGTTGGTGCTGGACGTATAGCTCCAGCCCCCACCCCCTCTACTAGCTGGGGATTGGTGCTGGACCTGAAGGTTCAGCCCCACTCTACTGGCAGGGGGTTGGTGCTGGACTTGTAGCCCCAGCCCCCCTCTACTGGCAAGGGGTTGGTGCTGGACCTGTAGCTCCAGCCGCCCTCTACTGGCAGGGGGTTGGTGCTGGACCTGTAGCTCCAGCCCCCTCTATTGGCAGGGGGTTGGTATTGGATCTGTAGCTCCAGCCCCCCTCTACTGGCAGGGGTTGGTGCTAGACCTGTAGCTCCAGCCCCCGTCTATTGGCAGGGGGTTGAAAATGGACCTGTAACTCCAGCTCCCCTCTACTGGCAGGGGGTTGGTGCTGGACCTGTAGCTCCAGCCCCCATTTACTGGCAGGGGGGTTGGTGCTGGTCCAGTAGCTCCTACCGCCCTCTACCGGCAGGGGGTTGGTGCTGGACCTGTAGCTCCAGCCCCCATTTACTGGCAGGGGGGTTGGTGCTGGTGCAGTAGCTCCTACCGCCCTCTACCGGCAGGGGGTTGGTGCTGGACCTGTAACTCCAGCTCCCCTCTACTGGCAGGGGGTTGGTGCTGCACCTGTAACTCCAGCTCCCCTCTACTGGCAGGGGGTTGGTGCTGGACCTGTAGCTCCAGCCCCCATTTACTGGCAGGGGGGTTGGTGCTGGTCCAGTAGCTCCTACCGCCCTCTACCGGCACGGGGTTGGGCTGGACCTGTAGCTCCAGCCCCCCTCTACAGGCAGAGGGTTGGTGCTGGACCTGTTGCTCCAGCCTCCTCTACTGGCAGGGGGTTGGTGCTGGACATGTATCTCCAGCCCCCCCCCCCTTCTACTGGCAGGAGGTTGGTACTGGACCTGTATCTCCAGCCCCTCTCTACTGGCAGGGGGTTGGTGCTGGACCTGTTGCTCCAGCTCCCCTCTACTGGCAGGGGGTTTGTGCTGGACTTGTTGCTCCAGCCCTCCTCTACTGGCAGGGGTTTAGTGCTGAACCTGTAGTTCCAGCCCACCTCTACTGGCAGGGGGTTGGTTCTGGACCTGTAGCTCCAGCCCACCTCTACTGGCAGAGGGTTGGTGCTGGACCTGTAGCTCCTGGACCCTGTCTACTGGCAGGGGGATTGGTGCTGGGCCTGTAGCTCCAGCCTCCTCTCTACTGGCAGGGAAGTTGGTGCTGGACCTGTAGATCCAGCCCACCTCTATTGGCAGGGGGTTTGTGTTGGACCAGTAGCTCCAGCCCCCTTCTACTGGCAGGGGTTGGTGCTGGACCTGAAGCTCCAGCCCCCCTCTACTGGCAGGGGATTGGTGCTGGACCTGTAGCTCCAGCCCCCCCACCCCTCTTCTGGCAGGTGGTTGGTGCTGGACCTGTAGCTCCTGGCCCCCTCTACTGACAGGGGGGGTTGGTGCTGGACCTGTAGCTTCAGCCCCACTCTTCTGGCAGGGGGGTTGGTGCTGGACCTGTAGCTCCAGCCTTCCTCTATTGGCAGAGGGTTTGTGCTGGACCTGTAGCTCCAGCCTCCCTCTACTGACAAGGGGTTGGTTCTTGACCTGTAGCTCCAGCCCCCCTCTACTGGCAGGGGGTTTGTGCTGGACTTGTTGCTCCAGCCCTCCTCTACTGGCAGGGGTTTAGTGCTGAACCTGTAGTTCCAGCCCACCTCTACTGGCAGGGGGTTGGTTCTGGACCTGTAGCTCCAGCCCACCTCTACTGGCAGAGGGTTGGTGCTGGACCTGTAGCTCCTGGACCCTGTCTACTGGCAGGGGGATTGGTGCTGGGCCTGTAGCTCCAGCCTCCTCTCTACTGGCAGGAAGTTGGTGCTGGACCTGTAGATCCAGCCCACCTCTATTGGCAGGGGGTTTGTGTTGGACCAGTAGCTCCAGCCCCCTTCTACTGGCAGGGGGTTGGTGCTGGACCTGAAGCTCCAGCCCCCCTCTACTGGCAGGGGATTGGTGCTGGACCTGTAGCTCCAGCCCCCCCACCCCTCTTCTGGCAGGTGGTTGGTGCTGGACCTGTAGCTCCTGGCCCCCTCTACTGACAGGGGGGGGTGCTGGACCTGTAGCTTCAGCCCCACTCTTCTGGCAGGGGGTTGGTGCTGGACCTGTAGCTCCAGCCTTCCTCTATTGGCAGAGGGTTTGTGCTGGACCTGTAGCTCCAGCCTCCCTCTACTGACAAGGGGTTGGTTCTTGACCTGTAGCTCCAGCCCCCCTCTACTGGCAGGGGGTTGGTACTGGACCTGTAGCTCCAGCCCCTCTCTACTGGGAGGGGGTTGGTGCTGGACGTATAGCTCCAGCCCCCACCCCTTCTATTGGCAGGGGATTGGTGCTGGACCTGAAGGTTCAGCCCCCTCTACTGGCAGGGGTTGGTGCTGGACTTGTAGCCCCGCCCCCCTCTACTGGCAAGGGGTTGGTGCTGGACCTGTAGCTCCAGCCGCCCTCTACTGGCAGGGGGTTGGTGCTGGACCTGTAGCTCCAGCCCCCCTCTACTGGCAGTGGGTTGGTGCTAGAACTGTAGCTCCAGCTTTCCTCTACTGGCAGGGGGTTGGTGCTGGACCTGTAGCTCCAATCCCCCCCCCCCCCTCTACTGGCAGAAGGTTGGTGCTGGACCTGTAGCTCCAGCCCCCCTCTACTGGCAGGGGGCTGGTGCTGGACCTGTAGTTCCAGCCTCCTCTCTACTGGCAGGGGGTTGATGTTGGACCAGTAGCTTCAGCCCCTCTCTATTGGCTGGGGGTTGTTGCTGGACCTGTAGCTCCTGCCCCCCCCTCTACTGGCAGGGGGATGGTGCTGGACCTGTAGCTCCAGCCTTCCTCTACTGGCAGAGGGGTTGGTGCTGGACCTGTAGCTCCAGCCTCCTCTCTACTGGCAGGGGGTTGGTGCTGGACCTGTAGTTCCAGCCGCCTCTCTACTGGCAGGGGGTTGGTATTGGACCATTAGCTCCAGCCCCCCTCTACTGGCAGGGGGTTGGTGCTGGACCTGTAGCTCCAGCCCCCCTCTACTAGCAGGAGTGTTGGTGATGGACCTTTAGCTCCAGCCCCCCTCTACTGGCTGGGGGTTGGCGCTGGACCTGTAGCTCCAGGCCCCCCCCCCTCTACTGGCAAGGGGTTTGTCCTGGATCTGTAGCTCCAGCCCCCCTCTCTACTGGCAGGGGGGTTGATGCTGAAGCAGTAGCTTCAGCCCACCTCTACTGGCAGGGGGTTGGTGTTGGACCATTAGCTCCAGCCCCCCTCTACTGGCAGGGGTTGGTGCTGGACCTGTAGCTCCAGCCCTCCCCTCTACTGGCAGGGGGTTGGTGCTGGACCTGTAGCTCCAGCCCCCCTCTACTGGCAGGAGGGTTGGTGATGGACCTTTAGCTCCAGCCCCCCTCTACTGGCAGGGGATTGGCGCTGGACCTGTAGCTCCAGCCCCCCTCTCTACTGGCAGGGGGATTGGTGCTGAACCAGTAGCTTCAGCCCCCCTCTACTGGCAGGGGGTTGGTGCTGGACCTGTAGCTCCAGACCCTCTCTACTGGCAGGGGGTTGGTTCTGGACTTGTAGCTCCAGCCTCCCTCTACTGGCAGAGGGTTTGTGCTGGACCTGTAGCTCCAGGTTCCCTCTACTGGCAAGGGGTTGGTGCTGAACCAGTAGGTTCAGCCCCCCTCTACTGGCAGGGGGTTGGTGCTGGACCTGTAGCTCCAGCCCCCTTCTACTGGCAGGGGGTGGTTCTGGACCTGTAGCTCCAGCCCCCTTCTACTGGCAGGGGGTTGGTGCAGGACCTGTAGATCCAGCCTCCTCTCTACTGGCAGGGGGTTGGTGCTGGACCTGTAGCTCGAGCCCCCCTCTACTGGCAGGGGGTACGTGCTGGACCTGTAGCTCCAGCCCCCCCTCTACTAACAGGGAGTTGGTGCTCGAACTGTAGCTCCAGCCCCCCCCCCCTCCTCTGGCAGGAAGGGGGGGGGTTGGTGCTGGACCCTGTTGCTCCAGCCTCCTCTACTGGCAGGGGGTACGTGCTGGACCTGTAGCTCCAGCCCCCCTCTACTAGCAGGGAGTTGGTGCTCGAACTGTAGCTCCAGCCCCCCCCCTCCACTGGCAGAGTGTTGGTGCTGGACCTGCAACTCCAGCACCCCCCCCCCCCTCTACTGGCTGGGGCGTTGGTGCTAGACCAATAGCTCAAGCCCCACTCTACTGGCGGGGGTTGATGCTGGACCTGTAGCTCCAGCCCCCTCTACTGGCAGGGGTTGATGCCGGTCCTGTAGCTACAGGCCCCCACCCCTTTCTACTGGCAAGGGGTTGGTGCTGGACCTGTAGCTCCAGCCCCCCCCCTCTACTGGCAAGGGGTTGGTGCTGGACCTGTAGCTCCAGCCCCCCCTCTACTGGCCGGGGGTTGGTGCTGGACTTGTAGCTCCAGCCCCTCTCTACTGGCAGGGGGTTGGTGCTGGACTTGTAGCTCCAGCCCCTCTCTACTGGCAGGGGGTTGGTGCTGGACCTGTAGCTCCAGCTCCCCCTCTACTGGCAGGGGGTTGGTGCTGGACCTGTAGCTCCAGCCCCCCCACTACTGGCAGGGGGTTGGTGCTGGACTTGTAGCTCCAGCCCCCTCTCTACTGGCAGGGGGTTGGTGCTGGACCTGTAGCTGCAGCCCCCCTCTACTGGCAGAGAGGTTGGTGCTGGACCTGTAGCTCCAGCCCCCCTCTACTGGCAGGGTGGTTGGTGCTGGACCTGTAGCTCCAGCCCCCCTCTACTGGCAAGGGGTTGGTGCTGGACCTGTAGCTCCAGCCCCCCTCTACTGGCAGGGGGTTGGTGCTGGACCTGTAGCTCCAGCCCCCCTCTACTGGCAGGGGGGTTGGTGCTGGACCTGTAGCTCCAGCCCCCCTCTACTGGCAGGGGGGTTGGTGCTGGACCTGTAGCTCCAGCCCCCCACTACTGGCAGGGGGTTGGTGCTGGCCCTGTAGCTCCAGCCCCCCTCTACTGGCAGGGTGGTTGGTGCTGGACCTGTAGCTCCAGCCCCTTCCTCTACTGGCAGGGGGTTGGTGTTGGGCCTGTAGCTCCAGCCCCCTCTTCTGGCAGGGGGTTGGTGCTGGACCTGTAGCTCCAGCCCCCCTCTACTGGCAGGGTGGTTGGTGCTGGACCTGTAGCTCCAGCCTCAGTCTACTGGCAGGGGGTTGGTGCTGGACCAGTAGCTCCAGCCCCCCTCTACTGGTAGGGGTTTGGTGCTGGACCTGTAGCTCAAGCCCCCCTCTACTGGCAGGGGGGTTGGTGCTGGACCTGTAGCTCCAGCCCCCCTCTACTGGCAGGGGGTTGGTGCTGGACGTGTAGCTCCAGCCCTCCTCTACTGGCAGGGTGGTTGGTGCTGGACCTGTAGCTCCAGCCCCCCTCTACTGGCAGGGGGTTGGTGCTGGACCTGTAGCTCCAGCCCCCCTCTACTGGCAGGGTGGTTGGTGCTGGACCTGTAGCTCCAGC
This sequence comes from Procambarus clarkii, assembly GCF_040958095.1. Classification (NCBI taxonomy): domain Eukaryota; kingdom Metazoa; phylum Arthropoda; class Malacostraca; order Decapoda; family Cambaridae; genus Procambarus; species Procambarus clarkii. Next base: position 32,085,314 of record NC_091186.1, on the reverse strand, counting down.
CCCTCTCTACTGGCAGGGGGTTGGTGCTGGACCTATAGCTCCAGCCCCCCCTCTACTGGCAGAGAGGTTGGTGCTGGACCTGTAGCTCCAGCCCCCCTCTACTGGCAGGGTGGTTGGTGCTGGACCTGTAGCTCCAGCCCCCCTGTACTGGCAGGGTGGTTGGTGCTGGACCTGTAGCTCCAGCCCCTCTCTACTGGCAGGGGGTTGGTGCTGGACCTGTAGCTCCAGCCCCCCCCCCCTCTACTGGCAGAGAGGTTGGTGCTGGACCTGTAGCTCCAGCCCCCCTCTACTGGCAGGGTGATTGGTGCTGGACCTGTAGCTCCAGCCCCCCTCTACTGGCAGGGTGATTGGTGCTGGACCTGTAGCTCCAGCCCCCCTCTACTGGCAGGGTGGTTGGTGCTGGACCTGTAGCTCCAGCCCCCCTCTACTGGCAAGGGGGTTGGTGCTGGCATTGTTTGTGAGTTTGTTGGCAGTTTCAAGGCTTCAGTCTCTTCGAACCCATCAGTGGTCTGTTTTGGTTCACTGTCTACCTGGATGATTTTCCCCTAGGTTGATGGAGTGTCACCTGCTCTCTGTGCCTCTGTGAGGGGGACAGGATCCTGGTTTCAATAGAGAATCGGAAGTTCAATCATCGCGCAGGACAGAAATGATTCCCATTTTTCCTTTTACCAGATTCACCTGTTCACCTAGCAGTAAATGTTTTTCCAGGAGTAAGGTAAGCTATTGTGTATTATATATTAAGTCAGTAGTTGACCTTGAGGAACCTCGATAAACCTAAGAACAGCTTCCTCTCCTCAAAATGCAACTCAATATCTTGTGATACGAGAAAAAACTTACTGTTAAATGCTTCTGGGGGATCTCTCCAGTGATTTCCTGAACTTTATTCATGATGCTGGAGGCTGAGTCTCCCAGGTGTACAGGGTCAGCTGTGGCACCTGTCTCTGTGGTCGTCATCTCCAGGGCCTCCCTGATGGTCTCCTGCACCTGTCATTACCAACACAAACATTAATGGTGGAGGCTGAGTCTCCCAGGTGTACGGGGTCAGCTGTGGCACCTGTCTCTGTGGTCATCATCTCCAGGGCCTCCCTGATGGTCTCCTGCACCTGTCATTACCAACACAAACGTTAATGGTGGAGGCTGAGTCTCCCAGGTGTACCGGGTCAGCTGTGGCACCTGTCTCTGTGGTCATCATCTCCAGGGCCTCCCTGATGGTCTCCTGCACCTGTCATTACCAACACAAACATTAATGGTGGAGGCTGAGTCTCCCAGGTGTACGGGGTCAGCTGTGGCACCTGTCTCTGTGGTCATCATCTCCAGGGCCTCCATGATGGTCTCCTGCACCTGTCATTACCAACACAAACATTAATGTGGAACCTGGACTATAAGACTATCAGGCTCTGAGTACAGTAACCGGAATACAATGAAGCATCAGGCTCTGAGTCAAGTAACCGGAATACAATGAAGCATCAGGTTCTGAGTAAAGAAACTAGACTACAATGAAGTATCAGGTTCTGAGTAAAGTAATTGACTATAATGAAGCATCAGACTGAGTAAAGTAATTTGACAATATAAGCAGGTGATGAGTCACAATAACGTGGCTAAAGTATGTTGACCAGACCACACTCTAGAAGGTGAAGGGACGACCACTACTGGCAGGGTGGGGTTGGTGCTGGACCTGTAGCTCCAGCCCCTCTCTACTGGCAGGGGGTTGGTGCTGGACCTGTAGCTCCAGCCCCTCTCTACTGGCAGGGGGTTGGTGCTGGACCAGTAGCTCCAGCCCCTCTCTACTGGCAGGGGGTTGGTGCTGGACCTGTAGCTCCAGCCCCTCTCTACTGGCAGGGGGTTGGTGCTGGACCAGTAGCTCCAGCCCCTCTCTACTGGCAGGGGGTTGGTGCTGGACCTGTAGCTCCAGCCCCTCTCTACTGGCAGGGGGTTGGTGCTGGACCAGTAGCTCCAGCCCCCCTCTACTGGCAGGGGGTTGGTGCCGGACCTGTAGCTCCAGCCCCCCTCTACTGGCAGGGGGTTGGTGCTGGACCTGTAGCTCCAGCCCCCATCTACTGGCAGGGGGGTTGTTGCTGGACCAGTAGCTCCTGCCCCCCTCTATTGGCAGGGGGCTGTTGCTGGACCTGTAGCTCCAGCCCCTCTCTACTGGCAGGGGGCTGGTGCTGGACTTGTAGCTCCAGCCCCCCCCTCTACTGGCAGGACGTTGGTGCTGGACCTGTAGCTCTAGCCCCCCCTCTACTGGCAGGAAGTTGGTGCTGGACCTGTAGCTCCAAACCCCCCCCCCCCCATCTACTGGCAAGAGGGTTGGTGATGGACCTTTAGCTCCAGCCCCCCTCTACTGGCAGGGGGTTTGTCCTGGACCTGCAGCTCCAGCTCCCCTCTACTGGCATGGGGTTGGTGCTGGACCTGTTGCTCCAGCCTCCTCTACTTGCAGGGGGTTGGTGCTGGACATGTAACTCCAGCCCCCCCTCTATACTGACAGGGGGGTTGGTGCTGAACCAGTAGCTTCAGGCCCCCCTCTACTGGCAAGGGGTTGGTGCTGGACCTGTAGCTCCAGAACCTCTCTACTGGCAGGGGGTTGGTTCTGGACTTGTAGCTCCAGCCCCCCTCTACTGGCAGAGGGTTTGTGCTGGACCTGTAGCTCCAGACCCTCTCTACTGGCAGGGGGGTTGGTGCTGGACCTGTAGATCCAGCCCCCCCTCTACTGGCAAGGGGGTTGGTACTGGACCTGTAGCTTCAGCCCCTCTCTACTGGCAGGGGGGTTGGTGCTGGACTTGTAGCTCCAGCCCCCCCCCCTGTACTGGCAGGGGATTGGTGCTGGACCTGTAGGTTCAGCCCCACTCTACTGGCAGGGGGTTGGTGCTGGACCTGTAGCTCCAGCCCCCCTCTACTGGCAGGGGGTTGGTGCTGGACCTGTAGCTCCAGCCCATCTCTACTGGCAGGGCGTTGGTGCTGGACCTGTAACTCCAGCTCCCCTCTACTGGCAGGGGGGTTGGTGCTGGACCAGTAGCTCCTGCCCCCTCTACTGGCAGGGGCTTCATGCTGAACCTGTAGCTCCAGCCCCCCTCTACTGGCAGGGGGTTCGTGCTGGACCTGTAGCTCCAGCCCCCCTTTACTGGCAGGATGTTGGTGCTGGACCTGTAGCTCCAGCCCCCCTCTACTGGCAGGTTGTTCGTGCTGGACCTGTAGCTTCAGCCCCCCTCTACTGGCAGGGGGTTGGTGCTGGACCTGTAGCTCCAGCCTCCTCTACTGGCAGGGGGTTGGTGCTGGACCTGTAACTCCAGCACCCCCCCCCCCTCTACTGGCAGGAGGTTGGTGCTGGACCTGTAGCTCCAGCCCTCCCCTCTACTGGCAGGGGGTTGGTGCTGGACCTGTAGATCCAGCCCCCCTCTACTGGCAGGGGGTTGGTGCTGGACCTGTAACTCCAGCACCCCCCCCCCCTCTACTGGCAGGGGGTTGGTGCTGAACCAGTAGCTCCTGTCCCCCTCTACTGGCAGTGGGTTGGTGCTGGACCTGTAGCTCCTACCCCCCTCTACTGGCAGGGGGTTGGTGCTGAACCTGTAGCTCCAGCCCCCCTCTACTGGCAGGGGGTTCGTGATGGACCTGTAGCTCCAGCCCCCCTCTACTGGCAGGGGGTTGGTGTTGGACCAGTATCTGCAGCCCCCCCTCTACTGGCAGGGGGGTTGGTGCTGGACCTGTAGCTCCAGCCCCCCTTCTACTGGCAGGGGGTTGGTGCTGGACATGTAGCTCCAGCCCCCCTCTACTGGCAGGGGATTGGTGCTGAACCAGTAGTTCCAGCCCCTTTCTACTGGCAGGGGGTTGGTGCTGGACTTGTTGCTCCAGCCCCCCTCTACTGGCAGGGGGTTGATGTTGGACCAGTAGCTCCAGCCCCCCTCTACTGGCAGAAGGTTGGTGCTGGAACTGTAGCTCCAGCCCCCCTCTACTGGCAGGGTGTTGGTGCTAGACCTGTAGCTCCAGCCCCCCCTCTACTGGCAAGAGGTTGGTGCTGGACCTGTTGCTCCAGCCCCCCCTCTACTGGCAGGGGGTTGGTGCTGGACTTGTTGCTCCAGCCCCCCTCTACTGGTAGGGGGTTGGTGTGGGACCAGAAGCTCCAGCCCTCCTCTACTGGCAGAAGGTTGGTGCTGGAACTGTAGCTCCAGCCCCCCTCTACTGGCAAGGGGTTGGTGCTGGACCTGTAGCTCCAGCCTCCCCTCTACTGGCAAGGGGTTGGTGCTGGACCTGTAGCTCCAGCCCCCCTCTACTGGAAGAGGGTTTGTGCTGGACCTGTAGCTCCAGCCTCCCTCTACTGGCAGGGGGTTGGTGCTGAACCAGTAGGTTCAGCCCCTCTCTACTGGCAGGGGGGTTGGTGCTGGACCTGTAGATCCAGCCCCCCTCTACTGGCAGGGGGGTTGGTACTGGACCTGTAGCTTCAGCCCCTCTCTACTGGCAGGGGGTTGGTGCTGGACCTGTAGCTGCAGCCCCCCCTCTACTGGCAGGGGGTTGGTGCTGGACCTGTAGCTCCAGCCCCCCTTCTACTGGCAGGGGGTTGGTGCTGGACCTGTAGCTCTAGCCCCCCTCTACTGGCAGGGGGTTGGTGCTGGACATGTAACTCCAGCACCCCCCTCCATCTCTACTGCCATGGGGTTGGTGCTGAACCAGTAGTTCCAGCCCTTCTCTACTGGCTGGGGGTTGGTGCTGGACTTGTTGCTCCAGCCCTCCTCTACTGGCAGGGGTTTAGTGCCGGACCTTTAGCTCCAGCCCCTCTCTACTGGCAGGGGGTTGGCTCTGGACCTGTAGCTCCAGCCCTCTTCTATCGGCAGGGGGTTGGTGCTGGACCTGTAGCTCCAGCCCCCCTCTACTGGCAGACGGTTGGTGCAAGACCTGTAGCTCCTGCCCCCCTCTACTGGCAGGGTGTTGGTGCTGGACCTGTAGCTCCCGCCCCCCCTCTACTGGCAGGGGGTTGGTGCTGAACCTGTAGCTCCAGCCCACCCTCCACTGGCAGGGGGTTGGTGCTGGACGCGTAGCTCCAACCCCACCCCTCTACTGGCAGGGGGTTGGTGCTGGACATGTAGCTACAGCCCCCTATACTGGCAGGGTGTTGGTGCTGGACCTGTAGCTCCCGCCTCCCCTCTACTGGCAGGGGGTTGATGCTGGACCTGTAGCTCTAGCCCCACTCTACTGGCAGGGGGTTGGTACTGGACCTGTAGCTTCAGCCCCTCTCTACTGGCAGGGGGTTGGTGCTGGACCTGTAGCTGCAGCCCCCCCTCTACTGGCAGGGGGTTGGTGCTGGACCTGTAGCTCCAGCCCCCCTTCTACTGGCAGGGGGTTGGTGCTGGACCTGTAGCTCTAGCCCCCCCTCTACTGGCAGGGGGTTGGTGCTGGACATGTAACTCCAGCACCCCCCTCCATCTCTACTGCCATGGGGTTGGTGCTGAACCAGTAGTTCCAGCCCTTCTCTACTGGCTGGGGGTTGGTGCTGGACTTGTTGCTCCAGCCCTCCTCTACTGGCAGGGGTTTAGTGCCGGACCTTTAGCTCCAGCCCCTCTCTACTGGCAGGGGGTTGGCTCTGGACCTGTAGCTCCAGCCCTCTTCTATCGGCAGGGGGTTGGTGCTGGACCTGTAGCTCCAGCCCCCCTCTACTGGCAGACGGTTGGTGCAAGACCTGTAGCTCCTGCCCCCCTCTACTGGCAGGGTGTTGGTGCTGGACCTGTAGCTCCCGCCCCCCCTCTACTGGCAGGGGGTTGGTGCTGAACCTGTAGCTCCAGCCCACCCTCCACTGGCAGGGGGTTGGTGCTGGACGCGTAGCTCCAACCCCACCCCTCTACTGGCAGGGGGTTGGTGCTGGACATGTAGCTACAGCCCCCTATACTGGCAGGGTGTTGGTGCTGGACCTGTAGCTCCCGCCTCCCCTCTACTGGCAGGGGGTTGATGCTGGACCTGTAGCTCTAGCCCCACTCTACTGGCAGGGGATTGGTGCTGGATCTGTAGCTTCAGCCCCTCTCTACTGGCAGGGGGGTTGGTACTGGACTTGTAGCTCCAGCCCCCCCCCCTGTACTGGCAGGGGATTGGTGCTGGATCTGTAGGTTCAGCCCCACTCTACTGGCAGGGGGTTGGTGCTGGACCTGTAGCTCCAGCCCCCCTCTACTGGCAGGGGGTTGGTGCTGGACCTGTAGCTCCAGCCCATCTCTACTGGCAGGGCGTTGGTGCTGGACCTGTAGCTCCTGCCCCCTCTACTGGCAGGGGGTTCATGCTGAACCTGTAGCTCCAGCCACCCTCTACTGGCAGGGGGTTCGTGCTGGACCTGTAGCTCCAGCCCCCCTTTACTGGCAGGGGGTTGGTGCTGGACCTGTAGCTATAGCCCCCCTCTTCTGGCAGGTTGTTCGTGCTGGACCTGTAGCTCCAGCCCCCCTCTACTGGCAGGGGGTTGGTGCTGGACCTGTAGCTCCAGCCTCCTCTACTGGCAGGGGGTTGGTGCTGGACCTGTAACTCCAGCACCCCCCCCTCTACTGGCAGGAGGTTGGTGCTGGACCTGTAGCTCCAGCCCTCCCCTCTACTGGCAGGGGGTTGGTGCTGGACCTGTAGATCCAGCCCTCCTCTACTGGCAGGGGGTTGGTGCTGGACCTGTAACTCCAGCACCCCCCCCCCCTCTACTGGAAGGGGGTTGGTGCTGAACCATTAGCTCCTGTCCCCCTCTACTGGCAGTGGGTTGGTGCTGGACCTGTAGCTCCTACCCCCCTCTACTGGCAGGGGGTTGGTGCTGAACCTGTAGCTCCAGCCCCCCTCTACTGGCAGGGGGTTGGTGATGGACCTGTAGCTCCAGCCCCCCTCTACTGGCAGGGGGTTGGTGCTGAACCTGTAGCTCCAGCCCCCCTCTACTGGCAGGGGGTTGGTGATGGACCTGTAGCTCCAGCCCCTCTCTACTGGCAGGGGGTTGGTGCTGGACCTGTAGCTGCAGCCCCCCCCCTCTACTGGCAGGGGGTTGGTGCTGGACCTGTAGCTCCAGCCCCCTTCTACTGGCAGGGGGTTGGTGCTGGACCTGTAGCTCTAGCCCCCCTCTACTAGCAGGGGGTTGGTGCTGGACATGTAACTCCAGCACCCCCCTCCATCTCTACTGCCATGGGGTTGGTGCTGAACCAGTAGTTCCAGCCCTTCTCTACTGGCTGGGGGTTGGTGCTGGACTTGTTGCTCCAGCCCTCCTCTACTGGCAGGGGTTTAGAGCCGGACCTTTAGCTCCAGCCCCTCTCTACTGGCAGGGGGTTGGCTCTGGACCTGTAGCTCCAGCCCTCTTCTATCGGCAGGGGGTTGGTGCTGGACCTGTAGCTCCAGCCCCCCTCTACTGGCAGAGGGTTGGTGCAAGACCTGTAGCTCCTGCCCCCCTCTACTGGCAGGGTGTTGGTGCTGGACCTGTAGCTCCCGCCCCCCCTCTACTGGCAGGGGGTTGGTGCTGAACCTGTAGCTCCAGCCCACCCTCCACTGGCAGGGGGTTGGTGCTGGACGCGTAGCTCCAACCCCACCCCTCTACTGGCAGGGGGTTGGTGCTGGACATGTAGCTACAGCCCCCTATACTGGCATGGTGTTGGTGCTGGACCTGTAGCTCCCGCCTCCCCTCTACTGGCAGGGGGTTGATGATGGACCTGTAGCTCTAGCCCCACTCTACTGGCAGGGGTTGGTGCTGGACCTGTTGCTCCAGCCCCCTCCAATGGCTGAGGGGGGGGGTTGGTGCTGGACCTGTAGCTCCAGCCCCCCCCCCCTCTACTGGCAAGGGGTTGGTGCTGGACCTGTAGCTCCAGCCCCCCCTCTACTGGCCGGGGGTTGGTGCTGGACTTGTAGCTCCAGCCCCTCTCTACTGGCAGGGGGTTGGTGCTGGACTTGTAGCTCCAGCCCCTCTCTACTGGCAGGGGGTTGGTGCTGGACCTGTAGCTCCAGCTCCCCCTCTACTCGCAGGGGGTTGGTGCTGGACCTGTAGCTCCAGCCCCCCCCACTACTGGCAGGGGGTTGGTGCTGGATTGTAGCTCCAGCCCCTCTCTACTGGCAGGGGGTTGGTGCTGGACCTATAGCTGCAGCCCCCCTCTACTGGCAGAGAGGTTGGTGGTGGACCTGTAGCTCCAGCCCCCCTCTACTGGCAGGGTGGTTGGTGCTGGACCTGTAGCTCCAGCCCCCCTCTACTGGCAAGGGGTTGGTGCTGGACCTGTAGCTCCAGCCCCCCTCTACTGGCAGGGGGTTGGTGCTGGACCTGTAGCTCCAGCCCCCCTCTACTGGCAGGGGGGTTGGTGCTGGACCTGTAGCTCCCGCCCCCCTCTACTGGCAGGGGGTTGGTGCTGGCCCTGTAGCTCCAGCCCCCCTCTACTGGCAGGGTGGTTGGTTCTGGACCTGTAGCTCCAGCCCCCCCTCTACTGGCAGTTGGTTGGTGCTGGACCTGTAGCTCCAGCCCCCTCTACTGGCAGGGGTTGGTGCTGGACCTGTAGCTCCAGCCCCCCTCTACTGGCAGGGTGGTTGGTGCTGGACCTGTAGCTCCAGCCTCAGTCTACTGGCAGGGGGTTGGTGCTGGACCAGTAGCTCCAGCCCCCCTCTACTGGCAGGGGGTTGGTGCTGGACCTGTAGCTCCAGCCCCCCTCTACTGGCAGGGGGGTTGGTGCTAGACCTGTAGCTCCAGCCCCCCTCTACTGGCAGGGGGTTGGTGCTGGACCTGTAGCTCCAGCCCTCCTCTACTGGCAGGGTGGTTGGTGCTGGACCTGTAGCTCCAACCCCCCTCTACTGGCAGGGGGGTTGGTGCTGGACCTGTAGCTCCAGCCCCCCTCTACTGGCAGGGGGGTTGGTGCTGGACCTGTAGCTCCAGCCCCTCTCTACTGGCAGGGGGTTGGTGCTGGACCTGTAGCTCCAGCCCCCCCTCTACTGGCAGAGAGGTTGGTGCTGGACCTGTAGCTCCAGCCCCCCTCTACTGGCAGGGTGGTTGGTGCTGGACCTGTAGCTCCAGCCCCTCTCTACTGGCAGGGGGTTGGTGCTGGACCTATAGCTCCAGCCCCCCCTCTACTGGCAGAGAGGTTGGTGCTGGACCTGTAGCTCCAGCCCCCCTCTACTGGCAGGGTGATTGGTGCTGGACCTCTAGCTCCAGCCCCCCTCTACTGGCAGGGTGGTTGGTGCTGGACCTGTAGCTCCAGCCCCCCTCTTCTGGCAGGGGGGTTGGTGCTGGACCTGTATCTCCAACCCCCTTCTACTGGCAGGGGGTTGGTGCTGGACCTGTAGCTCCAGCCCCCCTCTACTGGCAGGGGGTTGGTGCTGGACCTGTAGCTCCAGCCCCCCTCTACTGGCAGGGGGGTTGGTGCTGGACCTGTAGCTCCAGCCCCTCTCTACTGGCAGGGGGTTGGTGCTGGACCTGTAGCTCCAGCCCCTCTCTACTGGCAGGGGGTTGGTGCTGGACCTGTAGCTCCAGCCCCTCTCTACTGGCAGGGGGTTGGTGCTGGACCAGTAGCTCCAGCCCCTCTCTACTGGCAGGGGGTTGGTGCTGGACCTGTAGCTCCAGCCCCTCTCTACTGGCAGGGGGTTGGTGCTGGACCAGTAGCTCCAGCCCCCCTCTACTGGCAGGGGGTTGGTGCCGGACCTGTAGCTCCAGCCCCCCTCTACTGGCAGGGGGTTAGTGCTGGACCTGTAGTTCCAGCCCCCATCTACTGGCAGGGGGGTTGTTGCTGGACCAGTAGCTCCTGCCCCCCTCTATTGGCAGGGGGCTGTTGCTGGAACTGTAGCTCCAGCCCCCCTCTACTGGCAGGGGGCTGGTGCTGGACCTGTAGCTCCAGCCCCCCCTCTACTGGCAGGAAGTTGGTGCTGGACCTGTAGCTCCAACCCCCCTCTACTGGCAGGGGGGTTGGTGCTGGACCTGTAGCTCCAGCCCCCCTCTACTGGCAGGGGGGTTGGTGCTGGACCTGTAGCTCCAGCCCCTCTCTACTGGCAGGGGGTTGGTGCTGGACCTTTAGCTCCAGCCCCCCTCTACTGGCAGGGGGTTGGTGCTGGACCTGTAGCTCCAGCCCATCTCTACTGGCAGGGCGTTGGTGCTGGACCTGTAACTCCAGCTCCCCTCTTCTAGCAGGGGGGTTGGTGCTGGACCAGTAGCTCCTGCCCCCTCTACTGGCAGGGGGTTCATGCTGAACCTGTAGCTCCAGCCCCCCTCTACTGGCAGGGGGTTCGTGCTGGACCTGTAGCTCCAGCCCCCCTTTACTGGCAGGAGGTTGGTGCTGGACCTGTAGCTCCAGCCCCCCTCTACTGGCAGGTTGTTCGTGCTGGACCTGTAGCTTCAGCCCCCCTCTACTGGCAAGGGGTTGGTGCTGGACCTGTAGCTCCAGCCCCCCTCTACTGGCAGGGGGTTGGTGCTGGACCTGTAGCTCCAGCCCCCCTCTACTGGCAGGGGGGTTGGTGCTGGACCTGTAGCTCCAGCCCCCCTCTACTGGCAGGGGGTTGGTGCTGGCCCTGTAGCTCCAGCCCCCCTCTACTGGCAGGGTGGTTGGTTCTGGACCTGTAGCTCCAGCCCCCCCTCTACTGGCAGGGGGTTGGTGCTGGACCTGTAGCTCCAGCCCCCTCTACTGGCAGGGGTTGGTGCTGGACCTGTAGCTCCAGCCCCCCTCTACTGGCAGGGTGGTTGGTGCTGGACCTGTAGCTCCAGCCTCAGTCTACTGGCAGGGGGTTGGTGCTGGACCAGTAGCTCCAGCCCCCCTCTACTGGCAGGGGGTTGGTGCTGGACCTGTAGCTCCAGCCCCCCTCTACTGGCAGGGGGGTTGGTGCTGGACCTGTAGCTCCAGCCCCCCTCTACTGGCAGGGGGTTGGTGCTGGACCTGTAGCTCCAGCCCTCCTCTACTGGCAGGGTGGTTGGTGCTGGACCTGTAGCTCCAACCCCCCTCTACTGGCAGGGGGTTGGTGCTGGACCTGTAGCTCCAGCCCCCCTCTACTGGCAGGGGGGTTGGTGCTGGACCTGTAGCTCTAGCCCCTCTCTACTGGCAGGGGGTTGGTGCTGGACCTGTAGCTCCAGCCCCCACTCTACTGGCAGAGAGGTTGGTGCTGGACCTGTAGCTCCAGCCCCCCTCTACTGGCAGGGTGGTTGGTGCTGGACCTGTAGCTCCAGCCCCTCTCTACTGGCAGGGGGTTGGTGCTGGACCTATAGCTCCAGCCCCCCCTCTACTGGCAGAGAGGTTGGTGCTGGACCTGTAGCTCCAGCCCCCCTCTACTGGCAGGGTGATTGGTGCTGGACCTCTAGCTCCAGCCCCCCTCTACTGGCAGGGTGGTTGGTGCTGGACCTGTAGCTCCAGCCCCCCTCTACTGGCAGGGGGGTTGGTGCTGGACCTGTAGCTCCAACCCCCCTCTACTGGCAGGGGGTTGGTGCTGGACCTGTAGCTCCAGCCCCCCTCTACTGGCAGGGGGTTGGTGCTGGACCTGTAGCTCCAGCCCCCCTCTACTGGCAGGGGGGTTGGTGCTGGACCTGTAGCTCCAGCCCCTCCCTACTGGCAGGGGGTTGGTGCTGGACCTGTAGCTCCAGCCCCTCTCTACTGGCAGGGGGTTGGTGCTGGACCTGTAGCTCCAGCCCATCTCTACTGGCAGGGGGTTGGTGCTGGACCAGTAGCTCCAGCCCCTCTCTACTGGCAGGGGGTTGTTGCTGGACCTGTAGCTCCAGCCCCTCTCTACTGGCAGGGGGTTGGTGCTGGACCAGTAGCTCCAGCCCCTCTCTACTGGCAGGGGGTTGGTGCTGGACCTGTAGCTCCAGCCCCTCTCTACTGGCAGGGGGTTGGTGCTGGACCAGTAGCTCCAGCCCCCCTCTACTGGCAGGGGGTTGGTGCCGGACCTGTAGCTCCAGCCCCCCTCTACTGGCAGGGGGTTAGTGCTGGACCTGTAGTTCCAGCCCCCATCTACTGGCAGGGGGGTTGTTGCTGGACCAGTAGCTCCTGCCCCCCTCTATTGGCAGGGGGCTGTTGCTGGAACTGTAGCTCCAGCCCCCCTCTACTGGCAGGGGGCTGGTGCTGGACCTGTAGCTCCAGCCCCCCCTCTACTGGCAGGAAGTTGGTGCTGGACCTGTAGCTCCAACCCCCCTCCCCCCTCTTCTTCTGGCAGAGGATTGGTGCTGGACCTGTAGCTCCAACCCCTCCCCCCCCCCATCTACTGGCAAGAGGGTTGGTGATGGACCTTTAGCTCCAGCCCCCCTCTACTGGCAGGGGGTTTGTCCTGGACCTGCAGCTCCAGCTCCCCTCTACTGGCATGGGGTTGGTGCTGGACCTGTTGCTCCAGCCTCCTCTACTTGCAGGGGGTTGGTGCTGGACATGTAACTCCAGCCCCCCCTCTATACTGACAGGGGGGTTGGTGCTGAACCAGTAGCTTCAGGCCCCCCTCTACTGGCAAGGGGTTGGTGCTGGACCTGTAGCTCCAGAACCTCTCTACTGGCAGGGGGTTGGTTCTGGACTTGTAGCTCCAGCCCCCCTCTACTGGCAGAGGGTTTGTGCTGGACCTGTAGCTCCAGACCCTCTCTACTGGCAGGGGGGTTGGTGCTGGACCTGTAGATCCAGCCCCCCCTCTACTGGCAGGGGGGTTGGTACTGGACCTGTAGCTTCAGCCCCTCTCTACTGGCAGGGGGGTTGGTACTGGACTTGTAGCTCCAGCCCCCCCCCTGTACTGGCAGGGGATTGGTGCTGGATCTGTAGGTTCAGCCCCACTCTACTGGCAGGGGGTTGGTGCTGGACCTGTAGCTCCAGCCCCCCTCTACTGGCAGGGGGTTGGTGCTGGACCTGTAGCTCCAGCCCATCTCTACTGGCAGGGCGTTGGTGCTGGACCTGTAGCTCCAGCCCCCCTCTACTGGCAGGGGGTTTGTGCTGGACCTGTAGCTCCAGACCCTCTCTACTGGCAGGGGGGTTGGTGCTGGACCTGTAGATCCAGCCCCCCCTCTACTGGCAGGGGGGTTGGTACTGGACCTGTAGCTTCAGCCCCTCTCTACTGGCAGGGGGGTTGGTACTGGACTTGTAGCTCCAGCCCCCCCCCTGTACTGGCAGGGGATTGGTGCTGGATCTGTAGGTTCAGCCCCACTCTACTGGCAGGGGGTTGGTGCTGGACCTGTAGCTCCAGCCCCCCTCTACTGGCAGGGGGTTGGTGCTGGACCTGTAGCTCCAGCCCATCTCTACTGGCAGGGCGTTGGTGCTGGACCTGTAGCTCCTGCCCCCTCTACTGGCAGGGGGTTCATGCTGAACCTGTAGCTCCAGCCCCCCTCTACTGGCAGGGGGTTCGTGCTGGACCTGTAGCTCCAGCCCCCCTTTACTGGCAGGGGGTTGGTGCTGGACCTGTAGCTCCAGCCCCCCTCTTCTGGCAGGTTGTTCGTGCTGGACCTGTAGCTCCAGCCCCCCTCTACTGGCAGGGGGTTGGTGCTGGACCTGTAGCTCCAGCCTCCTCTACTGGCAGGGGGTTGGTGCTGGACCTGTAACTCCAGCACCCCCCCCCCCCTCTACTGGCAGGAGGTTGGTGCTGGACCTGTAGCTCCAGCCCTCCCCTCTACTGGCAGGGGGTTGGTGCTGGACCTGTAGATCCAGCCCTCCTCTACTGGCAGGGGGTTGGTGCTGGACCTGTAACTCCAGCACCCCCCCCCCTCTACTGGAAGGGGGTTGGTGCTGAACCATTAGCTCCTGTCCCCCTCTACTGGCAGTGGGTTGGTGCTGGACCTGTAGCTCCTACCCCCCTCTACTGGCAGGGGGTTGGTGCTGAACCTGTAGCTCCAGCCCCCCTCTACTGGCAGGGGGTTGGTGATGGACCTGTAGCTCCAGCCCCCCTCTACTGGCAGGGGGTTGGTGCTGAACCTGTAGCTCCAGCCCCCCTCTACTGGCAGGGGGTTGGTGATGGACCTGTAGCTCCAGCCCCTCTCTACTGGCAGGGGGTTGGTGCTGGACCTGTAGCTGCAGCCCCCCCCTCTACTGGCAGGGGGTTGGTGCTGGACCTGTAGCTCCAGCCCCCCTTCTACTGGCAGGGGGTTGGTGCTGGACCTGTAGCTCTAGCCCCCCTCTACTGGCAGGGGGTTGGTGCTGGACATGTAACTCCAGCACCCCCCTCCATCTCTACTGCCATGGGGTTGGTGCTGAACCAGTAGTTCCAGCCCTTCTCTACTGGCTGGGGGTTGGTGCTGGACTTGTTGCTCCAGCCCTCCTCTACTGGCAGGGGTTTAGTGCCGGACCTTTAGCTCCAGCCCCTCTCTACTGGCAGGGGGTTGGCTCTGGACCTGTAGCTCCAGCCCTCTTCTATCGGCAGGGGGTTGGTGCTGGACCTGTAGCTCCAGCCCCCCTCTACTGGCAGAGGGTTGCTGCAAGACCTGTAGCTCCTGCCCCCCTCTACTGGCAGGGTGTTGGTGCTGGACCTGTAGCTCCCGCCCCCCCCTCTACTGGCAGGGGGTTGGTGCTGAACCTGTAGCTCCAGCCCACCCTCCACTGGCAGGGGGTTGGTGCTGGACGCGTAGCTCCAACCCCACCCCTCTACTGGCAGGGGGTTGGTGCTGGACATGTAGCTACAGCCCCCTATACTGGCAGGGTGTTGGTGCTGGACCTGTAGCTCCCGCCTCCCCTCTACTGGCAGGGGGTTGATGATGGACCTGTAGCTCTAGCCCCACTCTACTGGCAGGGGTTGGTGCTGGACCTGTTGCTCCAGCCCCCTCCAATGGCTGAGGGGGGGGGGGGTTGGTGCTGGACCTGTAGCTCCAGCCCCCCCCCCCTCTACTGGCAAGGGGTTGGTGCTGGACCTGTAGCTCCAGCCCCCCCTCTACTGGCCGGGGGTTGGTGCTGGACTTGTAGCTCCAGCCCCTCTCTACTGGCAGGGGGTTGGTGCTGGACTTGTAGCTCCAGCCCCTCTCTACTGGCAGGGGGTTGGTGCTGGACCTGTAGCTCCAGCTCCCCCTCTACTGGCAGGGGGTTGGTGCTGGACCTGTAGCTCCAGCCCCCCCACTACTGGCAGGGGGTTGGTGCTGGACTTGTTGCTCCAGCCCCTCTCTACTGGCAGGGGGTTGGTGCTGGACCTATAGCTGCAGCCCCCCTCTACTGGCAGAGAGGTTGGTGGTGGACCTGTAGCTCCAGCCCCCCTCTACTGGCAGGGTGGTTGGTGCTGGACCTGTAGCTCCAGCCCCCCTCTACTGGCAAGGGGTTGGTGCTGGACCTGTAGCTCCAGCCCCCCTCTACTGGCAGGGGGTTGGTGCTGGACCTGTAGCTCCAGCCCCCCTCTACTGGCAGGGGGGTTGGTGCTGGACCTGTAGCTCCAGCCCCCCTCTACTGGCAGGGGGTTGGTGCTGGCCCTGTAGCTCCAGTCCCCCTCTACTGGCAGGGTGGTTGGTTCTGGACCTGTAGCTCCAGCCCCCCCTCTACTGGCAGGGGGTTGGTGCTGGACCTGTAGCTCCAGCCCCCTCTACTGGCAGGGGTTGGTGCTGGACCTGAAGCTCCAGCCCCCCTCTACTGGCAGGGTGGTTGGTGCTGGACCTGTAGCTCCAGCCTCAGTCTACTGGCAGGGGTTTGGTGCTGGACCAGTAGCTCCAGCCCCCCTCTACTGGCAGGGGGTTGGTGCTGGACCTGTAGCTCCAGCCCCCCTCTACTGGCAGGGGGGTTGGTGCTAGACCTGTAGCTCCAGCCCCCCTCTACTGGCAGGGGGTTGGTGCTGGACCTGTAGCTCCAGCCCTCCTCTACTGGCAGGGTGGTTGGTGCTGGACTTGTAGCTCCAACCCCCCTCTACTGGCAGGGGGTTGGTGCTGGACCTGTAGCTCCAGCCCCCCTCTACTGGCAGGGGGGTTGGTGCTGGACCTGTAGCTCCAGCCCCTCTCTACTGGCAGGGGGTTGGTGCTGGACCTGTAGCTCCAGCCCCCCTCTACTGGCAGAGAGGTTGGTGCTGGACCTGTAGCTCCAGCCCCCCTCTACTGGCAGGGTGGTTGGTGCTGGACCTGTAGCTCCAGCCCCTCTCTACTGGCAGGGGGATGGTGCTGGACCTATAGCTCCAGCCCCCCCTCTACTGGCAGAGAGGTTGGTGCTGGACCTGTAGCTCCAGCCCCCCTCTACTGGCAGGGTGATTGGTGCTGGACCTCTAGCTCCAGCCCCCCTCTACTGGCAGGGTGGTTGGTGCTGGACCTGTAGCTCCAGCCCCCCTCTACTGGCAGGGGGGTTGGTGCTGGACCTGTAGCTCCAACCCCCCTCTACTGGCAGGGGGTTGGTGCTGGACCTGTAGCTCCAGCCCCCCTCAACTGGCAGGGGGTTGGTGCTGGACCTGTAGCTCCAGCTCCCCTCTACTGGCAGGGGGGTTGGTGCTGGACCTGTAGCTCCAGCCCCTCTCTACTGGCAGGGGGTTGGTGCTGGACCTGTAGCTCCAGCCCCTCTCTACTGGCAGGGGGTTGGTGCTGGACCTGTAGCTCCAGCCCATCTCTACTGGCAGGGGGTTGGTGCTGGACCAGTAGCTCCAGCCCCTCTCTACTGGCAGGGGGTTGGTGCTGGACCTGTAGCTCCAGCCCCTCTCTACTGGCAGGGGGTTGGTGCTGGACCAGTAGCTCCAGCCCCTCTCTACTGGCAGGGGGTTGGTGCTGGACCTGTAGCTCCAGCCCCTCTCTACTGGCAGGGGGTTGGTGCTGGACCAGTAGCTCCAGCCCCCCTCTACTGGCAGGGGGTTGGTGCCGGACCTGTAGCTCCAGCCCCCCTCTACTGGCAGGGGGTTAGTGCTGGACCTGTAGTTCCAGCCCCCATCTACTGGCAGGGGGGTTGTTGCTGGACCAGTAGCTCCTGCCCCCCTCTATTGGCAGGGGGCTGTTGCTGGAACTGTAGCTCCAGCCCCCCTCTACTGGCAGGGGGCTGGTGCTGGACCTGTAGCTCCAGCCCCCCCTCTACTGGCAGGAAGTTGGTGCTGGACCTGTAGCTCCAACCCCCCCCCCCCCCCCCCCTCTTCTTCTGGCAGAGGATTGGTGCTGGACCTGTAGCTCCAAACCCCCCCCCCCCCTCTACTGGAAGGGGGTTGGTGCTGAACCATTAGCTCCTGTCCCCCTCTACTGGCAGTGGGTTGGTGCTGGACCTGTAGCTCCTACCCCCCTCTACTGGCAGGGGGTTGGTGCTGAACCTGTAGCTCCAGCCCCTCTCTACTGGCAGGGGGTTGGTGATGGACCTGTAGCTCCAGCCCCCCTCTACTGGCAGGGGGTTGGTGCTGGACCTGTAGCTGCAGCCCCCCCCCCTCTACTGGCAGGGGGGTTGGTGCTGGACCTGTAGCTCCAGCCCCCCTTCTACTGGCAGGGGGTTGGTGCTGGACATGTAGCTCCAGCCCCCCTCTACTGGCAGGGGGTTGATGTTGGACCAGTAGCTCCAGCCCCCCTCTACTGGCAGGGGGTTGGTGCTGGACTTGTTGCTCCAGTCCCCCTCTACTGGCAGGGGGTTGATGTTGGACCAGTAGCTCCAGCCCCCCTCTACTGGCAGAAGGTTGGTGATGGAACTGTAGCTCCAGCCCCCCTCTACTGGCAGGGTGTTGGTGCTAGACCTGTAGCTCCTACCCTCCTCTACTGGCAGGGGGTTGGTGCTGAACCTGTAGCTCCAGCCCCCCTCTACTGGCAGGGGGTTGGTGATGGACCTGTAGCTCCAGCCCCCCTCTACTGGCAGGGGGTTGGTGCTGGACCTGTAGCTGCAGCCCCCCTCCCTCTACTGGCAGGGGGGTTGGTGCTGGACCTGTAGCTCCAGCCCCCCTTCTACTGGCAGGGGGTTGGTGCTGGACATGTAGCTCCAGCCCCCCTCTACTGGCAGGGGGTTGGTGCTGAACCAGTAGCTCCAGCCCCTCTCTACTGGCAGGGGGTTGGTGCTGGACTTGTTGCTCCAGCCCCCCCTCTACTGGCAGGGGGTTGGTGTTGGACCAGTAGCTCCAGCCCTCCTCTACTGGCAGAAGGTTGGTGCTGGAACTGTAGCTCCAGCCCCCCTCTACTGGCAGGGTGTTGGTGCTAGACCTGTAGCTCCAGCCCCCCCTCTACTGGCAAGGGGTTGGTGCTGGACCTGTAGCTCCAGCCTCCCCTCTACTAGGCAAGGGGTTGGTGCTGGACCTGTAGCTCCAGCCCCCCTCTACTGGAAGAGGGTTTGTGCTGGACCTGTAGCTCCAGCCTCCCTCTACTGGCAGGGGGTTGGTGCTGAAGCAGTAGGTTCAGCGCCCCTCTAATGGCAGGGGGTTGGTGCTGAACCAGTAGGTTCAGCCCCCCTCTACTGGCAGGGGGTTGGTGCTGGACCAGTAGCTCAAGCCCCTCTCTACTGGCAGGGGGGTTGGTGCTGGACCTGTAGATCCAGCCCCCCTCTACTGGCAGGGGGGTTGGTACTGGACCTGTAGCTTCAGCCCCTCTCTACTGGCAGGGGGTTGATGCTGGACCTGTAGGTCCAGCCCCCCCCCCTACTGGCAGGGGATTGGTGCTGGACCTGTAGGTTCAGCCCCACTCTACTGGCAGGGGGTTGATGCTGGACCTGTACCTCCGGCCCCCCCTCTACTGGCAGGGGGTTGATGCTGGACCTGTAGCTCTAGCTCCACTCTACTGGCAGTGGGTTGGTGCTGGAACTGTAGATCCAGCCCCCCCCCCCCCTCCACTGGCAGGGGGTTGGTGCTGAACCAGTAGTTCCTGTCCCCCTCTACTGGCAAGGGGTTGGTGCTGGACCTGTAGCTCCTACCCCCCTCTACTGGCAGGGGGTTGGTGCTGAACCTGTAGCTCCAGCCCCCCTCTACTGGCAGGGGGTTGGTGATGGACCTGTAGCTCCAGCCCCTCTCTACTGGCAGGGGGTTGGTGCTGGACCTGTAGCTGCAGCCTCCCCTCTACTGGCAGGGGGTTGGTGCTGGACCTATAGCTCCAGCCCCCCTTCTACTGGCAGGGTGGTTGGTGCTGGACCTGTAGCTCTAGCCCCCCTCTACTGGCAGGGGGTTGGTGCTGGACATGTAACTCCAGCACCCCCCTCCATCTCTACTGCCATGGGGTTGGTGCTGAACCAGTAGTTCCAGCCCTTCTCTACTGGCAGGGGGTTGGTGCTGGACTTGTTGCTCCAGCCCTCCTCTACTGGCAGGGGTTTAGTGCCGGACCTGTAGCTCCAGCCCCCCTCTACTGGCAGAGGGTTGGTGCAAGACCTGTAGCTCCTGCCCCCCTCTACTGGCAGGGTGTTGGTGCTGGACCTGTAGCTCCCGCCCCCCCTCTACTGGCAGGGGGTTGGTGCTGAACCTGTAGCTCCAGCCCACCCGCTACTGGCAGGGGGTTGGTACTGGACGTGTAGCTCCAACCCCACCCCTCTACTGGCAGGGGGTTGGTGCTGGACATGTAGCTACAGCCCCCTCTACTGGCAGGGTGTTGGTGCTGGACCTGTAGCTCCCGCCTCCCCTCTACTGGCAGGGGGTTGATGCTGGTCCTGTAGCTCTAGCCCCACTCTACTGGCAGGGGTTGGTGCTGGACCTGTTGCTCCAGCCCCCTCCAATGGCTGGGGGGGGGGGTTGGTGCTGGACCTGTAGCTCCAGCCCCCCCTCTACTGGCAGGGGGGTTGGTGCTAGACCAATAGCTTAAGCCCCCCTCTACTGGGAGGGGGTTGGTGCTGGACCTGTAGCTCCAGCCCCCCCTCTACTGGCTGGGGGTTGATACTGGACCTGTAGCTACAGGCCCCCCCCCCTTTCTACTGGCAAGGGGTTGGTGCTGGACCTGTAGCTCCAGTACCCCCCTCTACTGGCAGGGGGTTGGTGGTGGACCTGTAGCTCCAGCTCCCCCTCTACTGGCAGGGGGTTGGTGCTGGACCTGTAGCTCCAGCCCCCCCAATACTGGCAGGGGGTTGGTGCTGGACCTGTAGCTCCAGCCCTCTCTACTGGCAGGGGGTTGGTGCTGGACCTGTAGCTCCAGCCCCCCCTCTACTGGCAGAGATGTTGGTGCTGGACTTGTAGCTCCAGCCCCCCTCTACTGGCAGGGGGTTGGTGCTGGACCTGTAGCTCCAGCTCCCCTTCTACTGGCAGGGGGTTGGTGCTGGATCTGTAGCTCCAGCCCCCCCCCCCCACTACTGGCAGGGGGTTGGTGCTGGACCTGTAGCTCCAGCCCCTCTCTACTGGCAGGGTGGTTGGTGCTGGACCTGTAGCTCCAGCCCCCCTCTATTGGCAGGGTGGTTGGTGCTGGACCTGTAGCTCCAGCCCCCCTCTACTGGCAGGGTGGTTGGTGCTGAACCTGTAGCTCCAGCCCCCCTCTACTGGCAGGGTGGTTGGTGCTGGACCTGTAGCTCCAGCCGCCCTCTACTGGCAGGGGGTTGGTGCTGGACCTGTAGCTCCAGCCCCCCCTCTACTGGCAGGGTGGTTGGTGCTGGACCTGTAGCTCCAGCCCCCCCCCCCCCTCTACTGGCAGAGAGGATGGTGCTGGACCTGTAGCTCCAGCCCCCCCTCTACTGGCAGGGGGGTTGGTGCTAGACCAATAGCTCCAGCCCCCCTCTACTGGCAGGGTGGTTGGTGTTGGACCTGTAGCTCCAGCCCTCTTCTACTGGCAGGGTGGTTGGTGCTGGACCTGTAGCTCCAGCCCCCCTCTACTGGCAGGGGGGGTTGGTGCTGCCATTGTTTGGGAGTTTGTTGGCAGTTTCAAGGCTTCAGTCTCTTCGAACCCATCAGTGGTCTGTTTTGGTTCACTGTCTACCTGGATGATTTTCCCCTAGGTTGATGGAGTGTCACCTGCTCTCTGTGCCTCTGTGAGGGGGCCAGGATCCTGGTTTCAATAGAGAATCGGAAGTTCAATCATCGCGCAGGACAGAAATGATTCCCATGTTTCCTTTTACCAGATTCACCTGTTCACCTAGCAGTAAATGTTTTTCCAGGAGTAAGGTAACTATTGTGTATTATATATTAAGTCAGTAGTTGACCTTGAGGAACCTCGATAAACCTAAGAACAGCTTCCTCTCCTCAAAATGCAACTCAATATCTTGTGATATGAGAAAAAACTTACTGTTAATTGCTTCTGGAGGATCTCTCCAGTGATTTCCTGAACTTCATTCATGATACTGGAGGCTCTCTCTCCCAGGTGTACAGGGTCAGCTGTGGCACCTGTCTCTGTGGTCATCATCTCCAGGGCCTCCATGATGGTCTCCTGCACCTGTCATTACCAACACAAACATTAATGTGGAACCTGGACTATAAAGACTATCAGGCTCTGAGTAAAGTAACCGGAATACAATGAAGCATCAGGCTCTGAGTAAAGTAACCGGAATACAATGAAGCATCAGGTTCTGAGTAAAGAAACTAGACTACAATGAAGTATCAGGCTCTGAGTAAAGTAATTGACTATAATGAAGCATCAGACTGAGTAAAGTAATTTGACAATATAAGCAGGTGATGAGTCACAATAACGTGGCTAAAGTATGTTGACCAGACCACACACTAGAAGGTGAAGGGACGACGACGTTTCGGTCTGTCCTGGACCATTCTCAAGTCGATTGTGATGAGGAAGTAGAGACAGACAATAAAATATATGACAATATAAAATATATTGGCAATATAAGTAATGTTGTTTCTCTACACTGATTATAGTGTAGAGAAACGCCAAGATGACAGTTGACTTTATTATTAACATTGTTTCAGGTGTTAGAGCAAAAAATACAGCATTGAATGTAATGAAACGCCATTTTCTGGGGCAGACCCGGAGGCTCCCCGGAGCTATTCAGGCTGATATGGATAAATTAGACTTTGGCATCAGTCATGTGAATGGAGTTCTTAGCCCTACCAGGGACCACGAGCCAGAACCTGGCCCACTCAGATAGGCATAAGGAGCAATGACCTATAGAATCCCCCATATTATTGGACGCCTTTTATGTCTGCCATCGACAGGGGTCAGGCACCCAGAAAGGTAAATGCCCAAAAACAAACCCCTATTCTGGTTAAAAGATTGCTACTAAAAGCCAGACTATTGGACAGAACTCCCCAACTGAAAATCGAGCATGACGTCACAACAGTCACGCTTTTATTTTCTGCGCAGCTCTCCCCTCCCTGGGAGGGGGAAGAGGGAGCCCCAGACCCCCGCGCTGATTATCCATGCCCCAGTTCTGAGACTGGATGTCAAAACACGCAAAAAACTGTCAACCAGATGGAGGGACGGAGGTTGCCGAGGGAGCCTCTGGTATTTAATTACATTAAATGCTGGTTTTCTGGGGGAGCCCCTTTGGCTCCCCGGAGCTACGTACCCAAAGACAAAAACAGGAGGGACTTACCCTGGAGGCGGTCGCCACTTGCTCCTTAACTCAAAGTCGAGACAACTGGCTGCAATCGCCGACCCAATGCGACACATGCCCGACTAGGGCATGACCGAATGTCAGGCCAAGACATGTTACCAAAGACGGCAGCCCACGCAGCAAACTTACGAACGTCGTGTTCACAAGGATACACCGCAGGCTGGCTGGACCAAATAATCCTGTGGACAATCTGGGAGACCAGAACCCTGCAATAGGGAAGTTGGGAAACCAGGTCAACCCAAAGCTCGTTCCCAGCCATCCAGGCCGTGGCACGCATGTAACGGCGGAAAGCCGCAACCGGACAACACATGATGTACCCCTGGCTGAACAAACTAAGCATCAACAACCGAAGGACCAATCTGGAAAGCAGCAGTCTCATTCTTTGCCAGAAAAGGAGACGGCTGCAGCCATACAAACCTGCCACCAGGACCAAAAGAGCAGAAACCCCCTGTGCAGGAGGAGAGTATGAAGCTCCCCAACCCAACCTCAAGAGGCCAATGCCAATAAGAAAAGAGCCTTGGAGAAACAGTCCTGAACCGAAGGAGCCACCACAAACCGAGGAGACAGAAAAGAGAGCACCCGGTCCAACGACCAGGACGGTTCAGGTGGCGCATGAGCAGGCTCGGAAGTGAAACAACACGAGACAGCTTGTGGAACAGTACAGAAGAAACATCAATGCCGAACGCAAGCTGCAGTAGCTCTGCCAGTGCCGCACGATATGAGGCGACAGTACAGTACTGTAGAAACCCACTAATCCGGAAAATGCTCTAATCCGGCAAAAATCATGGCCGGATAAAGTTATCGCCCTATCTGGCAAAAATGTCCATGGAAGCCGGACTAGCGGAAATTTGGCTGGATCAACAGCCTAACACTCGTACAACACCACCAGGAAGGGGGGGGGGGGGAGTCAC
Source organism: Procambarus clarkii (assembly GCF_040958095.1). Taxonomy (NCBI): domain Eukaryota; kingdom Metazoa; phylum Arthropoda; class Malacostraca; order Decapoda; family Cambaridae; genus Procambarus; species Procambarus clarkii. The sequence goes on along the minus strand of NC_091186.1, from coordinate 32,062,192 downwards.
CCACACTGCTGCTCACTTCCTCTGCCCCACTCACATTCACTGCCTCCCTCCCCAAGAGATCCTTCTGTAGGTGGCAGTAGATTGCCAGCCAGAAATAGCCTGGAGAATTTCCATTAAATATAATAAAGCATTCATAAAACAAGTACTTTTATAACTTTTTATTATCCTAATAATATTACTAGACAAACTCTGTAACCAAAAATATATATGAGCATGTACATCCAGAACTTAAGAAACAAATCTGGCTAACGGGGTCGAGTGTGTTAGGGTTATTGGAGTGAGCCAGCCCTCCCCCACCACCCACCCCCCACATTTTGTATACACACTCTGCTATAATAATAATAATAATAATAATTTTTATTTAGGCAAAGGTACATACATAAAGAGATTTTACAAAGTTTGTTGGCTTTATAGATAAGAGCTAGTACATACAATGCCTAAAGCCACTATTACGCAAAGCGTTTCGGGCAGGAAAAAAAACACTACTGACTAAAGCTTAAAACTAATGGGTAAAAAGAAAAAAATGCGTTGAGTACAAATAAAAATAGAGGTAAAAGAGGGGGGAACATTGTTGAAAAAACAGCACAAATACAATTACAAATTATTACAGAAAATTACATTAAAACAGCGTTGATTTGAAAAAAAAAAAAAAAAAAAAAAACGAGCGTTGAATGTAATGAAACGCCATTTTCTGGGTGAGTCCCGGAGGCTCCCCGGAGCTATCCCAGGCTGATATGCTAATGTCAGACTTTGGCATCAGTCATGTGTATGGAGTTCTTAGGCCTACCGGGGACCACGGCCAGAACCGGGCCCCCTCAGAGAGGCAAGGGGAGCAATGGCCTATAGAAGCCCCCGTGTAGTTTGAAGCATTCTATGTCTGCCATCGACCGGAACAGGCACCCAGAAAGGTAAGCGCCCCAAAACAAACCCCTATTCTGGTGAAAATTGCTACCTAAAACCGAACTAGTGGATAGAACTCCCCAACCGAAAACAAGCAAACTAGTGTGACGTCACACACTGCCGCGCCGCTGTCTGCGCAGCTCCCCCCTCCCCGGGAGGGGAAAGGGGGAGCCCCAGACCCCCCGCGCCGGCTACCCACACCTCAGTTCTTGAGGCTGGATGTCAAAAACGCGAAAAACCGCCGACCGGAGGGAGGGAGGGATGCCGGGGAGCCTCCGGGACTCACCCAGAAAATGGCGTTTCATTACATTCAACGCTGGTTTTCTGGGGGGAGCCCCGTCGGCTCCCCGGAGCTAACTATCCACAGACAGAAAAAGAGGGACTTACCCGGGAGGCGGTCGTTGCTCACCCCTCAACTCGAAGCCGAGACAACTGGCTGCAACCGCCGACCCAAAGCAACACAGGCCCGACGAGGCCCAGGGACATTCACAAGGTAATGAGCAGCCAGGACCCTGTTCGACCGCCAAAATCCCCGCGCCCGAATATCAGACCAAGACATATTCCCAAAGACGGCAGCAAGAGCCGCGAACTTACGAACGTCATGGGCACGGGGATAGACCGCAGGCTGGCTGGACCTAATAACCCTGCGGACGACCTGAGAGACCCGAACCCGCGAACAGGGAAGAAGGGAAACCGGATCAACCCACAGCGCGTCCCCGGACACAGAAGCTGTGGCGCGCAAATAACGGCGAAGCGCCGCAACCGGACACAAAACTTGATGCACCCCCGGCCTGACCAACCAAGCATCAACCACCCATGGACCCCTCCGGAACGCAGCAGTCTCATTCTTCGCCAGAAAAGAAGGAGACGGCTGCAAACGAACAAAACTATCACCACGACCAAAAGAGCAGAAACCCCTGCGCCGGAGGAGAGCATGAAGCTCCCCTACCCGACCCCCAGAGGCCAAAGCCAACAAGAAAAGTGCCTTGGAAAAAAAATCCTGGACCGAAGGGGCCACAACGAAACGAGGAGATTAAAGGAAAGCGAGCACTCTGTCCAAAGACCAGGACGGCTCAGGCGACGCATGAGCAGGCCGGAGGTGAAACAATGCACGAGACAGCTTGCGAAACGGCGCAGACGTAACATCGATACCGAAAGCAAGCTGAAGCGGCTCCGCCAGCGCCGCACGATACGAAGCGACAGTGTTAGGCATAAGATGACGGTCCTGAAACAACCACGAGAGGAAGGACAAGACCACCCGAACAGACAAGGAGCTAACACGACGAAGACGCAAAAAGAAATGGAAGGACCGCCAGGAAACTTCATACTGCCGCCGAGAAGAAGCCCTCAGGTGGGACACCAACAAGGAGGCCACCTGATCACCATAGAGATGATGATAGACTCTAGTCAAAAAAACCATACGCGAAGACTCGAGGAGAAGATCGAACCAGCTACGTGACGTACCGGCCCGATCTGCTGAAAGAGGCGGAGCCGCGGGAAAACCCTCGGGTTCGGACACCGAGCAACCAGCGCCTGAAACCAAGGCTGCGCCGGCCACCAAGGGGCCAGAAGGACAACTCTCCCCCGGTAAGTCTCTAAGCGAGTCAGGACCTGGAGCAACAGCCGAACCGGGGGAAAGAGGTACAGGAACCCCCACCTCGACCAGTCTAGCCGAAAGGCATCGACCCCGACGGCCTCACAATCGGGGAAGGGCGCCGCATAAACGGGAAGACGCCGCGACCACGCCGACGCGAAGAGGTCCACTTCGGGGCGCCCGAACGTCTGGCAAAGCCAACGGAAGGACTCGTCGTCGACCGTCCACTCCGTGGAGAGGGGAACAAAGTGAGACAGGGCGTCGGCCAAGACGTTGGACACGCCCCGTACGTGAACCACCAGGAGAGCCAAACCCCGAGAACTCAGCAGACGAGTCACCCGAAGCGACCAACCCCAAAGAGACAAGGACCGCATCGAACCCCCGCGGTTCAGGCAATGAACCACCGGAGAGCAGTCCGAATGGAGCCGAATCGTCGATCCGCGGGCCACCCGAATCCTCCCCAGAGCAAACCACACCGCCGCGAACTCCCGCACCGTACTGTGAGCTCGACGGAAGGACGGATCCCAACGCCCCTGGCCGGCCTGGTGAGCACTAGTCACAAAACCCCAGCCGAGAGACGACGCATCCGTGTACACATCGAGCGAGGGCTCGGGTAGGCGCCAAGGCACTGAACCCCGAAAAACCCGAAGAGGAAGCCGGTGACGCAGCAACCGACGCAAGTCCCCCGGGGGTCGAACTCTGCGATCGCGAGAGAGGCGGAAGGGGGAACCCCGAAGGAACCAGAACAGCTGTCGAAGCCAAACCCGACCCAGCGGGTAGACCACCATCGCGAAGTTCAGGCTCCCGCACAGCCCCTCGAGCAACCGCCTGGTGACCCGAGGGCCCTCCAGAAACAGATGAAGGCGGGACCGCAGCCGCAGGAGAGACTCCGGAGGGAGAGACAAAGAGGCGGTTCGAGAGTCCCACACGAGACCCAGCCAAGTCCGAACCTGAGAGGGAACCAGATGGGACTTCCTCCAGTTCACCAAGAACCCGAACCCGGCGAGCTGGGAAAGAACCAAATCCCTGGCTAGCAAGCAAGCTGACTGGCTGGGAGCCCAAACCAGCCAGTCGTCGAGGTAGGCCAACACCCGAACACCTAGGAGACGCAAACGAGCCACCACAACCCGTGTAAGGCGTGTGAACACACGAGGTGCCAGGTTCAACCCGAACGGGAGACAACGAAAGCGATAACTCAGACGCCCCACTACAAAACCGAGCCAGTCCCTGAACCGCGGATGAATCGGGACATGCCAATAAGCGTCCCGGAGGTCCAGGGACACCATCCAAGCTCCCGGCTCCAAGAGGAGCCGAACCTGAGACAGCGTAGTCATCCGAAAGGAGGGGCAATGAACCCAGGGGTTCAGACGGGACAAGTCCAGAATGAACCGCAGGTCCGCGCAGTCCCGTTTCGGAACCGGAAACAGACGGGAAACCCATCTGAGGGACGACGTCGTTTCGACGACGCCCAAGCGTACCCACTCCAAGACGATTCGACAGAGCGCAGGGGAAGAAGCCTGCCCTGCCAGCCCCGACCCCCCAAAGGGGGGAGGGGCCACCCAACGCCACCGCAGGCCGCGAGACACGACCCGAAAGGCCCACGAATCGTGGGACCAGGCGCGGGCGAACAGCGCAAGCCGCCCCCCCATCGCCCCGTCAAGGGGGCAAACCGCGAAAGGGCCGGCGACCCTTACGAGACCCAGAACCCCGCACAGCGCGAACACCGCGTCGACCAGACGAGGGAGGGTCCGCAGGAGGAGCCAACCCCAAACCTGACACCAGAGGCCTACCACGACGAGAGGAACCCCGAGCCCTGGCACGACCTTTCCGGGAAGACCCACCCCGGGCCCCCCGGAAAACTAACAAGTCCGACATCGGACGACAAGCCGCCGACGCAGCCTGAATAAACTGCGCCACGGCCGACTCCCCAAACAGGAGAGGACAAAAAGGTGAAGAACGCCTAAGAGCCAGAGCCCAAGCAGATTCCACGGAGGAACCCAGCATCGCCTGCCGACACGCGAGACGGGAAGCATAGAACAGGGAAACCGCATCCCGCAAAATCGGCGTGAACAGCTTCAACAAGGCAGCCGACGAACGCGCAGCCGAGGACAAGGTGCCGGACCCCGGGACGGACCCAAGCGTCCCCACATCCTCCACGAGCCAATCCGAAGACAGCTCCAGGAGGGAAAAGAACCGCAAGGCCGAACACAAAAGGCCCCGGGCGCACAAGTCCTCCGCCACGAGCGCCGCCGAAAGGGAGGGAACCTGCACATGGAGCTGAATAACGCCCACATCGCGGGGAAGGGCAGGGGCAAACAAGCACTCATTCAGGTACTCAAGTTCACCCCCCAGGAAAACCTGAAGCACGGTGGAAGCTTCCCGCCACTCCAGCGTGCAGGAACGACAGAAGGAATGCCAGGAATCCAGACCAAACAAGGGGCAGTCTGCTAGCCAGGACGACTCCGGAACCTCGTAACGGAGCCAGAAAGGGAACGAAGTCCCAAACCTGAACGTGGACGGATCCATTTCCGAGGCATAATCCGGGTCACACAGGAGGTAAGCTGCAAAGGCCGCTCGCACCACACCAGGTTGGATGCGATAAGCCGAAAACCTCCGGCAGGACGGAACCGACGTACCCGGGGGAACACGGAACCGAACCCGGGGAGGGGCCGACACCAAATCCAACTCGTACGCAGAGGGGGGAAAAGAAAACCCCACTCCTTGTAACAATAAGCCCCGCTCAGTGGGAAGAAAAACCCAGGCAGGGTCCAGCGGGGCCCAAGGCCCCCAAGTCAGCCCCTCCCCAGCCTCGAGGTTCGTCACCACAGGACCCGAGGCCGAGTCCTCTCCCCAAGCCCCGACCCCACAAGACAAGGACGGAGCAGCCGGAAAAGCTGGAGGAAGGGGGGCCCACTGGTCAGACCCTGAAGCTTCGGCCGGGAGACAAGACTCGAATGCCTCTGCCGCCCCCCCGGAAGGGGCAACCCCCGAAGCTGCCCGAGTCTCGAGATCAAGTAACCCCTGCTCCGACCCCGAAACCCTCAGACGCTTCAGGGCCGGAAGCAGGGGCGAGGGACCAGAACGAACAGAAGGGGAAGGACGAGGAGGTGCGGACTGAACCAGGATCGAAGCGACCCCCACCCCCAAGTCCGGGTCTCGAAAAGCAAAGCGGGGCAGCCCCGGGGCATCCGGGGAAGCGACCAACCGAGCGCGTTGCAACAGACGAAACCTAGACTGCAACGCACGTGCCGCCTGTACCCGAATAGAATCATCAGAGGATTGGGTAAATTGAGTCACAAGCAAGCAGCAACACTCACAGGACTCAGGGTCGAAAGTATCACCGACCCAACAGGCAGCGTGGCAGAGGCAAAAACAATGAGGGTCACCCTGAGACAAGGGGACCGAGCAACCCTCAAACTCGCACACAGCGAGTGGGGACTCCGGGGTCACATCCATCGGACCCACGCGCCCCCTAGGGGATTCCCAGGGTCCTGAGCGTTTACTTTAAGAGGACTCGCGCTCAGGTAGTCCCAGGCAGGGTGCTGCAAACCGGCGCCCAAAACTACCAAGCAAACTTCTAAAGCTGAACCCCAGGGACGTGTACACTCACGGGGACCTAGCAGGGGGCGCCACCGAGGAGAACAGTGGAAGGGCAAAAACAAACTGAATAAAATGACAGAACCCCCCACCAGGCAAAAACAAAAAGAAAAACAAAACCCCGCAAGAGGACAGCGAACCCCAAGGAACAGAGCCGGCCGCGATGTCGGGAAATACAAGCTGAGCAGCACCCTGCGCCCCTACCAGTGCAAACTGCCTCTTACCTGCCGGTAACAAGGGAGAACAGAACACCCAAGAGCCCAACAGGCGGCCGAAAAACCGAAAGGTAAAACGGACCAGCAGAGGCAGACCCCGAGGAGCCTGTGGAAGGCGGCCCCAAGCCCCAAGGGCAGTACTTACAGGGCACCTAGGGAAGGCAGCCCTAGGCGCATGCAGCCCGAGTACTGAAGATAACTCCTGGCTCTCGCACCCACAAAACTAACACCACACTCAAAGCACAGTGCAGTAGCGACACCGGAGCCAGAGCACACGACCATGCCTATAGCATCAGCCTCAAGAACTGAGGTGTGGGTAGCCGGCGCGGGGGGTCTGGGGATCCCCCTTCCCCCTCCCGGGGAGGGGGGAGCTGCGCAGACAGCGGCGCGGCAGTGTGTGACGTCACACTAGTTTGCTTGTTTTCGGTTGGGGAGTTCTATCCACTAGTTCGGTTTTAGGTAGCAATTTTCACCAGAATAGGGGTTTGTTTTGGGGCGCTTACCTTTCTGGGTGCCTGTTCCGGTCGATGGCAGACATAGAATGCTTCCAACTACACGGGGGCTTCTATAGGCCATTGCTCCCCTTGCCTCTCTGAGGGGGCCCGGTTCTGGCCGTGGTCCCCGGTAGGCCTAAGAACTCCATACACATGACTGATGCCAAAGTCTGACATTAGCATATCAGCCTGGGATAGCTCCGGGGAGCCGACGGGGCTCCCCCCAGAAAAAACATACATGGGTTGACAATAGAGGGGTAAGGTAGGTTACAGGGAATTTATTAGATATAGCTTCGTTTTTAACTTAAACTGGTTGAGAGAGGTACTGTCTTTAACATGGTTGGGAAGGTCATTCCACATTCTGGGCCCCTTGATTTGTAGAGCATTTCTGGTTTGATTAAGTCGTACTCTAGGAATATCAAAACTGTATTTATTTCTGGTGTGGTGCTCATGGGTTCTGTTACAACCTTCTATGAAGCTTTTGAGATCAGGATTGGCATTACAGTTTAGCGTTTTGTATATGTATAGTACACATGAGAGAATGTGCAGTGACTTAATGTCTAACATATTCAGGGATTTGAGTAGAGGTACCGAGTGATGTCTGGGGCCAGAATTGGATATTGTCCTAATAGCAGCTTTGTGTTGAGTAATTAGAGGACGTAAGTGATTTTGGGTAGTAGAGCCCCAAGCACAAATACCATAGTTGAGATATGGATAGATAAGGGAGTAATAGAGAGTCACCAGGGCAGGGCGTGGTACATAATATCTGATCTTAGAAAGAATGCCCACAGTTTTTGAAACTTTTTTTGATATGTTTAGAATGTATCCCTGGAAATTCAGCTTGTGGTCAATGAGAATGCCAAGGAATTTGCCATCTAATTTGTTACAAATTTGGGTATTGTTTATTTTGAGATTTATTTGATTAGAGGATTTATTGCCAAACAGAATATAGAAAGTTTTGTCAATGTTAAGGGTGAGTTTGTTGGCAGTTAGCCACAGATGGACTTTATTTAGCTCAGTATTTACTGTGGCATTTAGAGCAAGGGGATCAGGACTGGAGTAAATGAAGGTTGTGTCGTCAGCAAATAGGATTGGTTTGAGGTGTTGGGAGGCATTTGGAAGGTCATTAATGTAGATGAGAAAGAGGAGAGGGCCAAGTATGCTGCTCTGGGGAACACCAATGTTGATGGGTAGGGTGGGAGAAATTGTATTATTCACAGAAACACATTGGAGCCTGTCAGTAAGGTAGGATTTGAGGTATTGTAGGGAGTGTCCTCTGACACCATAATGATGTAATTTAAGAAGAAGGTTTTGGTGGTTGACAGTATCGAAAGCTTTACGCAGGTCCACAAATAACCCAACAGGGAACTCATTTTTATCAAGAGCTGTATGAATCGAGTTAAGCATACTAATAAGTGCATCGTTAGTGCTTTTTTTGGGCCTGAATCCATATTGGCAAGGGCTAAGTATATTGAGTTTGGCTAGATATGAGTAAAGCTTCTTATAGATTAGTTTTTCAAAAATTTTTGACAAGTTTGGCAGGATTGATATAGGTCTGTAGTTGTTAACATCTGTGAGATCACCACATTTGTGGACAGGCGTTACTCTCGCTTTTTTTAGAATATCTGGAAAGGTTTGGAGTTCAAGTGACTTGTTGAAGAGCAAAGCAATAGCAGGGGCTAAAGATCTGGAGGCTTTTTTGTAGATTAAAGTTGGTATCTCCTCAAGGGCACCAGACTTGGTTTTAAGGGAAAGGATTATCTCATTGACGTCAATGGAATTAATAGGCTTTAGGTACAGAGACTGGGGATAGTTCCCTGTAAGATAGTCCTTAATGTCAGTACTGGAAGATGGAATATCATTAGCAAGGGATGAACCAATGGAAGAGAAGAACCTATTGAACTCAATAGCAGAATCAGAGGCTGAAAGCTGACCATCGTTATTAGACAGGAGAGTCGGTTTGTTATTTAAAGACTTCTTTGATCCCAATATTTGTGAAATTGTTCTCCATGTTTGTTTAATGTTGCTCTTTATTTGGGTAAATTTATCTTCGTAGTATTTAGTTTTGGCTCGTCTAATTATCTTAGATAGCAATAATGAGTAATTCTTTGAGAATTTTTTGGAGACAATTCCTAACCTATACTTTTTCTCAAGGTCATGTTTTTTATTAATAGATTTAAGTATTCCCTTTGTAAGCCAGGGATTGTTAAGCCTTTTGGTTGTGACTTGTTTTGTAAGCATAGGACAGTGGGTATTATAAAGGCTAAGAGTTTTTTGAAGAAAAGATTGAACTGCTAGGTTGATGTCCTCTATGTTACCTAACTCGGACTCCCAGTTGACATTATCAGTAGCAGTTATAAAATTGTCTATAGCAGTTTCATTGTGTAGTCTAAAACATATCTCTCTTGACTCAAGAGGTGGTTTGCTAATGTTAGTTAAGAGAAATGTGGGGTAATGGTCTGTAGTGCTATCGGTGATTATACCTGAAGTAAGCGGAGAGGTTATATTTGTCCAGATGTGATCTAGAGTCGTGGCAGTGCTATCAGTGATTCTAGTAGGTCTAGTGATTAAGGGTATGAGGAAGCAGAAATTCATACAGTTGAGGAAGCTAACAGCAGTAGGGTGTTCTGGCTCGCAGAGGTCAATATTAAAGTCCCCTGCGATAATTAGGTGGTTTTTGTTCAGTCTGTTATCAAGTATTAGATTTCTAAGGTTTGAGTTGAATTCGGACACATCAGTGTTAGGAATTCTATAAACTGCACCCACAGACAGGATAGACTCGGCACCCTTGACTCTGAAGCTGGCGAAGATATACTCCCCATAGCAGTCTCTAGTTCTAATTACTTTTAAGCATGTTAGTTCTTGGTGGTAGTAAAGAGCAGTGCCACCACCTCTCTGAAGTTGACGACAGTTGTGGATTGCTGAGTAGTTAGGCATGTTAAAGAGTTGAGTAATATCATCTTTCAACCATGTTTCAGTAAGTATAATAAAAGAGAATTTGTTGTCAATAGCTTCAATCAAGGCACTAACATCATCGAAGTGTTTGCCTAGGGATCTAACGTTCAAATTGATTACAGAGATATTGTGACTATGAGTTAATACATTGTTTACATCATGTGCTGCAAAATATCTGCAATTTAGATCATTAAAGTGATTATTGTCATAGATAGTGGATAAGAGGTTAAGTTCTGGGTCTATACTTGACTGCATAAAAAAAGCTGATTGCAGGAAAAACAAGAAAAACAAAAAGAAATAAATGTACACAATACTGTACCAAACAAACACAAAAGGGGCTTACAGGGGTACAATGGAGTAAGGGAGTATGGCTAGGCTAGGAAACCTAGGTAATGAATGAGATTAAAGAAAAAAACATATAAACATGGACTATACAAAACACAAGATATAGATATACAAAACAAAAATATAAACAAGACTAAGCAATACAAAAAAATTGAGCAAAAATGAAAAATGAGGTAGATTGCTTACAGGTACTCTCAGTTACACTGTAAGTAACAATAGACAGAAAATATATATCAATATAGAAAAGAATGTCACAATACAATAAGATAAGCAATTACATGAACAGATGAAAAACAAATCTGCTGTAAAATAGGAAGTAATTATAGCAAAACACAATATAATAATATAACAATACAATAAGAGCTTACAAAGTATTGAGTCTGCTAAATTAGAGAATAATTATGGCAAGACACAACAATAAATGCAAGCAAACAAGGAATTGAAACAATTAGAGGTAGAATTAAGGTCACTAGATAGCCATGGAGGATACACAAGTTTGGCGGAGAGAACAAAAAATCAGTAGAGACTGTCAAGATGAATATATAAAAAAAATTTGACAAATGATAATTGTAAAGTAAAATAATCTTAAAGATAATAAATTTTATTAAGCTTAGTTTTAACTTATAATTAGTATGAACTTAATTAAAAGAACAAAAATGAGATCAATAATTGATTTCAATAAATGACATAGATCAATACAAATAAATTTAAAATATAAATGGAATAGGGTAAGATTAGATTTAAGAGTAAAATTTTACAATGAAACTGAGGTAGATGCTTGCATAAGTGCATGGAGACTTGATGGATTATTTAGGAAATTATATGAATAGGAGAGCATCAGGTAAATGGTAAGGCAGAGACAGCACCTTAGACAAAGTTAGATTAAGTTAGGTTAGGCTCAGGCACTGAAAGAGTTATTTTAAGTACTGGCATTGGTCGGGTTCAGGTTTTCAGATATACCACAATCACTTAAGAAGGCCAGGAGTTGTTGGTCACATTTTATTTCATATCTTTTTCCTGTAGCTTCTTTCTTCGCAAAAATCGTACCATTCCTTGTGTAGCACTGCTTGATAAGACCAGGGTTTTGTTTGCGAATTTGGCGCAGCCTGTAGAGGAGGGATCCACGCTGCTTTGTAAGACACTCATTTATATAGAGGTTGGTTTTTTGCTGAGCAGCTGTTTGTATGAGGTCAAACTTTGCAGAGGGATTTGCAAGTTTGATGAGCATTCTCCTGTTACGGGGATTGTTTTTATCTATCCTAATAGCCGATTTGATTTGAACATTGACACTGATCTTTGAATTAATTAGGGTGTTGGCTATGTTACAGCAATCCTCACCTTGTTGTTCAACAGGTAGATCAGTAGAGCTAATTATCAGGGAGTCATGAAGTTGTTGTTGCTCTTGGTCATCTTTGGACGCCGCCTGGTGAGTCTGAAGGAGATTGATCTGTTTTTCCAGCTTTTTAAGGAGGTCACTTTGAGCTGTGAGGGTTTCTTCAGCCTGAATCTTACGTATTTGATCCATTGCATCATTTGCAACAGTTTGTATGTTGAGAATTTCTTGGTTGTTGTTCATCGACGATTTAAGGAGGCAGTCTATGGTATGTTGTTGTCGGGTGACTGTGTCTTGGAGGGCCAAAATAGCTTCTGATTGCATTTTCACAAGGTTGTGCAGTTTCTGGAGCCATGGATTACTTCGGAGAGGTTTGAAGTTTAAACAGGGAGCCATAGATTGAGTGAATTCTAAAGCTTGAGATCCGAGGTGAGTTGAAGGGGGGAAGTGAGGAGGGGGAGCAGATGCTGTGTTTACAAACATCGGCGAGGGTTGCGGCGTTGCCAGTGTTTCATTCAGAACTCTAGGAGTAATGGAACCAGAGCGAGAGGCACCCTACCTTGCTTGTTGTTATGTTTGGGCATGTTTTCGACGAATAGATTCTTGGTAGCGTTTCTAAAGGTAGATACTTGGTGAATTATAGTAGGGATGACTAGCGTATAGGGAACACTTGGCAGAAGGGTCGTAGAAAGGCAGGCGAAAATTGGTTAATTTATACTGGTCACATAGTTCAACTGTCCATAATTCATAAGTAAAAATGTATTTGTTTAATTAATAAACAGGAAGCAATAAAAATACATGTTAATGATTATTAATTTATCTTAAGACTGTACACTTAACACAAAAATCAACATTTAATAGCATAAAGCTAAGATATAAATTTTAATATGGGTGGGAGACTTTGTTTGGTGCTTTGTCAGCGAATTAACACGCTGACTTCATAACACATCTTTTCAAAAAGGTGACACCCCCAGGGTCAACACTTGCATCGGTTCCAGCATATTTCAACAATCCTAAGTATTGTAGTACAGGTTGATGGTAGTGAGTGGTGTCCCAGAGAACATAAAGGTATAGTGCTTTTGAAAAGTAGGTGAGATAACAGGAATGTGCCAAGGGAAGTGAAAAATTGAATGAGAAAAAGTTGCCCTAGTGTTTCCAGTGCAGAGAAGAACATTCAAGATGGTCGCCGGCAAGAGGAAATACAAAACAGAGCTTGATTTTGCTGGATTCAATAAAGAAAGCATTGATATAACCAGTCTATACAACAAGTTGGTAAAATTAGATACTATAGTGAACTCTCATGAAGACATAATTAGTAAATTGAAAGAAAGTAATAACCATTTAAATAGCAAAGTTGTATGTCTTGAGGGTTTAGTGAAAGACTTGTGCAAGGATAAGAATCAATTGGAAACAAATTGCAAAGCCATGGAAGAAGAAAATAAACTCTTAAAAATAGTTTTGGAAGAAGTTAAAGTAAATTTAAACATCAATGACTACAATAGGTTAGGTAAGGAAATTCAACAGAAGAAACAGCTTTTGTCAGCACAGATGGAGGAAGTTACACAGGGAATAGAACAGTGCAAGAAGGATATGCAACTCACCTATGCACAAGTGGCCAAGGAGAAGGAAAAAATTGAAGAAGCAGTAAAGGAAGCCAAACACTGCAGCAATCAAGATAAAACAAACATTAGGCTGGAAGTGAGAAAGAAATTGGCATCTATCTTGAGATAGATCTAACCCGAAGTTGGTGCAAAACACAGTTGATCGGAGTAAGCCCCTGACAATTTTTGGTTGCAAAGAAAAGAAGATAACATCTAGGTCAGAAAGAGCTGTAGAAGAAGCGAAAGTACTAGATAAAATAGTTGGCCTCGTGGAAGATCTTACTACCATAGAGAATGTGTGCGACTACAGGAGAATAGGCAGGTATGAAAAATGGAAAGATCGACCTTTGAGGATCACCCTAAATGGTGCCAAACAGATGGAAGAAGTACTAAGGAATGCTAGAAAATTACAAAGTGATGAGGATGGGAAAGTGTGGTCGTTAAGACGAGATCTTTCAAAAGAAGATAGAGAGAAGCTGAAACTGAACCTCGCCGAGGCAAAAAGTTTAAATGAGAGCAGGAATGAAGAAGAAATCAATTCTTTTTTCTACAAAGTGAGAGGGATAGGCAGACCAGTAAAGTGGTACATAAAGACAAACCAACAAAAGAATTAGAGAGAGGGGGAGTGAAGAATAAGGAGAGGGGAAACAAGTTCCTGAAGATTGCATACACCAACATAGATGGAGTGAGATTGAAGATACTGGAGTTAAGTGATGTAATACAGCTGCAGACACCAGACATTGTTGGAGACAATGTCTGGTTTTGTCTCACGGAGACAAAACTTGAAAATGAGGTCATATTCCCAAGGGGTTACTCAATTTGGAGACGGGACAGAAAAATTAGGAAAGGCGGTGGCGTTGCTGTGCTGGTGAAAGAACACCTAAAGGTGAACGAAATAATGACTGCCAATCCACAAGAAGTTGACATAATAGCACTAGAGATCTGCCATGAGGATGATAAACTAATGATCATAAATGCATATAGTCCACCGCCAAGCAGCACATGGTCAAAGGAGGAGCTAGATAGTAAACGAGAAGGTTTTATAACAATAATGAGAGAGATTATAGCGAGAGCGGATAACAATAGATCACGACTGTTGATAGTCAGCGACATCAACTTGAAATCCATAGACTGGGAAGCATATGAAGCTAAAACAGAAGATTTTTGGACCTGTAGATTTGTAGACCTCATCCTGGAAACATTCTTGTATCAACATGTTAAACAAGCTACGAGGATGAGGGAAGGGGACGTTCCCTCCATGCTAGATTTGATATTTACCAGGAAGGAGGAAGAAATATTTGACATTCAGTACCTTCCTCCCTTGGGTAAAAGTGACCATGTCTGTTTGGGAATAAAATATGCAATGCTTTATAATCTGGAAGAAAATAAGGAGGTTGAAGCAGTTGAAAACCTGACTTCAGGAGAGGACATTATGGCGACCTTAGAAATTTTTTTAGTGAGTATAATTGGACAGACTTGTTGCTAGGCAAGGAAGTGAATGAGATGTATGTCAAGTTTTGTGAAATATATGATAAAGGCACAAAAAAATTTATAGCAAAACAGAGATGCAGAACTAGGAAATAGGATTGGTTCAATAGAAATTGCGAGAAGGCCAGAGACCAAAAGACATAAAAATGGAATCAATACAGGAAGAGGCCAAACCCCCAAACATACCAGCGATACAGAGATGCGAGAAACAACTACACGGCAGTGAGGAGAGAGGCAGAAAGAAGTTTTGAAAAAGGGATTGCAGACAGATGTAAAACAGAACCAGGTCTATTCTATAAATTCATAAACAACAAATTGCAGGTAAAGGATAATATTCAGAGGTTGAAAATGGGAAATAGATTCACAGAAAATGAAAAAGGAAATATGTGAAACATTAAACAAAAAATTCCAAAGTGTGTTTGTACAAAACGAAGTCTTCAGGGAACCAGACACAATAAGATTTCCAGAGAACAACATAGAGCACATAGAGGTATCTAGAGACGAAGTGGAAAGAATGCACAAGGAGCTAAGTAAGAACAAAGCAGTTGGTCCAGATAGAGTTTCACCACGGCTTCTAAGAGAATGTTCACCTGACCTCAGCATTCCACTTCAACTGATTTTTCAGGCATCCCTGTGTACAGGAGTTGTAGCTGATGTGTGGAAAAAGGCTAACATACTTCAAATCTACAAATATGGAAGCAGGGAAGACCCCCTTAATTATAGACCTGTATCATTGACAAGTGTAATAGTCAAAATATTGGAAAAAAAATAATTAAAACTAAATGGGTAGAATACCTGGAGAAAAACGATATAATATCAAACAGACAGTATGGTTTTCGATCTGGAAGATCCTGTGTAACGAACTTACTAAGTTTTTATGATTGAGCCACAGAGATTTTACAGGAAAGAGATGGTTGGGTTGACTGCATCTATCTGGACCTAAAAAAGGCTTTCGACAGAGTTCCCCATAAGAGGTTGTTCTGGAAACTGGAACATATTGGAGGGCGACAGGTAAGCTTCTAACATGGATGAAAAATTTCCTAACTAACAGAAAAATGAGGGCCGTAAACTGAGGCAAGGTATCAGATTGGAGGAATGTCACGAGTGGAGTACCACAGGGTTCAGTTATCGCACCGGTAATGTTCATTGTCTACATAAACGATCTACCTGTGGGAATACAGAATTATATGAACATGTTTGCTGATTATGCTAAGATAATAGGGAAGATAAGAAACCTAGATGATTGTCATGCTCTTCAAGAAGACCTGGACAAAATAAGTATATGGAGCAACACTTGGCAAATGGAATTTAATGTGAATAAATGCCATGTTATGGAATGTGGAACTGGAGAACATAGACCCCACACAACCTATAAATTATGTGAGAAATCTTTAAAGAATTCTGAAAAAAAGGGATCTAGCGGTGGTTCTAGATAGAAAACTGTCACCTGAGGACCATATTAAGAACATTGTGCGAGGAGCCTATGCTACACTTTCTAACTTCAGAATTGCTTTTAAATACATGGATGGAGAAATACTAAAGAAATTGTTCACGACTTTTGTTAGACCAAAGCTGGAATATGCAGCGGTTGTATGGTGCCCATATCATAAGAAGTACATCAACAAACTGGAAAAGGTGCAATGACATGCCACTAAATGGCTCCCAGAACTGAAGGACAAGAGCTACGAGGAGAAGTTAGAGGCCTTAAATATGCAAAAACTAGAGGATAGAAGAAAAAGAGGCAATATGATCACTACGTTCAAAATAGTAACAAGAATCGATAAAGTTGATAGGGAAGAATTCTGAGACCTGGAACTTCAAGAACAAGAGGTCATAGACTTAAACTAATGAAACAAAGCTGCCGGAGAAATATAAGAAAATTCACTTTTGTAAACAGAGTGGTAGACGGTTGGAACAAGTTAGGTGAGAAGGTGGTGGAGGCCAAAATCGTCAGTAATTTCAAAGCGTTATATGACAAAGAGTGCTGGGAAGACGGGACACCACGAGCGTAGCTCTCATCCTGTAACTACACTTAGGTAATTGCACATCCCTCACTACCTCTCCTCCATTGACTGGACTGACTTGACTGATTTGACTGACTGACTTCACAGCTCCCTCCATGCCTGCCTTTGGATAACTTAAGTTAGCAAACCAAGTGGTTGTCTGTACAAACATTTTTGGAAATGGTCACTTTTGGACTCACGCGGTGAAAAAGTATGTTAATCCAGAAAACTGGCTAATCTGGCATGGGGTCCTACCCATATAATCCGGATTAGCGGGTTTATACAGTAATCTGCATAAGATGACGGTCCCAAAACAACAACGAAAGGAAGGAGAGGACAACCCTCTCAGAGACCTACGAGGTGATAAGAAATAATGGAAGGACTGCCAGGAAACTTCATACTGCCAGGAAACTTCATACTGCCAAACAGATGAAGCATGCAGGTGGGACACCATTAACAAAGCCACCTGATCACCATACAAACGGAGATAGACCCACATCAAAAAGACCGCACATGAAGACTCAAGGAGAAGATAGAACCAGCTACGTAACGCACCGGTCCGATCTACTGAAAGAGGCAGAGCCACGGGAAGACCCGCAGGGTTCGGACATCAAGCAAGCAGCACCTGAAACCAAGGCTGGGCCGGCCACCAAGGAGCTAAGAGGACTACTCTCCCTTGGTAGTCTCCAAACGAGTTAGGACCTGGAGTAACAGCTGAACCAGGGTGAAGAGGTACAGGAAACCCCACCTTGACCAGTCCTGCCTGAAGGCGTCGACCCTGACAGCCATGCAGTTGGGGAAGGGTGCCACATATAATGGGAGGCGTCCTAACCATGCAGATGCAAAGAGGTCCACCTCCAGGAGCCCGTATGTCTGGCAGAGCCAATTGAACGAGTCAGCGTCGACTGTCCATTCCGTGGATAGTGGAATGAACTAAGACAGGCCGTCCGCCAGAACGTTGGACACCCCCCCGAACGTGAACTGCCAGGAGAGCCAAACACTGAGAACTCAGCAGACGAGAAACCCGAAGCTACCAGCCCCAATGAGCCAAGGACCATATCGAACCCCGACAATGAACCACTGGGGAGTAGTCCAAATGGAGCCTGACCATCGATCCGCGAGCAACCTGAACCCTACGAAGTGACAGCCACATCGCCGCGAACTCCCACACAAAGCTGTGGGTCAGGAAGGAAAGACCTCACCGCCCCTGGCCGGTCCTCTGAGCACTGGTCACAAAGCCGCCAGACTAGAGACAATGCGTCCATGAACACATTGAGCGAGGGCTCGGGTAGGCAGCAAGGCAGTGAACCCCCGAAAAACCCAAAGAGGACATCGGTGACTCAGCAACTGATGCAAGGCCCCCAGAGGCCAAACCCAGCAATCGCGCGAGAGGCCGAAGGGATGACCCGAAAGGAATCAGAACAGCCAATGAAGCCAAACCCGACCCGGTGGGTAGACCATCACTGCTAAGCTCAGACTCCCCCACAAACCCTTGAGCAACCGCCGCGTGACCCGGGAACCCCCCAGAAACAGGCGAAGGCGGGACTGCTGCCAAAGGGCCTTTGGAGGAAGAGACAAGGAAGCACTCCGCGAGTCCCACACAAGACCCAGCCAAGACCGAACCTGAGAGGGAACCAGATGGGACTTCTCCAGCTCACCAGGAACCCGAATCAGGCGAGCTGAGAAAAAAACAAATCCCTGACGAGCAGACATGCGGACTGGCTGGGAGCTCACACCAGCCAGTCATCGAGGTAGGCCAAAACCCGAACCCTTAATAAGAGAAGCAGATGGGCCACCACGACCTGGGTAAGGCGTGTGAACACGCAAGGTGCCAGATTCGAACCGAATGGAAGGCAATGAAAATGGTAAGCCTGATGCCCCACAACAAAACCAAGCCAGTCCCTGAACCCCAGATGAATTGGGACATGCCAACATGCATACCGGAGTCAAGGGACGCCATCCAAGTGCCCGGCTCCAAGAAAAGACAGACCTGGGACAGAGTAGAAGACATCCGAAAGGAGGGGCAGGAGACCCAAGGGTTCAGACAGAACAAGTCCAGAATGAACTGCAGGTCTGCACAGTCCCATTTCAGAACCGGAAACATGCGGGACCCACCTGAGGGACCCACCTGAGGGACCCACCCACCAGCCCCAAACCCCCTAAAGGAGGAGGGGCCACCCAACACCACCACAGGCCATCAGAAATGATATGAAAAGCCCATTATGAGCAGAGCGATCACCACGCTAACCTGCCATCGTCAGTTCCGAAGGCTGTGTCGTCCCCAAAACTGGCACCACTGGAATACCACGACAAGAGGAACCCCAAGCCCTGGCACAACCCTTCTGGAAAGACCTCCCCACAGGCCCCCTGGAGAACAAACAAGTTTGACATGGGACGGCAACCGGAAAAAGCTACCTGAAGATACTGCACCACTGCAGACTCTGCAAACAGCAAAGGACAAACAGGCAAAGAAACCTAAGAACCAGAGCCCAAGCGAATTCCACGGATTGAACGATCACCGTCTGCCGACATGCGAGATAAGAAACAAAAAACAGACACCGCATCCCGCAGGCTCAAGGCGAACAGCTTCAACAGGGCAGACGATGCCCCAAGTGCCTCCATGTCCTCCACAAGTCAATTCAAAGACTGCTCGAGAAGGGAAAAGAACCTCAAGACCAACACCAAAAGGCCACGGGCACAAAAATCCTCAGCAACCAGGGCAGCTAAAAGGGTGGGAACCTGCATGTGAAGCTGCACAATGCCGACATCCCGAGGAAGGGCAGGAGCGAACAAGCACGCACTGAGGTGCTCAAAGTTGTCCTCCAGGTAAACCTGAACCACCGTAAGAGCCTCCTGCACCTCATGAGGCAGGATGCAAGAGGCCAAAAACCTCCGGAAGGACTGGAATGAAGCACACAAGGAAACACAGAACCGAATCCAGGGAGGGGTCGACGCCATATCAAACTCGTACAGGGAGGGAAGATAAGAAAACCCTACCCCCTGTAACAAGCCCAGCTCAGAGAGTACCAAAAACCAAGCGGGGTGAAATGGGCCCAAGCCTCCCAAGTCAACCCCTCCACCTGCCCCGGGAGCCTCCACATCGGGACCCGGGGCTGAGCCGTCCTCCAAGCCCCCTGCCTCAAAAGAAAAGGCAGAAGCCGCCGGAAAAGCTGGAACAAAGAGGGCCCACTGGTCAAACCCAGAAGCACCAGCTGAAGGAACAGGCTTGAATGCCTCCATCGTCGCACAGGAAGGGGCATCTCCTGAAACTGTCAGAGTCTCAACACCAACTAAACCCTACCCCGACTCTGAAACTCTCAGATGCATCGGAGCCAGAAGCAAGGGGGAGGGAGGAGGAACAAAACGAACAACAGCAGGGGAAGGAAAAAGGGGGCACTGACGAAACCAAAGTCGAAACGACTAACACCCCAAATCTGGGTCCCTATAACCAAACATGGGGCAGTCTCAGGGCTTCCGGGTGAGCATCCAACCTAGGTCATTGCAGCAACCTAAAACGCGCATGCAATGCCGTAGCTGCCTGCACCCGAAGATCATTATCAGTGGACTGGGTGTACTGGAGTACAAACAAGGAACAAAACTCGCGGGACTCCAGGTTGAAGGTGTCACCGACCCAACAGGCAGCATGACGGAGGCACAAACAGTGAGTGTCACCCTGGGACAAGTTGACAGAGCAACCTTTAAACTAGTACGAAGCAAGATGGGACTCGAGGGACGCCTCCATCAGACCACTGAGCCACATGGGGTTTTCCAGGGCCCTTTGTCGCGTATTCTCACTAGGGGAAGCCTAGACTAGGTACTGCTAACCAGCGCCAAAAATTACCAAAACAAACTCCAAATTGCTGAACTCACAGGACATGTACACTCACGGGTACCTAGTAGAGGACCACCAAGATATAATTGGGTGAGGACCAAAACCATGGGGTAGACCCCCACCAGGCAGGAAAACAAAAACAATAAAAAAAACAAAAAATCTCGCAGGAGCACAACGTGCCCAGGCGGAACAGAGCCTCCCACTATGAGTAGATGACAACTAGCTGCACAATACCTTGCATCCCAACCAGTGACGAAAACTACCTCCTTCCCAGAGGCAAAGATTGGTGCATGAAGCACCCCAGTTGACTCCAATGGAAGGTAATCACCGAGCAGCAAAAGCCCACAGCAGAGGTAGACCCCAAAAGTGACTTGTGGAAGGTAACCCCAAGCTCCATGGGCAGTATTTACAGGCAGTACTCTAGGGCTACCTGCCTAGGGAAGGTAACCCTAGGTGCATGCAGACCGAGTACTAGTAAAAGTACTCTTGGCTCGCACACCACCACAGGACAGGACCACATCACAAGGCACAGCACTGGAAAATTCAGAGCCAGAGTCGCACAACCGTCCAGGAAGCACATCAGCCACAAAACTAGGGTATGGATAGCCGGCACGTGGGTTTGGGGCTCCCCTACTCCCTCCCGGGGAGGGGGGTGTTGCTGCGCAGACGGCGGCACGGTGACGGTTGTGACACCATGTTCGTTTGCTCATTTTTCATTTGGGGAGTTCTGTCCAATAGTTCGGCTTCCAGTAGCAATCTTTTAACCAGAATAGAGGTTTGTTTTGGGATGCCTACTTTTCTGGGTGCCTTAACCGGTCGATGGCAGATATAGAATGCTTTCAACCACACGGGGGTTTCTATAGGCCATTGCTCATCGTGCCTTTCTGAGGGGAGGCCAGGTTCTGGCTCGTGGTCAGTGTTAGGCCTAGAACTCCATTCACTTGACTGATGCAAGGGTCTAATACATTCATATCAGTCCGGATAGCTCCGTGGAGCAGAAGGGGCTTCCCCCAGAAAGTTTCCTATATATAAAGTCTACTCTCATCTTGATGTGTCTCCATGTCAAAAGTGTTTATATAGAGGCAATACTACACTCAGTTAGGGTGAGAACAATGTGACCTTCAGCAGTGTACCTTCACTGAGGTGTGGACAGTCTTGACATTAGGGAAGAGTTCCTGGCACTTCTGGAGCCAATCTTCTACCTTCATGCTGCACTCATCAGCTGTGTCTATAGTTGTGTCAACCTCCTGTGGGGTGTTGACTGTGTCGAGGCTCCCCAACATGGCCTGCAGCTGAGTCTTCCCTTCCTCTCCTTGTGTTGTCATATCCACCACACTGGTATCCTCCAGTTCCAAGAGCTTCATTGCTGACTTGTTCTGCTCTACCAGAGCATAGAGTCTGTCCTGGAGCTGGAGGTGGTGAGTCTTCCAGTCCCCCAGCTGCCCCTGGTACTCCCCCAGCTGGGACAGTACCTCTTCACAGCTAGTAATGAGGCTGCTGATGATGCTCTTCTGCTCCTGCACCAGGGAACGTAACTTCTTGCTGATTCCTCTCGCAGGAGTTTTAATGGGTTTTGCTGGTACTGTTTCCCCTGGCACAACCTCGATACCTTTTAGTTTTCTGATAAGGGCCTCCATACCATAACTGATTGGGAACTGAGTAGCAGCTGTGGCAGCATGCTGGGCACAGCAGCTGTGGCAGCATGCTGGGCCCGGCAGCTGGGGCAGGTCACCTGACCATTCTTGATAGCATTGTCAATACACTGGGAGCAGAATGCGTGGCCGCACGGCAGTGTGCGAGGCCGTAGCTGATTGTCGTCATAATCGTTAAAACACACTGAACATTCCTCTGGTTTGTTATCCTGTGGAAAAGAATATTTGGTTAAGCTAGATGTAGTTGCAACAAAAAGTAATATTACAGTACTGTACTGTATTTATCAATACAAATTATATAATATTTACATAATTTCCTTGTACAGAGGAACCTCAATATTTGCATTGCTTCCAATTCACACGTTACAGTATTCAGACACTGTGTTCATGTTCGGTGTTCATCCGTTTGCACGGCATTCAGAAGTAAACATGCATCCCTGATGCTTAAGTTTCACCATAGCTGTTGTTCACTACACAACCCACTACACTTTTCTCTGGGATATTTTGGATATGTTTGATATTCTTAGTGTAAATAAGTCATCATGTCACTTATGAAGTTAGTGATAAGGGCCAAGCAAAAAAAAAAAAAACAAATGGTTTGAATCAAGACACAGATGAAGAAAGAACTCGTAGCTGAATATGAAAGTGGTGCCCGTGTGTCTGTTCTCGATACAGAGTTTGGTATTCCTAAATATAGTTCTCTAATCAAGGAAGGTGTGCAAAATGGAAAACATTTTCTTGAAAATTATCACCCTGACAGTGTTATAAACCTGTTGAAAGACATTGCCATGTCTCACTTTAGAAACATTTTAACCACTGGGCTGCTCAGCTTCCAAATACGGCACCCCCCCCCCCCCCCCCCCCCCAGTGCGCAGGAAATATATTCTCTGGATTTTTTTTTATAGTGTCAAAAACCCTTTCCTGAGTATGGATATGTTAAGAAAAAGTCGAAATTGTACTTTGGCTGCTATGGGATCCGTAAGTTCGTGGTTGGTCATGGGAGCTGGTCATGGGAACCGGTTATCAACCAAAGGGAGCCGGTCGGCCGAGCGGACAGCACACTGGACTTGTGATCCTGTGGTCCTGGGTTTGATCCCAGGCGCAGGCGAGAAACAATGGGCAGTTTCTTTCATCCTATGCCCCTGTTACCTAGCAGTAAAAATAGGTACCTGGGTGTTAGTCAGCTGTCACGGGCTGCTTCCTGGGGGTGGAGGCCTGGTCGAGGACCGGGCCGCGGGGACACTAAAAAGCCCCGAAATCATCTCAAGATAACCTCAAGATGACATCATTAATCCCCGGTCGCCCGTGGCGTACTCTCCCGAGGCCAGTAGGGCGCCGGCTCAAGATGCGTGAGTTGCCCCGAATATATTTTTGTTCATTTTGCGCACAGTTCCAAATACATTTTATTTTTTTTTTTTTTTTGTGACAATCCTATGTATAATGAACACGTAGACTATATTATGGCAGTAGAACATCCGTACTGTCCGAAGACACTGTGTTACGTGCATGACACGTGTACACATATCCTGCACATATTTCCAATGTATCATGCTAATTTATGTATATATACATTCTATTTACACACTATACACTATCACACACTATATACACACACCATAAACACACTCAGAACTCCTCAAGTGTGAGCTGCCACTCCCAGCCTCACATCTCCAACATCGTACTCGCCATCACTCCTCCCACCATACTGTTAATGTTTTTATTACACTATTTACACATGTTATGTATACGTATCTACATGTTTTATTCACCAGAACTATGCAAGTAAGCTGGTATTGTGTCCAAACAGCACAGTAGCCACCATACACTGCATGAGAAATCACACAGCAGCCAGCAGATGACGCTACGATTACGACGTCACCTCCCTCACCAAAATAGCTCCTCCCAACAAACTCCTGTTGCTGTTATTACACTACATACACACATTGTATATACCCATGTACATATGTGTTCACCATAGCGAACCACTAAGCTAGTATGGTGAGCAAAACAAGAGTGGCTGCCACACACAGTGACGCTATATGGAATCTCTCCCTCACCAAACTTCCTCCTCCCACAACACTACGCACAACGCTAATTATCACCAAAATCCAGCTATTATCACAATCCTGGCCACTAAATCCTGTAAATGAATAATTGACCACAGCTTTATTTTGTAAAGTAACATAAGAAGTCGTCTGAAGATTCCTAGATGGACGAAATAATGCTGTGATGTGGCTAGCGCTGTGAACATTGTGAGCAGCATTGATTCACTGATTTTTGAACAATGTACACAGTCATTATCACACTTAGGCTCTTCTGTGATACTATCATGGCTAAATACAGTAATACAAGTTATATATATATTTTGACATTATTAGGCAATGCTGTGGTCAGAAGCTGAACAGCAGTGCTGTGAGCTCATGCTGCGTGTGCCAGCCTTGGTTGCTCACTCTGTACAGTACTGAGGCTCTCACACCAGGGATTGTTGCCCACGATTTTTTTTAAAGATGGCGTCTGTTTACAAGATCCCTGAGGAAGCTGATGTGAACCTCATGTAGCCATGAGAGCTTTGAATCATACGCTAAAAATATAAGATCCCCGGAGGCGCATTGCAAGCCCCCCCCCCCCATTGAGGGCCTGCAGGCATGTTGAGCAGTTGAGGGGTTAAAGTGCGGACAAAATTAATTATCCTTGGACAAGTTTCTTGTAAGAAAAGCATCCAGTGAGTGTAATGAGGGAAACAGAAAAAGACAGAAAAGAGAAAGAATCCCAGAAGCACAACTACCAGAAGTTATAATGGTATGGAACTCCCCTGCCAAAGAACATCTCTCTTCCTCTGCCTCACCACCTTCCACATATGCCATCAACATATGTCAAGTGTTGGTAAAGTGTGTTAGCATTTATTTCATTTAATTATTGTATAACTATATTTATTTTTGTGGTCTGAAACTGATTAATCCAATTTACATAATTCATTATGAGACATAATTGTTTGGCATTCGTCTCGCCTTCAAGATACAATTAAATCCGAATACTGAGGTTCCACTGTATTAGCTATTAACAGTGATTCAGTGAAGTTATAGTGAAGTGTAACACGACACATAAAAGTTGAAATGTAGGAATATTGCCATGTGAAAAAGTGGAGATGTATAAGAGTGCTAAAATAAGGCAACACCCTTGAATGTGTATACACTAGCCACGAGGTGACCAGGGCTAGAGCCGTCCTCAGTGAGAATATACTGTATACACTAGCCACGAGGTGACCAGGGACTAGAGCCGTCCTCAGTGAGAATATACTGTATACACTAGCCACGAGGTGACCAGGGTTAGAGCCGTCCTCAGTGAGAATATACTGTATACACTAGCCACGAGGTAACCAGGGCTAGAGCCGTCCTCAGTGAGAATATACTGTATACACTAGCCACGAGGTGACCAGGGCTAGAGCCGTCCTCAGTGAGAATATACTGTATACACTAGCCACAAGGTGACCAGGGCTAGAGCCGTCCTCAGTGAGAATATACTGTATACACTAGCCACGAGGTGACCAGGGCTAGAGCCGTCCTCAGTGAGAATATACTGTATACACTAGCCACGAGGTGACCAGGGCTAGAGCCGTTCTCAGTGAGAATATACTGTGAATTTATATTGAAATATGGGAATGGGAATCTAGAAATAAATAATAGAGTAAGTCAACAGAGGAAGCCAGAAAGTAAGCATAAAATTCCTTATGATAATGGATACAGCCAACCAGTCATTAATGGTTTAAGAACAAAGAAGTGGCAACAGGACACATCAACCCAGAGACCTGAGGGGAAGGTTACGGTCAACAACAGTGACTTGTACTCCTCTACATATGATAAGTACCTGTACATAAGGGTTAAGCATATAAATTTAAATATACATATACTGTAATATTAGAAATAGTAAAATACTGAGGACAGTTTACTAAATACTGAAATACTAAGGACACTAAATAGAAAACTGGCACCTCCACACTGGTGGTGATGGTGACCCACAGAACAGCCAGGGAGTGGAGCCACTCACTAAACTCCAGGTTGCCATCTACAGTATACCCTGGAACATGCAGTTGGGTAGGGTTTGAGATAAAGGGAACAGACAAACTGGTCTTGCATATTGAATGTTGTAATACACACTTTCAAGATTAGATAAGTACAAGAGGTTGGCATTCGTGCAAATATAGAACACTGGCAACCCCATTCCAAGTGCACAGCAAAACAGGACAAAATGGCAGTAAACAAATTAATTTGCTGCCACTAATAAACCTTAACCCTTAAATTGCGCATCGCATCATATAATGCTTTGACTGACTTGCAGTAAATTGCGCATTGCATCATATGATGCTTTGGAGTACTACGCAAGATTTAAACGGCCCGCGGATACAGGGGGTTCACCACACCTTCATCAGGGCTCTTGTAAACAGACGCCATTTTTTTTTTAAATCCTAGGCCAAATTCCCGGGAGTTAGGGGCCTCAGTATTGAGTGAGCTACCAAGCCTGACACACGCAGCATGAGCTCACAGCACTGCTGTTCAGCTTGTGACCACAGCATCGCCTAAAAATGCCATAATATACTTGTTCATGCTATTATGTAGCGATGATATTATTACAGAAGACACCCTGACTGTGATAAAACTGACCAGGGTTCTGATAATAGCAGAATTGTGGTGATATTTAGTGCTGTGCTCCATGGAGGAAGGAGTAATGCTGTGGGAGGGAGGGTGGTGGCATTTTCTTCTGACTGTGTGTAGCCACCTTTTATTGACTGCACTCACCATACCACCTTAGTGGTTCGCTATGGTGAACACAAATGTAGATACTTATATATAACGTGTGTATAGAGGGTATAAACAGCAAGAGGAGTAGGTTGGGAGCCGCCATTTTGGTGAGGGCGGTGGCGTCGTCTGCACGATTTATCATGTTGTTACTAGTGACCACGATGGTCTTTGGGCATCATACCAGTTTACTTGTACAAGTATGGTGAATAAAACAGGTAGATATTTATATATAACGTGGGTACATAGCGTAATAACACCACAAACAGTATTGTTGGAGGAGAAATATTAGTGCGTCTGGCCTTGAGGGCGGCAGCCAGCTGACTGTGTGAGGTCCTACGTCTTTGTGCCTTTACTCACCATACAAGCTTAGATGTATAGTTATGGTGAACAAAACATGTAAATACTTATATATAACGTCTGTATATAAAAGTAAAAACAGTATGGTGGGTGGAGAATGATGGCTAGTCAGGTGAGGTGAGGGAGGGAGTGGCAGCCAGTGGTGGGCTGCCACTGGCTGCCACTGCCACTCAGCATACCAACTTAGTGGTTCATTATGGTGAACACGAATGTAGATACTTATATATAGCATCTGTATATAGTGAATAAAAGCAAAAACAGTATTGTGGGAGGAGAATGTGGGTGAGTCAGGTGACTTGATGGAGGGAGGGAGGAAGTAGCAGCCAGTGGCGGGCTGCCACTGCCACTCTGCATGCCAACTTAGTGGTTCGTTATGGTGAACACGAATGTAGATACTTATATATAGCGTCTGTATATAGTGAATAAAAGCAAAAACAGTATGGTGGGAGGAGAATGTGGGTGAGTGAGGTGTTGAGGTAGGGCGTGAGTGGCAGATACACGGCGGTCACTCCTCGTTACTTTTTGACTCATAATAGCAACTTAGTGGTTCGTTATGGTGAACAAAACATGCAGATACTTATATATAACTTGTGTATATAGTGTAATAACCGACAAAGTATTTGTTCACTGTTTGATGAACATAATTGAATCAACAATATGCACTCCATATTTTTGAGTACAGCGATGATTCACTCATTTTATTATATAAATACAATGGTACCTCACATAACGATCGCCCCAAAAGACGAACATTATGGGTAAAGAACGGCCCGACCGGCGTCAAATCGTCCCGTATGACGAATGCTGGTTTGAGTAACCTCAACACCACATGGTGGGGTCGCGCTGCTTCTTGCACATTCTTAAGATGCCTCCGACGATGCACATAAATTATGTTGTTCTTGTTTAACCCTTAAACTGTGCATGGCGTATATATACGCCCTGAGTAACATGTCCCATGGTGCGCATGGCGTATATATACGCCATAGGGTGCCAGGCCTGATTCAAATGGCCCGCGGCTACACAGGGTTCACAGAAGCTTCCTCAGGGCTCTTGTAAACAGATGCCATTTTAAAAAAAAATCGTGGGCAATATTCTCAGGTGTGAGAGGCACAGTACTGTTGGAGCAACCAAGGCCGGCGCACGCAGCATGAGCGAACAGCATTGATGTTCAGCTTGTGACCATAGCATCGCCGAAAAATGTCAAAATAAATATATAATTGTTATTATTTAGCGATGACAATATTACAGATGACCAATGACTGTGATATAAATAACCAGGGGTGTGATAATAGCAGGATTGTTGTAATAATTAGCGCTGTGGGAGGAGTGATGCTGAGAGACGGAGAGAGACAGCATCGTTTACTGACTGTGTGGCCACCTGTTATTGTTTGCATTCACCATACCAGGTCAGTGGTTCTCTATGAACACAAATGTCGATACTTATATATAATGTGTGTATTAGTGTAATAACAGCAAAAGGATTATGCTGGGAGGAGCCATATGGGTGACGGAGGTGACGTCGTCTGCACGATTTGTCTAGCTGTTTAGAGGGTGGCCACTATGCTCTTTGGGCGCACTACAAGCTTAGGTGTACAGTTAAGGTGCATAAAACATGTAGATATTTATATTTAATATGTAGTATATAGGGTAATAACACTGCAAAAGGTATTGTTGGGGGAGAAAGTTTAGTGCGTGTGACCTTGAAAGAGTGAGGGAGCCGCCAGCCGCCATCTGTATATAGCGACGACTCTTAGTGCCTGAACTAACTATATCAGCTTAGCTGTACAGTTGTGGTGAACAAAATATACACATACTTATATATAACGTCTGTATATAGTGTAATAACACCACAACTGGTATTGTTGGGGGAGAATGTTTAGTGCATGTGTTGAGGGAGTGGCAGCGAGTGGCTGGCTGGTGTGTGGCAGTAACTCCTCGTTGCTTTTCGACTCTCAATACCAACTTAGTGGTTCGTTATGGTGACCAAAACATGCCAATACTTATATATAACCTGTGTATAGAGTGTAATAGCAGCTAAACTATTTGTTTATTGTTTTATAAACATAATAATTGAATCACTAATATGCACATCATACTTTTGAGTATAGCGATTATTAACCACTTTTATTATATAAATATATTACAATACACACTATTGAATAATATTACTGCAAAAAAACTAAGAAAAAATCAATCGGAGACATTGAAACAATTAGGTAATAATATCTTTGTGGCAACTCCCATCTGTCAACGCGGGTGACGCTGACCGAGTCTGACGACCGCTCTGTCAACGCCCACTTTTTGCCAGACTTCCTCGGTCAATTGCGCCCAAAATATGTCACCTACGATTTTTTTTATTTTTTCCGTGCTCAGGGGACACAAATTAACATGTTTAGAAGACGAAAAAAAATCTTTGAATTTGTTTTTTCTTGCGCACAGGGGTGTAAATGTCCCAAGGACCCCTGAGCAGTGTAAGGGTTAAAGATGCTAATGATGCTGGGATATAAAGGGGTGACTGCTGAGATGTTGCAAAGCACTGACGTTTTTGTAGGAAAAAAGAAATGAAATGTCTGATATACAACAAATGTCAAAAAGGTTCGTTCGGTGTTCGGCAGGTAAGCTGCTCCATTATAACAATCTTTCTTTGTTTCAAATGGGTTCCATTTGTTTTGTATTTGTCATTTACGTCTCAATAATGGAGAAGCCTACCTTACATACACTGAATAAACCATTATGACATTTTCCTTTCTTCAAATGTGTTCAATATTTATTTTTCATTTGTCTTATAGCAAAAGGTTCGTTCGGTGGTCGGCAGGTAGGCTGTTCCATGTTTCTTACATACAAAAAACGTAAATAATAAAAAAAAATGAAGAATTTTGAAAACCAGTACAAATGTCAAAAAGGTTCATTCGGTGGCCTACAGGTCGGCTGCTCCATGTTTCTTAAAAAAAAAAAATAAACGAAATATAAAAGAACTGTTGAAACAATTTGAAAAATGGACAAATGCCATAAAGGTTCGTTCAGTGTTTGTCGGGTAGGCTGCTCCATTATTGAGACGTAAGTGACAAATACAAAACAAATGGAACACATTTGAAACAAAGAAAGATTGTCATAATGGAGCAGCCTACCCAACAAACACTGAACGAACCTTTTGCTATAACGAATATGAAAGACAAGGGCTGCTGGCTGGGTTAGTACCGAGTGAGCAACCATTTGTGGCACACGTGCCTCTGGCTCCCAAACACCTGTCCCACACGGTGTTGAAAGACTGTGCTCAGTCGGTGCAATTCAGACCCTATTGTTTGAAGAACATAAGGGTCATAACATTAGTGAAGCTAGGCACAATATGGGCTTAACACAACAGTTGGATGCCAGTGATACAGCACCTATGAGGATGATACAGCGAGCGTATCCAGGTGTAGCTCTGAGCCCCACCCTTGCCATCTCCAATTTATATAGATGATACATAGATGAATCGTTTTCTGCGTTCAGTGATGATGCATCTGATACAAGTAGCATAGATGAACAGTGTTAGCAGCTTCCATGGTGGTGTTGTTCATTGATATTTTCAAGAATACCTGAATCTCTTCCTGACTGATGGACACTCTTTGAGGCTAGCTGAATCTCTTCCTGACTGATGGACACTCTTTGAGGCTGAATCTCTTCCTGTGTGGGCCTTACAAAGCGATCTTTTCAAGACTACCTTACAAATTGAGCTTTTCCTATAATCGTTTCAATATTACTTTATGCTTTACAAGCTTGGCTACATACCACCTACAAGTACTAAAGCCAAGGGTGCACACGAGTGCGTTATTTGCAAGCACACAGAACGATGAAACAGGAAACAAAAATCTATCTGTAGCTGGTGCAAGGAGAGCAAAGTCGCGCTGTGTACCATGGACTACTTCATTGACTATTACGCACCTCCAAAGTACCGAGTGTGTAATACTGTGTGTTACTGTGTAAATAGTATGTGAAACTGTACATATTGTAATTTTAGTGAATTTTTACCACGTAATATTGTGACAATAAACATTTATTGTGGACACATTACTGACACATGTATCACAGTTCCATGGAAAATTATGAACATTCTACTGTATACATATTGTAAAGGTCACAAATATGCATCATATACGATAAAGGAAACAAATAAAACCGCATTGGAAATGCATAGAAAAAATATTTGAAAATATATTTGTGGCAACACGCGGTGCTTGAATGGCCTGCGCAACCGTGTCTGGGAGCTTCACACACGGGCGACCAGGCCCTAATGACGTCACAGCGCACCTTGTCCACGCCCTCACAGCCAAAGTAAGTGGAATTTGGTAATTATTTTACATAGACATTTTCAGGGAAGGTAATTTATAATTTTACTAAGAAAAATTATATTTTGGGGAACATTTGATGTCATGCACTCTGGGGGAATTTCACAATAAACACAGTGCATCACACTGGTTACATGGGGGACACTCGTTTTGTATGACGTCCGTTTCACACGACGAACATGGAACGGATTAAATTCGTTATTCGAGGTACTACTGTATCTACATTTGTGTTCACCATAGCAAACCACTAAGCTGGTATGGTGAGAGCAGACAGTAAAAGGTGGCCACACTGAGTCAGCAGACAGGAGACAATGCTACCTCCCTCCCCACCAAGATTACTCCTCCCACCACAGCGCTAATTATCACCACAATCCTGCTATTATCAGAATCATGGTCATTTTTATCACAGTCAGGAGGTCTTCTGTAAAACTATCACCGCTAAATAATACCATGTACATATATATATATTTTGACATTTTCAGGCGATGCTGTGGTCACAAGCTGAACAGTAGTGCTGTGAGCTCATGCTGCGTGTGCCAGCCTTGGTGGCTCACTCAGAACTGTAGCTCTCACATGAGGATATGTTACCTACCATTTTTTTTCTAGGTGGCGTCTGTTTACTATCGACCGTGGCTTGACTATAGCTGCCCCTGTCCCTCGCAGGGCATATAAAATTGTGCGCTAGACCCTTAATTGTACATGTATGTATTGCGTGGTGTTCGGGAAAGTTACTCCCATCGTATATGTATATATTCCGCAGTTAAAGGGGTTAATGAGTGCCTACCCAAGCAGCGTTGATCCTCCTCTACAGAATGCATCATATTCGCAAACAAAATCCAAATTTTATCAAGCAGTGCTACACCAGGAATGGAACGATCATTGCTAAGAAAGAACAGGCAAAAGACATGAAATAAAAAAATGTCCAACAATTATAGGCTTTCTTTGTTGATTGTGACATAACTGGAAACCAGCAAACTTCCAATGTCATTGCTGAAACTAACACACGAGTGACCAAGCCTTACCTAGCCTAACCGTATTTAAATTTTGGCTTTTTTATATTTCTATATTAATTAATAAATGCTCTTTTTTATATTATTGGCCTCAATTTCATGTAATTTACCCTCTTATAACTATTACTACAATGACTTCAGTTTTATAAAATGTAATAATTTTTTGAATGCTTAATTTGTCTAGTTATCAGATTCTTAGTTTACAATATTTGCAACTTACCCATTTATCTGTTGATACTAACACTTCCATTTCCCAAAATGTTATAAACCTTGAACTCTTAATTTGTCAAATTATCTGAATGTTTAATTCATTACTTTGTGAATTAAAAATCAATAATTTAATTTCTCACTTATATATCAGCCCATTAATATTAGCTACTGAAATTGAAATTGAAATTGAAATTGAAATAAGTTTATTGAGGTAAAATACACACAAAGGGATGAGGTAGCTCAAGCTATTCTCACCCCATTCAGTACAACGTATTAATATATACATAGACACACATCACAAATAAACACATTACCAAACATTCTGAGAGGTAAAAATATACATTTACTCCCTCACAAGTAGTATGGTATCAGACGTACACACAAATACTTTTATGACCTAGGTATACTGTATAGACAATTTGCAAGACACCTGCAGATAATTCAACAAAATATTACAATCTTGGTGCAAAATTCTTATATCTCTCAAGAATACCATCAACCTTTCCGTTGTGACACATCCAGGCTATTTGTTCAGGAACAGTCCTTATCTCAGTGTTTCTATATACATTAATCAACGGACAATCAAGAATATAATGGGCAAGGGTGTGAGACCTTAACATACCACATAGTTTACACTTCGTATCATTATCATGAACATCTATCCCATATTCCCAGTAATATTTGTACCCAAGCCTGAGCCGCATGTACACAGAGTCACTCCAAGCATTTCTCCTTTTACCATAAGTGAAATGGGTGTTTTGACTCACATACATGTAGTGTTGCATGGTTTGACTTCTCTCATACATTATCTCTCTCCTCTCCACTCCCGCCTGTGCCTGAATATTTCTGATTTTGCTTCTTATTTGTCTCATTGTGAATTCACATTCAATGTCAACTTGTGGTTTTGATGTGGCACGTTTGGCCAAGTCATCCGCCACCTCGTTGAGCACTATTCCAACATGAGATGGAATCCACATGAATTTCACACTATAACCTTTCAGCTGTATCTCAGTTATTCTTCTCTTACAGTCCTCCACTATAGACATGAAGACTGGGTTTCGACTGTTTAAGGACTCCAGTGCTCCTCGGCTATCGACAAATACAAAAACATTTTTGTCGTCATGACGTACTTCCTCCAAACACGCCAGAATGGCCTGCAGTTCAGCTTGTGTGGATGATATATAATTACTAAGCCGGAGTTCAATTATCCTGTCCACAGTCCCAAACTCCGTATAATCCCTTATTAGGACACCACACCCTGCCCTGCCATCCTCCGCCACCGACCCGTCGCAATATACATGTAAACTGTTGCCTCTTGGTAACCGAGATATCATGCTTCCATACAAACACCATAATTGTCCCGGTTCATGATGAATCTTTTTCACCTTGAGGGGTACAATTTCGACGTCTATTTTCTGTACTTTCCAGGGAGCAGACATATTACACTGTCGAGAGGGTTTACAGCAGTCAAGTACGTCGTATTCCCTGAGGTCATGAGCTAATCCTCTCGTATAGCGTGTCTCCCTCAGTTTCCTGGAAGTGTGTACGTCACTCAAGCAGGTCTGAACGCTCTCAAACAGCTTATCCCCTCCTTTTCTCCGCATGAAACGAATAGATACTCTAGTGTTAATGTCACGGACTCTATCACACACACTCTGTAAATTTAATTCCATTCTCATTATTTCAATCATTGCATTTCTTTGACATCCAATAATAATCCTCATAGCCTCGTTCTGTATCAGCTCTATTTTTTTAATTCTGCCTTGGCCTGTGTAAGACAATACGGGTGCTGCCTAGTCTATCAGGGATCGAACAGTGCTTATGTATAACATCCGCAAGATAGGTACCCCAACACCTTTACCAGAAAAAGCCAGTGCTTTTAGAGGATGCAGACGGGCTTTACATAAGGTGCTGATATGATTTATTTCAGCATTTTTACTCTCACATGTGTATCCAACATACATGCCCAGATACTTGTACTTCTGTACACGGCTCAGTTCCACACCATTTAGAGTAAGTGTTATATTTCTTCGTTTCCTATACTCGTATTTGGTTTTATCTGCATTTATAACTAAGCCTAACTTGTGACAGGTTGTACCAAGTATGTTAAGTGCATCTTGAATTTTGTTCCCAGAAGTGCCTTGTATAAGAATGTCATCAGCATATATGATCGTCGTGACCCCTGGAGGATACATCTCTGATGCTAATCTTTTCCAAAAAGATTAGAAGAAGATTAGAGAAGAACCTTTTTATTAATTATTTTGAATCTGAATCCATTTATTTATTCATAATCTTAATCTAATTGCCTAATTCTCACTTTCTCTTTTTTTTTTTTTTGCCTGTGAATTGCCTGTTTATATTGCATATCCTTGCCCATCTTGTATTATTACCATATAATATTCATGTATTACAATATTATTCTAATTCTTAACTTAGCTAATTATTTGTATTCCATTTGATTAATTATTTGAATCTCAATTCGTTTACTATAGAAATCTTAATTTGATTAATTATCTAATTTCCCACTCTTCTGTTCTTTATTATTTTTACTTTTATATCTGATAAATTTTATTACTTATATACCGTATCTGCTAAATGTTATTACTTACATATCTGCTGAATAATATTTACAATCACTTCTCTACTCTTGCATTTTTTCTTTTTAAATACAGTGCATCATCACTCTAACAGACCCCGCTCTAACGAATTCCCGGATGGTCCAAATGAATTGCATTTGGCACTAAATGTTCAGTGGAACATACAAAAATTCATTTGTGTTGTTCCACTGATGGTGATGACCTAGTCCGGCATGGCAGGGCTGTGAGAGCTGTGTACTGTACACACTCTCCACATCGTTCACTTCAATATGCATATCACTAGTAACAGATATCTGTGTTAGGTCTTTTTCCAGATTTGGGTTATCAAAATCACTGGCATGTTCATCTTCAAGCAATATGCCTTGTATTCCAACATCTGATGATGTTTTCTTAAAAACATAGCTGACTAGGGCTGGGAGCTCGATATGGATGAATACGACATGGTTGCTACCTTGAATATGAGCCTGCCCATGACCATGGGGAATGCTGGGAATTTTTTTCAATCTGGCAAACACCTCAGGAATCCATCTTGTACCCAAGTCAACACCGCGTTTGGGAGCCAGAGGCGTGTGTGCCACCCATTGTTGCTCACTCAGTACTAACCCAGCCAGCAGCCCTACGACATTCTGGGAATTTTTTCCAAGATCGCTGCCTCTCACTGGAGGTCCTAAGAGTCCATTTTGTACCGACCCTACCGCAAGCGCGCTTCGACCGTATACGAAGAAATAAAAAATATTTTTGTCAGTTGGCGCAGTAATTGGCGAATGGCATTTGTCGTTTGGCGCAGTGCAGTGGTTAAGGTGTTATGCGCACCCCTGATTGAGCAAAATTATGCGCTATTTGCATTTCAGAGGGTTAATACACTCAACATAACTGGGTAATAACACCATGATTAACCCTTAAACTGCGCAACACGTCATACGATGTCTTGAGTAACTTGCTATAAATTGTGCATCATGTCATATGACGTGATGGAATACCGCACAAGATTTAAATGGCCAGCAGGGTAGGGGGCCCCCCATATGCTGCCGAGGGGCTATAGTAAACCAGCTGCCATTTTGTAAAAAAAAATCCAGCTCATGCTACCAATGCATGGGAGGCCCCAATTACCCAGCGGTCACCATGGCGAACGCACGGCCAAACGCCTCTCGAGCACGCACCACGCAATCACTTACTCAATACCAAATAACTAGTGAATTATTTTCTGATGGTGAGGAAAGTGTTTTTGATGACCCTGACATTGATAAGGACTACAGACAATTGACCGATGATAGCAGCACAGACAGTGAATATGAGATACAATCTCCTCCCATGGCGAGGCCTACATGCTCACCCGTGTCTCCTTGCCCAGTGTCTACTCCAATTCACCCACGACCACACAGTTCTTGTGCTTATTTAGAGTACGAGGATATTTTGGGCGATGAGTCAAAGGAAGGTGACGCATTTTCTGGTTTTAGTGAAGTGGATTCAGAGCATAGTGTTACCGTGCCTGTTGCTAGTACCAGTGGTGATACCAGGCGAGAACTTGTTGCGTCAGCAGCGTCTCACCCAGCCAAGCGCCACCACATGGCACCACATGAGGAACCAAAATCCTCATGTTCACGGGATTTCACCTCACGTTCACATAGCCCCCGTACTTTGCATAGACGGACTTTAGCTCCTGGTCCACGGTGTGCAACGCTTCCTCGCGTGTCGAGCCGCTGTTGCGTCTCTTAGGACAGCAGGTGTCCTTGTGTGGAGTAATGGTGACGATTTTATTTCTCTAATTCCTGCCTTTGGCAATAAAGAAGTTGGGATTACAGACCTTTTCCCTGATAATGGTGAGGACATGTGTGAAATGGATTACTTTAGAGCATTTTATGATGAGCCGCTCATGGAATATATTGTACACCAAATGAACCTTCATGCAACTCGTCTCATTGGAAAAGAGATAACAGAATATTCACGATTGCAGCATTGGAAAAACACTACTGTAGGTGAAATGTATGTATTTTTGGCAATAAGTATGTTGATGAAACATTGTGTCAAACACGCTATCACAGATTACTGGAGCAAAGACCAGACTATTCCAACACCTTTCTTCGGGAAATATATGTCCTGAGACAGGTTTCAGATACTCTTGAAGTGTCTTCATTTTGCAAATAATGAGGACTGTACAGAGGATGATAGACTTTGGAGAGTCAGGCACTATATGAATGAAGTGATTGGAAAGTTCAGAGATTTCTACGTACCAGCACAGAAGCTGGTGATTGACGATTCCCTTGTGCTTTTCAGAGGACGTGTTGCATTCAAGCAGTATATTCCCTCCAAACGCAACAGATTTGGATTGAAATTCTTTGTTCTTTGTGACTGTGAAACAGGATACGTGTTACACACGATTCTGTATTCTGCTAGCAATGTGGACAATCCCGGTAATGACCAACATGGTTTCTCAGGTAGTGTGGTAAAGTCACTGATGGTACCATGGATGAACCAGGGCCACATTTTATACACGGATAACTGCTATACAAGTCCCTTGCTAGCTAGGATCTTGATTTAAAATAAAACTGGATTGTTTGGTACAGTAAAGACAAGAAGAAGGGAAATGCCAGTGTTTGACAATAAACTTGAAGTTTATGACTGCCAGCTAAGAAAAAGTGATCAAATACGCTCAGTTACGTGGAAAGACAAAAGAGAAGTGAACTTGCTGACAACCGTTCATGATGGTACAATGATGAACAGTGGCAAGGTGAACTGAGTAACGCAAGAACCAGTATATAAGCCAGATTGTGTTCTTGACTATAATATCAACATGCGCTTGGTTGATAAATCTGACATGATGGTGGGCACTGTCGAGTGTGTGCAGAAAACATTGAAGTGGACGAAAAGATTGTTTTTCCGTCTTGTTGACATAAGCATGCTGAACAGCTATAATATGTATCTGGTGAAAACTTGACGTAAACCAAGTTTCCGTTCGTTTGCTTTAACACTTGGGACACAGTTATTAGCAAAGTTTGGCAAAGATGTTCCTGGCATACAAAGACCCATCATGAACCCAGTGTTGCAGCATGCTGCTACACCAAGGCTCACTCACACGGAGGGGCTTTCAAGCACACAGACTAAAACATTTGCCACAAGCTGGAAAGCGTGCAATAGGCCAACGTGATTGCTTAGTTTGTAGAACAATAAAAGAGATCAGAAACGTAAACATGTGCAAACATGGTGTGAAGCGTGTGCAGTCCCATTGTGTGCTGTCAACTGCTTCAACACCTACCACTCTCTCCAAGAATTCTAAATGTGCAATAATAGTGAAAAAACCTGTAAATAGTGTGTGCATGTACGTAAATATAATAATGAACAATGTGAATCATATTAATTTGCATAATGGGAAAATATTTTTGTGTGCATGTGTATACTCAATGTATGCAACCTTTATTACCATTGAACATGAAGTAACTTTATATGTAACACAATTAGTGAATAATATTTGTGATAAAATATACCTAGACACTGTAAATAATACAGCAAAAATAAATTTGTGGCAATTCTGACTGCTTGAGGACTGCGCACAATGCCTC
Source organism: Procambarus clarkii (assembly GCF_040958095.1). Classification (NCBI taxonomy): domain Eukaryota; kingdom Metazoa; phylum Arthropoda; class Malacostraca; order Decapoda; family Cambaridae; genus Procambarus; species Procambarus clarkii. The sequence goes on along the minus strand of NC_091186.1, from coordinate 32,023,328 downwards.
TGGGACGCACCTTGCATGAGCAAGCATGCAGGGTGTGACGTCATCGCTCATATTGTCGGCTCATTTATGTCATTAGTAAGTACGATTAATTTTTTCTCTCTCTCTTGTGGTCAGGGAACACAAATTAACAGTTTAGGAAGAATTTTTTTTTTTTTTGTTATGCGCCTGTGGGTGACAAGGGACAAACAGCCCCTAGCAACACAAGGGTTAATACACTCACCATCACTGGGTAATGACAATGTGATTAATACACTCACCATCACTGGGTAATGACAATATGATTAATACACTCACCATCACTGGGTAATGACAATATGATTAATACACTCACCATCACTGGGTAATGACAATATGATTAATACACTCACCATCACTGGGTAATGACAATATGATTAATACACTCACCATCACTGGGTAATGACAATATGATTAATACACTCACCATCACTGGGTAATGACAATATGATTAATACACTCACCATCACTGGGTAATGACAATATGATTAATACACTCACCATCACTGGGTAATGACTATATAATTAATACACTCACCATCACTGGGTAATGACAATATGATTAATACACTCACCATCACTGGGTAATGAGTAGAGTAGGCATCCTTCAGTCTCGGGAGACTATGGAGTTGCGCCCTAGTTGTCAATCCTGGTGCAGCGTCTGGTGTGACTGATGAGGCCAATCCGAGAGTGGCAGTCCATCCCACACCGAGCACAAACGAAGTCCGATTCTGGTCTGTCTTCCTGGTTACCGGCTTTCCTTCTCTGTCTCTTTACCTCCGATTCCTTGGCAAGTGACTCCTCGAACTTGGAGAGACCTCGTTGAACAGACTGCCTCCAGGCTGAACGGTCTGCAGCCAGTGTCTCCCATATAGCAAGATCGACGTCCATGGCTTTCAGGTCCCTTTTGCATACGTCTTTGTACCGTAGCTGGGGCTTGCCTACTGGACGCTTTCCCTGCCTCAGCTCTCCATACAGGAGATCCTTGGGGATCCTGCCGTCGCCCATTCGCACAACGTGCCCGAGCCAGCGCATTCGTCTCTGTTTCAGCATTGTGTACATGCTGGTGATTCTTGCTCTCCCCAAGACGTTGCTGTTTGTCACCTTGTCCTGCCAGGTGATGTCCAAGATGTGTCTAAGGCAGCGCATGTGGTAGGCATTCAGCCGTCTTTCCTGACGGGCACGGAGTGTCCAAGACTCACTGCCATAAAGGAGAGTGCTCAGGACACAGGATCTGTAAACCTGAATCTTAGTATACTCAGTCAGCCTATTGTTGGCCCACACTCTCTTTGTCAGTTTGGACATGGTAGTAGATGCCTTACCGATGCGTTTGTTTAGCTCCGTATCAAGAGAGAGGGAGTCAGAGATTGTGGAGCCCAGGTACACGAAGTCGTGAACAACTTCCAGTTTGGAATCAGAGATGCCGATGTCAGGTGGGGAGTCCACTCCTTGTCCCATGACTTGTGTTTTCTTCAGACTGATGGTGAGTCCGAAAGCCTGAGAGGCCTCGCTGAAGCGGGTTATGAGCCGTTGGAGGTCTTCAGCTGAGTGGGCAGTGACTGCTGCGTCGTCGGCAAAGAGGAAGTCGCGCAGACACCTCAGCCGAACCTTTGTCTTGGCTCTCAGCCTGGCGAGGTTAAAGAGCTTCCCATCCGACCTGGTCCGGAGGTAAATGCCTTCCGTGACAGATCCGAAGGCGTGCCGCAGCATAACTGCGAAGAAAATCCCGAATAGGGTTGGAGCCAGTACGCAGCCCTGCTTTACTCCACTTCGGATGTCAAAGGCGCCTGATGTTAGGCCATCAAAGACCACGGTGCCCCTCATGTTCTCATGGAAAGATCTGATGATGCTGAGGAGCCTGGGTGGGCATCCGATCTTGGGGAGGATCTTGAACAGGCCATCCCTGCTGACGAGGTCGAAGGCCTTCGTCAGGTCTATGAAGGCTACAAAGAGTGGCTGCTTCTGTTCCCTGCATTTCTCCTGCAGTTGTCTGAGGGAAAAGACCATGTCGATGGTGGACCTGCCAGCTCTGAATCCACATTGTGATTCTGGATAAACTCTCTCTGCAAGTACTTGGAGCCTCTTCAATGCGACTCGAGCAAACAGCTTTCCGACAATACTGAGGAGGGAGATTCCACGGTAGTTGTTGCAGTCGCCCCTGTCACCTTTATTCTTATACAGTGTGACGATGTTGGCATCCCTCATGTCCTGTGGCACCTCTCCTTCTTCCCAGCAGAGGCAGAGAATTTCGTGCAGCTCCATGAGCAGGCTACCTCTGCAGCACTTCAAGGTCTCAGCAGGAATGCCATCTTTGCCAGGAGCTTTACCAGAAGCAAGGGAGTCTAGGGCATCGCTGAGTTCTTCCAGGGTCGGTTCACTGTCGAGCTCCATTAACACAGGCAGACACTCAATGACGCTCAGGGCATCTTCGGTGACCACATTGTCCCTGGCGTATAGCTCAGAGTAGTGCTCGACCCAGCGCTTCAGCTGCAGTGTCTGGTCCTGAATCACCTCGCCAGTGGCAGATTTCAGAGGAGCGGTCTTCCTCTGGATTGGGCCAAGGGCCTGCTTGATGCCGTCATACATTCCCCTTACATTGCCTGTATCCGCTGCAGTCTGTATCTGGGAGCAGAGCTGGAGCCAATAGTTGTTGGCACATCGCCTGGCGCTCTGCTGCACTTTGCAGCGGACGGCCCGAAGGATCTGTAAGTTGCGCCGACTTGGGCAGGCTTTGTAGGCTGCCAAGGCGTTTCTCTTCTCTTCGATTACAGGTGTCATCTCTTCCGAGTGAGCCTCGAACCAGTCTGCCGACCTGCTGGTCTTCTTGCCAAAGGTGGAAATGGCAGCGTTGAACACAGCGTCTCTGAAGTGCTCCCATCTTTTACAGGCAGTGACCCCAGCTGGGCCAGGAAGAGCTTCCGCGAGCACGTGTGCAAAATCTTCCACCTTGTCCTGGTTGCGGGTCTTGGTGGTGTCGATGCGAGGTCTGCCCGCCTTTTTCGAGTGATGAATCTTCTTTGGTTGCATCTTGACCCTGCTACATACCAGGGAGTGGTCGGTGTCACAGACAGCACTCTGGTAGCTACGCGTAATCTTGACGCTGGGTAGACTTGCACGCCTGGTAAGAATCAGGTCAAGCTGGTGCCAGTGCTTGGATCTGGGGTGTCTCCAAGATACTCGGTGTTGAGGCTTTGTGCCGAAGAACGTGTTGGTGACACAAAGACCATGAAGGCAGCAGAGTTCTAGCAGACGTTGCCCGTTCTCATTCATCCTTCCTATGCCGAATTGACCCAGGCAAGTGGGCCAAATGTTGTGCTCGGCACCCACTCTGGCGTTGCAGTCGCCGAGGATGAACAGTGGCTCCTTTACAGGGATTCTCGCTATGACTCTGTTGAGGTCATCGTAGAATTTTTCCTTTGCCTCTGCTGGAGAAGTCAGGGTTGGTGCATATGCACTAATTACATTGACTGGTCCTGTTTGGGAGTACAGTTGCAGAGACAGAATTCGTTCGGTTTCCCCCATCGGTGGCATAATGTGTCCCAACAGTGCATTCCTGACGGCAAATCCCACACCATGTTCTCTGGTCTCATCTGGAGGTTTTCCTTGCCAGAAGAAAGAGAAGGTCCTCTCTCTCACAGATCCTGATCCTGGGAGCCTGGTCTCTTGGAGAGCAACAATATCCATCTGCAGCTTGCTCAGCTCCCTATCGATGATTGCTGTTTTTCGGGCGTCATTGATTTCTTGCAGGTCGTCAGAGAAACCTGGTGTCAGTGTCCTGACGTTCCATGTGCCCAGCTTTAGGGCAGTTGATATTTTCTTCTTTGGTTTGGTATTGCTTGGTGCAAAGTTGTCGGGCCGCTTGTCAGTTTTCACCCTAAACCCCACGCACCCAGTGAGGTTAACGGACCGTGGCGAGGCAACACCTTATTGGCTGGGGTTTGCCCAGCTTGAGGCGGGCGGTAGCTGCCCAGTGGGGCGCGATGACCCCTCCCACCGTCGGAAGCAACCCCTGGCGTCACACTCTTCGCCAATCGAGCAGAAGACTTAAAACCGGTAGACTGTCGCTTCCCGTGTTGGTTCGACGCTGTGAGGCGAAGCTGGAGTGTCCTCTCCAGGGCGCAAAGCCTGGGTAGGTAGATATGGAGGAGAAGCTGTTCTCTGAGTGAACTGGGTAATGACTATATAATTAATACACTCACCATCACTGGGTAATGACAACACCAACATTAATACACTAGTAATGAAAATATCTTGATTAATACATTCACAATCACTGGATATTGACATCAACATGATAAACACACACACTGGTAGTACAGTAAGAATAAAATTGTCCTTACCATCATTAATGGGCAAGAGTTGTGTTGGCTATCGTCCTGGGTAGCCGAGCAGAGACTGGAAGCAGTATTACCTATTAAGGCAAAATAAAACTAATTTAAGGTTTCTATGACTAAATTTTTCCCACCAAAACATAGTAAATGTTTAGAAAAATTAAATAATTTTTTTTAGGTATTGTGCTTTGAGCAAAAGTAAGGAGGGCTGGGCAGGAGTAAGGAGGGTGGGCAGGAGTAAGGAGGGTGGGCAGGAGTAAGGAGGGTGGGCAGGAGTGGGGAGGATGGGCAGGAATAAGGAGGGTGGCCAGGAATAAGGAGGGTGGGCAAGAGTAAGGAGGGTGGGCAGAAATAAGGAGGGTGGGCAGGAATAAAGAGGGTGGGCAGGAGTAAGGAGGGTGGGCTGGAGAAAGGGGGGTAGCCAGGAGTAATGAGGGTGGGCAGGAGTACGGAGAGTGGGCAGGAGTAAGGAAGGTGGGCTGGAGTAAGGAAGGTGGGCTGGAGTAAGGAAGGTAGGCTGGAATAAGGAGGGTGGGCAGGAGTAAGGAGGGTGGGCAGGAGTATGGAGAGTGGGCAGGAGTATGGAGAGTGGGCAGGAGTAAGGAAGGTGGGCTGGAGTAAGGAAGGTGGGCTGGAATAAGGAGGGTGGGCAGGAGTAAGGAGGGTGGGCAGCAATAAGGAGGGTGGGCAGGAGTAAGGAGGGTGGGCAGGAGTATGGAGAGTGGGCAGGAGTATGGAGAGTGGGCAGGAGTATGGAGAGTGGGCAGGAGTAAGGAAGGTGGGCTGGAGTAAGGAAGGTGGGCTGGAGTAAGGAAGGTGGGCTGGAATAAGGAGGGTGGGCAGGAGTAAGGAGGGTGGGCAGCAATAACGAGGGTGGGCAGGAGTAAGGAGGGTGGGCAGGAGTAAGGAGGGTGGGCAGGAGTAAGGAGGGTGGGCAGGAAAGGGGAAGTGGGTATGGGCGGGTTCTCGGCTGCCTCCCCTCCCTCTCTAACAGCCTACGTAATACAAACCACGTGCATTAACCTTAAAGCTGCTACAGCCTGGGCTGTAAAAGCTGGGGCTGGGCAAAAAATATTTGAATTATGTGAAAATTAATATTAAATGTTATACAAATCTCCAACTTATTGGCTCAAGCATCATGAAAGTTTCATCCCAATATTTTCAGAAATGTATATAAAAAAAAAATTAAAAAGGAGAACAGCTCCATTTAACTGGAACTGAGGGATAATGCAGTAATAAAGAGATGCAAGCACTTGTCCGATGTACAAAGAAGAATAGTAGCAAGAAGTATCCACAAAGTGGATATGAAGCTGGTGCCTGTATAGCATTGCTGAAAAATACATAATAATACCAATAATAATGAGTATGTTATCATGCTCTATTTGTTATATATCATAAAACCAGCGTTGAATGTAATGAAACGTCATTTTCTGGGTGAGACCCGGAGGCTCCCCGGAGCTTTAACGGCTGATATGCTAATGTCAGACTTTGGCATCAGTCATGTGTATGGAGTTCTAGGGCCTACCGGGGACCACGGCCAGAACCTGGCCCCCTCAGAGAGGCAAGGGGAGCAATGGCCTATAGAAACCCTCGTGTGGTAGGAAGCATTCTATGTCTGCCATCGACCGGGTCAAGCATCTAGAAAGGTAAGCATTCCAAAACAAACCCCTGTTCTAGTGAAAATTGCTACCTAAAGCCTAACTAGTGGATAGAACTCTTCAACAGAAAACAAGGAAACTAGTATGACGTCATACGTCACCACGCCGCTGTCTGTGCAGCTCCCCCCTCCCCGGGAGGGGGAAGGGGGAGCCCCAAACCTCCCACGCCGGCTATCCACCCATCAGTTCTGAGGCTGGATGTCAAAACACGCGAAAAACCGCCGACCGGAGGGAGGGAGGGTTGCCGGGGAGCCTCCGGGTCTCACCCAGAAAATGGCGTTTCATTACATTCAACGCTGGTTTTCTGGGGGGAGCCCCGTCGGCTCCCCGGAGCTAACTACCCACAGAGGAAGGTCAAAGGGACAGAACCGGGAGGCGGACACCACGCACCCCCACGGAAACGAGACAACCGGCAGCAAACGCTAACCCAAGGAGCCACAGCCCCAAAAAGTCCCGGGAACAACACGAGAACAACGAGCAGCAAGGCCCCCGCACGAACACCAAAAATCCATGCCCGAAAGACCGCAAGGCCACGTCGCCCAGACGGCAGCAAGAGCAGCGAAGCCACGAACGCCACAGGCATGAGGGAAGAACACAGGCAGCTTAGCCGCAAGAACACGGCTGACCACCCGGGACACCATCACCCGCGAACCGGGAAGAACAGAACCGGATCAACGCAAAACGCGCTCCGGACCCAAACGCCGTGGCACTCAAACAACAGCGGAGGGCCGCCACTGAACACAAAACACGACACACCCCCGGCCCGACCAATGAAGCACCAACAAACCCTGGACCCCTCCAGAACGTAGCAGCCCCACCCCGCACCAGAAAAGATGGAGACTGCTGCCATCAAACAACCAAAACACTAAAACCGAAGGAGCAAGAAAACTCAGCGACTTGACCCCCAGAGGCAAAGGCCAAAAGGAAAGAGCCGACGAAAAAACACACCGGAACCGAAGGGGCACTACCAACCGAGGAGAAGACAGAGCACGCTGACCAGAGACCAGGATGGTGCAAGCGGCGCACGAACAGGCCGGATGTGAAACGACGCAAAAGACAGCTTACTAATGGTGCAGAAGCAACACCAAGACCGAAAGCAAGCTGAAGCGACTCCGCCAGCGCCGCACGAAAAGAGGGGACAGTATGTGGCAAGACGACAGCCCCCAACCCCCACCAGAAAACCAAGCCGAGAGTAAACCAAGCTAACAAGAGTAACCACCTAAGAAGGGACAGGAAAATGAAGGACCGCCAAAATACCCCATACTGCCGCCAAGAGAAGCACGCAGGTGGGACACCTACCACAAAGCCACCCGACCACCAACCGGAGGCGAGACCGCGAGGCAGAACATAAGCAGCCCCGACAAGGCCCCTCCGAGACCAGGAAAAGGCGGAGCCGTGGGAAGATCTCGGGCGCGACCACCGAAACCCAGGCGGCACAAGGAGATGGAACGTCTGCCGAACAGAAAAACTCCCCAAAGCATGCCAGCCCGCCAGGAGTTCAGAAACGACGGTTCCGACGTGAGACATCGCAAGACCCCTCCAAAAAAAAAAAAAAAAAAACGGCAGGGCAAGCTAGGAAACCAAAGAAGGCGGAAGGGTCGCCACCAGAACAGTACCCGAACCAAGGGGTACGAACAACTGCAATAGACCGAGGCAAAGAAGCACATCACAGGACATAGGCTGAAAAACGCCCAAGAACACACGCAGAACACCCCTGCTGCAGAGGAGGCAGGAAGAAAGAGCAGAAGCACAAAAACCCCAGGAAAACAACCAGGGGTGGACAATCAGGCAGGGACAGAAAACCCCCACGCAATCCCCAGGCACAAAACAGCATCAAAGTGCCACACCACAACCGGACACAGGAACAAGGACACGCCACCGTGAAACACGGTACCAATGCACACGTGCAGCTGCAGCAACAGGTACCACCGCAACATGCAACATGTAAATAGCAACTCCCTTCTGCAAAGGCAGAGAAACGGAGCAGGCAGACCCCAGACAGGGCCAACGGAGACACGACAAAACCCAGCAGGCCCAGAAATCTGCACCAGGCGACCGACGGCAGAGAAACCCCGCTCGATACCTGCTGGATGGGGTACTGGGAGCTCTTTTACACCCCAAGCCCGGCCCAAGGCCAGGCTAGACCGGCCAGAGGGTGGCCCACCAGGCAGCTGCTAGGAGCGGCCTACCGGCCCACATACCCCCACAACCAGGATGGGCTGGAACTGCTATACGAAAACAGGCTAGTGTGCCCTGGAAGTCCACGATCGAACCAGCAAGAAGGCTTATGCTCGCAAGTAGGTCGCGTAACAAGCACAGACCTCTGATGGTAATACAGTGTTCCCCAAATGTGCCAATAGCACCACTGCACTCCACTGGTACTATCCCGCAAGTTCTACCAGATAGGTGGGACCCAAGGGCCAGAGCTCAAACCCTGCAAGCACAGCCAGGAGCCTTACCAGGTGGGTACAGAACCAACCCTACAACCCCCCACCTCACAACATGAAAAAAGGTGGGTCCCCTGAATGACTCCAGCATGGGTTGGACATGCACATGAGGGGGACAGGAAGGGTTGAAAAAGGGACAGTCACTGGTGTGCGAACGGTCTCAGTCGTACAAAAATATACCTAAATAAAGACAGGTATATAAACAACACCGCATCCAGCGCCCGGCCAAAAGACGCCAAACCGCAGAAACTCACCTGGCGAATTGTGGCATGAACTTGACATGACTCAACCGTGCCCAGAAGAACCTGGGAGCACCGCCAGGTGAAGACGCCAGAGCCGGACCCTGCCGGACCCGCAGGAGAGCAGGGAGAGGCGAAGGAGGCGGCCCACACCCATGACACAGGGAAAACCGCGGCGTCCTCCCCACAACTGGGAACCAGGACACCCCCGGAGCGAAGGATCACATACCGCAGCCAGGGGAAGAACGAGAGGCGAAGCACTGTAGCAAAAAGGACGCAAAACACCAGCACTGAAACACCGCCCAGACCAAAACAAACTCCACGGCGCATGCACATGACACGCTGGCCGAACCGCACAACCCTCACTGCGGGAAGGCGCCAACCAGGACTACTGCACTAGAAAAGTAGCCAAAAGAGGAAGCAGGAACAATAAAACCGGCCAAAGAAGCAAAGAGCCCAAAAAGGAACCCAACCGGGCGACAAGTAGCCCGACCGGGCGACAAGTAGCCCGACCGGGCGACAAGTAGCCCGACAGGGCGACAAGTAGCCCGACAGGGCGACAAGTAGCCCGACAGGGCGACAAGTAGCCCGACAGGGCGACAAGTAGCCCGACAGGGCGACAAGTAGCCCGACAGGGCGACAAGTAGCCCGACAGGGCGACAAGTAGCCCGACAGAGCGACAAGTAGCCCGACAGAGCGACAAGTAGCCCAACAGAGCGACAAGTAGCTCAACCGGCTCACAAGTAGCTCAACCGGCTCACAAGTAGCCCAACCAGCTCACAAGTAGCCCAAAACAGCGACAAGGACGAGGAGCCGACAGACGTTCCAATAATGCAGGAAGTAGCGAAAAACCTTCCCGAACCCTCGAAAACACAGAAGCCAACACTAGTCCCGAAGGCATACAAAGGCGCAGGCGCACCTGAGATCAGAAGTCACGTAGAACCCCATCGAACGGGGAAACATGACGAAAACACCGTCCCAAAAAAGGGTGGGAGGAAACATCCACCCACAGGACGGAACCAACCGACTCAAAGGCCAAGGAACCGAGCCCGGGGAGGGGCCAACGCCCAACAGCACGTACGGCGAGTGGGGAGGAAAGACCCCACTCCGCGTAACCACAAGCCCCGCCTAGGGGGATAAAAAAAACCCACGGGGTCGAACGGGGCAAAGGCCCCTCAAGTCAGCCCCTCCCCAGCCCCGGGAACCTACACGACAGGCCCCGGGGCCGAGCCGTTCCCCCAAAGCCCCGGCCGTACCAGAAAAGCGGGGCAGCCGTGAAAACACTAAGGAAGGGAGCCCACTGGCAGACTCATACAACACGGCTGGAGGAACAGGCTCAAATGCCCCTGTCACTACTCCGGAAGGGGAATTCCCCGAGACTGCCCAAGTCTCAACACCATCAAAAACCCCGCCCCGAACCTACAGACGGTAAGGAACCGGATGCAGGCAGGAAGGGTGATCCACGGGAAAGACAAGGGGGCGTGGATGGAACCGAAGCAACCAACACCCCCAAGTCCCAAAACGAACTACAACGGGGCAGCCCCGGGGCTCCCGGGAAGGAAACCACGAGAACGTTGCCACCACCAAGGCTCAAGTGCAACGCCCCTGCTGCCCGCACCCGCTTTGTCAGCACAACTGGGTAACCGAGCCACAACGAGCAACCAAACTCGCAGGACTCCGGGTCGAAGGTGTCACCGACCCCACAGGCAGCAGACGGAGGCAAAACAGAGTCACCCAGAGACAAAGGGTGAGAGCAACCCTCAAACTCGCTGGAAGCGAGGGGGGGACTCTGGGGTCACATCCATCGGACCCGCGCGCCCCCAGGGGTTTCCCAGGGTCCCGAGCGTTTACTATAAAAGGACTCGCGCTCAGGTAATCACTGCTAACCGGCACCCAAAGCTACCAAACAACTTTCTAAGAGCTGAACCCCCGGGACGTGTACACTCACGGGGACCTAGCAGGGGGTACCACCAGAAAATACTCAGAATACAAGGGACACAAGGGGCAAGAACGAAGGCAGACCCCCCCCCCCCTTCACCAGGTAGATAAACAAAAAGAAAAAGAAAACCCCGCAACAGGACAGCGTACCCAAGCGGAACAGAGCCGGCCGCTATGATTGGTAAAGACAAGCTGCACAGTATCCTGCGCCCCACCAGTGCAAAAACTGCCCCTTACTCTAAGGCGAACAAGGGAGACAGAACACCCAAGCACACAAAGAGCGGCCGAAAACCAAGCAGTAAACGGCCAAGCAGGGGCAGGACCCAAGAAACTTGTGGAAGGCGGCCCCAAGCCCCAAGGGCAGTACTTACAGGGCACCTAGGGAAGGGAACCCTAGGCGCATGCAGCCCGAGTACTGGAGAATCACTCCCGGCTCACGCACCACCTAGAAAACAGACACCACACTCTAGGTACAGCGCTGAAACAACCACTGGAGCCGGAGCACATAACCGGTGGCTATAGCATCAGCCGAAGAACTGATGGGTGGATAGCCGGCGTGGAAGGTTTGGGGCTCCCCCTTCCCCCTCCCGGGGAGGGGGGAGCTGCGCAGACAGCGGCGCAGCGACATATGACGTCATACTAGTTTCCTTGTTTTCTGTTGAGTTCTATCCACTAGTTCGGCTTTAGGTAGCAATTTTCACCAGAATAGGGGTTTGCTTTGGAATGCTTACCTTTCTGGATGCTTGACCCGGTCGATGGCAGACATAGAATGCTTCCTACCATACGGGGGTTTCTATAGGCCATTGCTCCCCTTGCCTCTCTGAGGGGGCCAGGTTCTGGCCGTGGTCCCCAGTAGGCCCTAGAACTCCATACACATGACTGATGCCAAAGTCTGACATTAGCATATCAGCCGGTAAAGCTCTGGGGAGCCGACGGGGCTCCCCCCAGAAAAATGCATTGCCTAATGTTAATATCTGTTACTTTTACCAATGTCCATTTTTGTTGTTGTCTCCTTTGTTTATTATCTGATTTTGTTGTAACTTCTACATCCTGGAGAGTGCATACCCATCCCCTAACTATGTCAAGATAGAATGAAATTGGGACTGAATTTTTTGACAGTTTTTCAGATTTCAAATTCTATTTTCTTTGTATCTTTAGGTGGTTTTGATGATTAGGGACCAGATTAGGGCTTTATAACTTTTATACAGAATACATTTTTATCCCCTAAATCCCTAGTTAATCCCTATATTTTATTTCTTTGGGAGGGGGGTATTTTTTCTTGACCTCATTACAACACATATTGACCTAAAAGTTTCACATATTCGAGAACGAATGCCAAACAACCTTTAATAAAACATATAAGTAAATTAATGAATAAGAACTAAATTATTCATTGTCGATAACTTCAACTTCAATTATCTCTAAAACTAGAGTTTCAACTTTAGAGTCAGTTTTAAAAAATCCAGTTTCTGACCAATTCTCACCATTTTTACAAAAAATGTGCACAGCTGTCTCTTTTACAATCCTATTACAATGGATTTTTCCCACACCCTAAATGTTTGGAGTTATCAATTTTTTTCTAAGTGTGGCATATACAGTAATTCAAAAGCCACATTGACAATTTTTTTTAAAGTAAATTAAACTGAAAACATACATTCTAAATCTATGAAAATGAAGATCATATACTATTCTGAGAGCATAATAACACCAAAGGAATAATTAGTGATAGTTTATATTTTTGCAGCTAATTTTAAAATCTGATGTTCTCAATATTCAATTTTATAATTATTTTTTATTTTCTTATCTTTTAAGTTACGTTTGTGATCATTTAGACAAAGTTGCAGGATTTGCTAGTATGCACAAAAAAATGGAAAGCATTAGAGCAAATTTGAGAAACTGAACTTTGCCATCAGGTCCTGTCGTATATGCTACCGAAATATGGTGTATATGGTCCCAGAACACTATGCGTGCTAGTGGCTTTACAAGAATGATAATTTAACTTAATTTCTAAATTCTCTGTTAACCCCCCAATATATCTTCTTGTAAATAAATAAATAAATATGTATGCCATGCACAGCGTAAAGGTTAATACAGAACTGTACTGTATAAAACTTCAAACTAACAATAATAATATTTTAAATAAAACAATTTGTAAGTTAATTCTATTAGAAATGCAGCTGAAAGACTTGCTGTGAAGTTAAACATAGACAATTTCAAGGCTAGCACTGAATAGTATGTCGATTTAAAGAGAGGCAATGCATCATTAACAAGAAAATTTGTGGCGAGGCATTAAGTGCAGATGTTGGAAGTGCTAATCCATATAAGCATAAACTTTCTGAGCACATGATATCTAATAATCTAAGCTGATTTTAAGTGTACAAAACAGATGAAACAGGCTTTAACTGAAAGATATGTATATAATAAGATATATGATATTTAACTGAAACTATATATTATGAAAGATATTGTAATGAAGCTCACAACAAAGAAACAAACTAAGATTCAAAAGTTTTTGGTATGGTTTCACAGTAGACCTACAGGACCAGCACCCAGCACTAGCAAGGACTCACCTTCCAAGGATGCTCAGGCAACTGGACCAGCACCCAGCACTAGCAAGGACTCACCTTCCGAGGATGCCCAGGCAACTGGACCAGCACCCAGCACTAGCAAGGACTCACCTTCCAAGGATGTCCAGGCAACTGGACCAGCACCCAGCACTAGCAAGGACTTACCTTCCAAGGATGCTTAGGCAACTGGACCAGCACCCAGCACTAGCAAGGACTCACCTTCCAAGGATGCTTAGGCAACTGGACCAGCACCCAGCACTAGCAGGGACTCACCTTCCAAGGATGTCCAGGCCACTAGACCAGCACCCAGCACTAGCCATAACTTACCTGGGAGTACCAATTGAGCTGTACAGCACAGTTCTAATGACATTAAATGTACAAAGTGTAGTTTATATGATATAAGTGTACTGCAGTACTGTGATTCTAGTGATACCTGGTTGATGGGGTTCTGGGAGTTCTTCTACTCCCCAAACCCGGCCCGAGGCCAGGCTTGACTTGTGAGAGTTTGGTCCACCAGGCTGTTGCTTGCAGCGGCCCACATACCCACCACAGCCCGGTTGGTCCGGCACTCCTTGGAGGAATAAATCTAGTTTCCTCTTGAAAATGTCCACGGTTGTTCCGGCAATATTTCTTATGCTTGCTGGTCTGTACTTTATGTACAGACTGTAGTGTATAATGTACATTTGTTAGAAAAGTTACTGTTCTTTAAACAATTTATATTCATATGTGTGGCACTCTCAGGATATTAAATCTAACAAAGTTTGCACTACACAACTCAACTGGTAGGGTAAGTACAGTACTGTAACGTGCAATATCAATTTATTTCATTGCAATACAAATTCTTTATTATTTAAATTTTTCATAAGGCAAATGTGGACTGGCATATGTATTAATGTGATTGTATTTTTTTTGGGGGGGGGGAGGGGGGGAGAGGGGGTTGCTGGGGCCGAACGGGTGGAATGAATTCCACACTGGAATGAATTGGCTATGCCCCATATAGTTCATTCAAGCAAGTACACACATTTAATTCTACATTTACTGTCTACATTTAATGTCATCTAATTTCATGCATTTCTTTGATAAAGTGTTTACTCGTGTCCTTTATGATCTTGGTTATTTGAAACTGTTGGCCAAATTAACCTTAAATTATAGTATGTTACTCTATGTTCTGATATGTTCAAAGAAAATGTTATGAGCAGTTCACTTGCTTTTCTAAATTACACCTTGTATTTCCATTCTATAATTAATGTAAATAAACTACTGTACTGTTGCTAGAACTACTGACTCCATAATGTAATAGTCTATGCTTGTCATCCTTAAGTATCACCTTCTTTGTACTAATTTTGTATTTTCCTTGAACATTCTCATTTTGTTAGCTTACTTCTCTAATAGTATTAAGTGTTTTATCCCGTCACAACTTTAATTAAAAAAATTCTATATTATTATTAATTTTGCCCGAAACGCTTTGCGTAATAGTGGCTTCATTAGTATGTGTAACTTCTGTCCCTTCAATTGAACAATATTCTTATGTTCTTTGTACACACAATCTTTTGAATAAATAATATTATTATTAATATTATTATTATTATTATTTACACAGAAAATCACACTAAAGTGATATACATCAATGAGAAAATTCCCTCGGGCTGTGAGATGATGCAAACCTGCAATGTTTGCATTACCTCACAGCCTCAGTGGATTGTTCATTGATGTATATCACCTTAGTGTGATTTTCTGTGTATCCGAAGTTGTGCATACAATGTTGAACTACAGTACTTTATCCTTCACCTGAGTGCTTGGGGTCTTACATAAAACTTGGACTGGCTTCAGGACTGTGATATCAGGATATCACAGACTTCCTGTGATATCAGTAGAAATCCGATTGTAAGAAAGTCAGTGGTGGTACAGTAGTAGAGTATGCAGCTGGCAATGCCTTGGTCATGGGTTTGCAACACTACACAGTCCCAGTGAAATTTCTCATTATTATTATTATTATAAAAGTTATCATTATTCGATAGGCCAATGTCCACACCCCAACAATGCCAGGCACATAATTTACCCCAACAATTCCACTGGCCATCGTCCACACCTCTAACAATTCCATAGTCTTATTTTCATACCCCAACATTTTTGTTGAAGAAAAAAAACTGCTGTTTGTTGACCAACTTGTATATTGGCTATTTTCTACCATGTTCCCCCCCTTTTTTCATCTTTTATTATTTTTATTTTTTCTTTCAATGCATTTATACTTTAAGCTTAATTACTATTAAGCTTTAGTCTAAGTGTTTTTTTTTCCCCACCTCACCTTGCCCGAAACACTATGCGTACTAGTGGCTTTAGGTATTGTATGTACTACCTCCATCTTTAAATCAAACAGAATGTTTGTACTGTAATTCTGCAACTATGTATGTACTTTTCCTAAATAAATTTTTATTATTTTTATTATTAACAATTGTATGTTGGGGGTGTAAGACAATGTTGGAGCAGACAATGGTGGAGCAGAAAGCTCAGTACTCACTTTCCCCCTTCAGAGCAGGAGAGATTGCTGAAATAGAGGGAATACAGAGAACATATACGGCACGCATCGTTGAGATAAAACACCTAAATTATTGGGATCGTCTCAAAGCTCTCCGAATGTACTCTCTAGAAAGGAGACGAGAGAGATACCAAATAATATACACATGGAAAATACTGGAGGGCCAGGTCCCAAATCTACACAGTAAAATAACAACGTACTGGAGTGAATGATATGGAAGAAAATGCAGGATTGAACCAGTGAACAGCAGAGGTGCCATAGGCACAATCAGAGAACTGTAGAGGTGACCCACGTGTTACAACAATAGTACAGTAATTCACCTGGAACTGTCGTCGTAGGGAGAGGAAGGGCTGGTAGGGTAGGTGGAGCAAGTCTAGGCTCCTCAGGAAGGGTAGGACAGAGGGAATCAATGCCTCTTAGGGGTCCTATGGGCACATATCCTAAGTGCCAGTGGTGCCGGGCAGGCGTCGTCCGCGTTGGGTCACATGCAGTTCAAATCTGGCCCACTCGGCCTGCGCGGGTAGGCTGTGCGCCGTCGCCGTCCACCAATCAGGGCACAGCCCTGCCTATACTGTAAAATGTCTCCTTTGGCGGGCACTTTGAATGTGGTTCCCTCTACACTCCTCCCGTCCCTATAGAACAATGGGTATATTGGAGGAAAAATGTTTCACTATATATAACATGTCTTTTTGTAAAAAGTCTGGTTTCATGAATGGGTCCTATTACAATAATTACCCGTATTATCTTTGCACTGTACACGAACATTACAATTATTACCCGTATTATCTTTGCACTATACACGAACATTACAATTATTACCCGTATTATCTTTGCACTGTACACGAACATTACAATTATTACCCGTATTATCTTTGCACTATACACGAACATTACAATTATTACCCGTATTATCTTTGCACTATGCACAAACTGTTTCAACATTGCATACACTACACTATTCTCTTTCCTTTTTTCTTTTTTTTCTTTTCAGCTTCACTCTTAGGAATTTACTCTGTCCTAACAATATTCCTCGCACCAAAGCGCTGCTCCTTGAATGTGAGTCCTTTGACAGAGCAACCTCTTCCCACATCTCACCCCCAGGATCCCAAGGGAAAGCAATTGGATCTATGCCTTCCAAGAACTGACCAAATGCTAGTTCATTCTTTATTTTCTTCTGAGCCCTCCTTTCCACATTGTGTCTTAACGGGCCCCACTTCCTGTGAGAATTTTGCTTTGCTTCCTGATCCAGACCTGTTTGTTCAGTAGTGGCATGGTCCCGAATTGCCACTTTTGTCCTGCATTGGATTCCTGAAGGAGCCTCACTTGACGAGTTCTCACTTAGCATAACCAAACTCTGCTGGTTGTATGTGTCTGATGTGCTAATGTCCATGTCCCCCCTGTCAGTGTGAGCCGAGATGTCTTCCACACCTCTAGACAATATCTGGTCAGCATCTTGCTCCGATGCCCCTCCTTGGCCTGTTATGCACTGGGTCGGATTTAGGCCGAATGAGCCGACCCGGCAGCGTTTAAAGACGAATTCTGGTCCTTAAATGAAACATGTGGCCTGTTGCCCGAGGTGTCCCTGTGCTGGCGGACTGCTTCCTCATCCCTTTCGGATTCCTCACAGTCCCGAGCAAAATGACCCTCTTTCCCAC
Organism: Procambarus clarkii; assembly: GCF_040958095.1. Classification (NCBI taxonomy): domain Eukaryota; kingdom Metazoa; phylum Arthropoda; class Malacostraca; order Decapoda; family Cambaridae; genus Procambarus; species Procambarus clarkii. The sequence continues at coordinate 32,005,942 of NC_091186.1, read as the reverse complement.
ACCTGTAGCACTGAACAGGTCGCCTAGGGGATGGGCTACGGCGATGCTGTGGTGACATAAGAGCAACTGTAAGGTGCCTCAAACTCTCACACACCTGGTCCAATCTCCCGTTGGTCTCTGAGATACCTGCTACCAAGGTGTCCAACTTCGCCTCCACGCCCCTGGAAGATAAAGGATGCGAGCCCGCACTCGATGGTAGGCAAGTGTTGATTCCAAAACCTGAAGAGCTGGTAGCCGGTGACGTGCCTGGGGAGCTGGGAAGGGCGAGTGTCGAGCGCCGAGAAGCGTCATTACTCCTGGGTGGCCGCTCATACTGGGAGTACCTTCCCACTGCATTCACTCGCACTGCTGGACCTTGGGGCACTCGGTGATGGGAGTCGTATCCTTTGGAACCTGAGGAACCGTGGATCGCTATGGCATTGTGCTGGAAGGTTTGGGCCCGATCAGTAGCCTCCTCCATGGAGGAGTTCCTCGCATTGGAAATGTATCCTGCCAGACTCTTATCCTGTAATCCCTGGCCAAATCTCATTACTGCGATTTGTTCCACTTCCCATCGTGGCACATGTTTGTAGGCCCGATGAGCCAAGTTATGGGCCCTATCTGCCCAATCAGCGATATCCTCTTCTGGTTCCTGCTGAGCCTGGTTAAACTTCATCATGGCTACATCCAGAACTTCCCTATCGCCAAATCGCTTGATCATCTTATGCATCATGCGATTATAATCGATCGACGGTTCTCTGTCCAGTAAGTAATTGTAAAAATCACTTGCCTTACCCTTGAGGCACCACCCTAACTGTGTCAATAACGTAGGTCCGCTCCAGTCCTTTTCCGAGGCATAAGACGTGAAACGGCGGTAGAAGGTGGCCCAATCTGACTTCCCGTCATAGTCCAACGCCCGAGGTGGTGTGCGGAAGGTCTCTTTCTGTTGGCGATAACCTGTCCGCCTGCTACGGGATAGAGAGGCATCTGAATCGGAAGTCCGAGAGCTGTGTGACGAGTGTCGAGCTGTCCGTATCCTTGATCGAGCCGATCGATGGTGGGAGGGGCTCCCCTGCCGAGTACCTTGCCGGCCACTAGCCCTGGAGTAAGCTGGTGACTGAGGTCGGCGTCCACGTTGTCTGCCGCTGGCGGCACCCCTAGAGGAACGGCGGGTACCCGTTTCGCTGGACGAGGACGATGAACGACTTCCTGCCTCCTGACCTGAGGGCCCGGGGCCCTGTTGGGACGGGTCCACCTCAAACGATATAGCAGCCATCAACTCGGGTTTGGCCCGAAGGCGGTTGATATCATAAATGTTGTCCTCCGTGATCACGTGGCGATGCCGAAACTTGATAATGCGAGCGGCCAATTTATCTCCTACACCCGGTAGCAGCTGCAGCTCAGCAGCCGAAGCAGAGTTTATCTTGATTAGAGCCATTGTGCTGGTGTCGAAAGTTAAAGCTCCGATATATCGTGCCACACCTGGTAATAAGCCTTAGATCTGGGGCCAGGCACCTCACATGTATACAACAAAAAAAACACAGACACCAATGGCCACACTTAAGGTTCCAATGTTCAGAGATAGGGATAAATGTTCCACCAGGAAAAATAAGCACTGCACAGTCAATAATGTAAATGATGGGACCAGGTGGGTTTCAAGAAACATAAAACACTGCACACTTAATTGGTACCTAAATCCCTTGAGGCTTAGACAAAAACTGGGCACTTACTGCACTTGCAAAACTGGAAAATCTGATATGGCAGGCACTTTGAGGAACTTTAACAAGCAATGTGCCTGATTTTCATAAGCACTGGGCTGAGGGTTCTCAAAAACACTTTTTTCAGGTGAACGTGTGGAACTGTGTGCAGGGCGGATCACCATCCCCCTTAAATCTGGTATGAATACAAACTCACAGGCTTACTTAATGTATCTGTTCCCCTTGAGCCGTTACTTCTGTAGAAAGCCTAGAACAGGTTATGTCTAGCTAACAGTAGAAATGAGAAAGTAACAGACCTGTAGCAAGCACCCTGCAGAGCTGGGACCGGCGTCGCTGTAGTAAACACACTGGAGACGGATGCGCTCGGGAACGACAGCCTGAAATCCTCCGCGAGCGGATTCGTAAACAATACAGGTCGGGTATGCTCATGAACGGTGGCCCGTATGCCGTGTGAATGGTGGTACTCGTCTCCCCTTCTTCAAAGAACTTGGGGACCGCGGGAATCGGTGCTTGGGGGACAAGACAATAAAATGCAACAAATCTGGGGAAATAATCCGTATAAAACACTGATAACTGGAACTTATGGAGAATCTTGGGGGATTGCACGAGATGTGGAATAAAACATATGCACAAAAAAAAAAACGGGTTGAAATATCTTGGGCACCGCTATTGAACAACAAACCGAAGAACATCTATGGTGCAACCAAAGCCAGTAATTCGAGACTGGAAACGTTGAACACTATCTAAGACGTCTTGACTGAAGTCGGCAGAACGATGATGCAGATATCTTGGCGAGGTCCTCTTGATCACCGCGTGGGAACGTTTACTCACTGCGCCAATGTAGAGGTGACCCACGTGTTACAACAATAGTACAGTAATTCACCTGGAACTGTCGTCGTAGGGAGAGGAAGGGCTGGTAGGGTAGGTGGAGCAAGTCTAGGCTCCTCAGGAAGGGTAGGACAGAGGGAATCAATGCCTCCTAGGGGTCCTATGGGCACATATCCTAAGTGCCAGTGGTGCCGGGCAGGCGTCGTCCGCGTTGGGTCACATGCAGTTCAAATCTGGCCCACTCGGCCTGCGCGGGGCTGCTGCGCGGGTAGGCTGTGCGCCGTCGCCGTCCACCAATCAGGGCACAGCCCTGCCTATACTGTAAAATGTCTCCTTTGGCGGGCACTTTGAATGTGGTTCCCTCTACAGAACATAAGAACAAAGGCAACTGCAGACGGCCTATCGGCCCATACGAGGCAGCTCCTATCTATAACCACCCAATCCCACTCATTTACATGTCCAACCCACGCTTGAAACAATCGAGGGACCCCACCTCCACCACGTTACGCGGTAATTGGTTCCACAAATCAACAATCAACAACCCTGTTACCAAACCAGTATTTACCCAAATCTTTCCTAAATCTAAATTTATCCAATTTATACCCATTGTTTCGTGTTCTGTCTTGTGCTGATACTTTTCATACCCTATTAATATCCCCTTTGTTGTGTCCATTCATCCACTTGTAAACCTCTATCATATCACCCCTAACTCTTCGCTGTATAAACATCAGAGGTCCACGGTTGTTCAACGTTCTCCCAGTGACTATAAGAAATATTGCCGGAACAACCGTGGACATCTTCAAGAGAAAACTGGACTGTTTTCTAAGAGAAGTTCCGGATCAGCCAGGCTGTGGTGGGTATGTGGCCCTGCGGGCCGCTCCAAGCAACAGCCTGGTGGACCAAACTCTCACAAGTCGAGCCTTTCCTCGGGCCGGGCTTGGGAAGTAGAAGAACTCCCAGAACCCCATCAAGCAGGTAATGCACTCAAGTACTTACGGAGGATGACGAGAGTGCGAGGAACAAGGTGGTCAGGTGGAGCCAGTGACTCCTTCCTTCAACAGTTTTGTCTCTCCCTCGTGGTATATCCTCAATGTCTTCAGTGGTGTGGCCTCACCACACACTTACACTGCCACAAGTGTCCTGAGAGTACTGTGGGAGGGACAATTTGGCGGGTATTGTGGACCGAACCTCACGAGTCTTGGACGTCTATCCACCTTTGTTGTGATGACGTCACTCGCTCGCTCGCTTACTCGCCACGTCGCTCTTCCCATTTTCTTTGGTTACTGATCTTTGCCGACGTTTAATTTACTTGAGACACTAATATTGGTGGCCTCAACGAGGACAGGAAGTTGGCGGCTTGTCAAAGATCCTACCCATTTGCCTGGACGATCTTTTCTATCTGTATTTTAAAACCCAGTAGAGTTTTGGCGTTTACCTTACCTACTCTTTGGCGGGTAGGCTGTTCCACGGGTTTACCACCATACGGGTGAAAAAGCCTCTCCCGTTTTCTGTCCTACATTGTGGCTTGTTGAGCTTGAACCCGTTGCTCCTCGTTCGTGTTACATCTGACCTTTTGAAGAAAGTGTCCGGATCAACATCGTCCAAATTGTTGAGTATTTTAAGTGTTTCGATGAGCTCCGCACTGTCATGCCTGGTTTACTGTGTTGTTTGGCCAGTGGCCCTCAACCCTTCCTGATACGAGAGATGACTAAGCTCTGGTATGATTTTTGTTGCCCGGTGTTGCATCTTCTCCAGAGCAGCTATGTCTTTCTGAAGATAAGGTCTCAATGCCTGTATGCAAAAATCCAGGTGGGGGCGCACCAGAGACTTATACAATTGAAGGACTACTTTAATTTCCTTGAAGGTAAAGGCACGCTTGATTATTCCCAAGGTTTGGTTCGCTTTTTTTTACTGCCGCTCCCACTTGTTGTGCAACTTTTAGTGAATGATGGATTCTGATTCCAATGTCGCATTCTTCATCTATCTGTTGTAAGGTAAAGCTGGCAATTTGGTAGTTGTGACGTGGAATGTTATGCCCTACAGGCAAGGTCTTGCATTTATCGACATTAAAGAGCATTTGCCAGTCATCTGACCATTGGTGGAGTTCATGTAGATCTCTTTGTAAGGTCTCAATATCACTTTCACTTCCTTCTTTATCATAGATCTTAGTGTCATCTGCAAATGTGTCATCTGCCCAACATTCCATCTCCCAGGATGAACAGGACCAGCAAAAGCTGCTTAATTGACTCTGTTATTGTGTCGTCCCAAAATATTCCTGTGGAACGTGAAGGTGAAAAGTGTATTGAAATAGTTCATGCTCTCATAAAAGACGAATTGCGTGTCACTCTAAATAAAACCGACATTATTGCTGCCTACAGAGTAGGCAAAAAGAATCTATCAGGTCTAAACGAGCGAAAAATTCGCCTCAAGCTAGCTTCCCAGTCCATAAAATCACATCTTGTCCGGAGAGCTGCATCCCAACGACAGGGAATCTACATCAACGAGTGCTTGACTAGAAAAAGACAGCAACTCCTCCACCGCCTGCGTCAAATCCGTCATCAAAACCCAGCTGCGATTCATCAGTGCTTCGTTAGAGATGGCGTGATTAAAGTGAGAAAGACCTCAGGAGGTAAAATGTTTACAATTGCTAATGAGGATAACCTCAACACTTTCCTCTCCCAATGTGGTTTGTCTCACCTTATTATCCCTCTCATTGAGTCAACATAATTAACCCCCTTGTCACCTAGTGCGGGCTACGTATCCTAAGTCTCTTTGTTACACTTTTTTAAAGTAAATTTTAATTTAATTTATATTAGTCATATATTGGACTTAGTTAATTGAGTGCATTGACATTTTCTTTAGTTCTTATTAATTTTAGGATCATAACTAAACTATTTATAGTTAATAATCATTAGATTAAACTTGCCTATGTTTATTATTCAACTTTTTCTTTGCTTTCATTTATTACCTAGGTTGCCTAGCCTCGCCATACTCCCTTACTCCATTGTACCCCTGGCTTTGCCTGTGTCTCAAAATGCAAATTATTACTTACAGTTTACCTGAGAGTACTTGTTAGCAATCTACCTCAATTTTCTTTTTTTTTGTTCATTTTGTGTTTGTCTTGTATAGGTCTTGTTTATTTTTTAATTTTCCCCCTTTTATATCAAAATTTTGTTTTGTAATTGCCATTCTTGCCTTGTTTTCCTATAACCAGCCTTCTTATGCAAACAAGTATAGACCCAGAACTAAACCTCTTATACACTATCTTTGACAATCATCACTTTAATGATCAAAATTGCAGATATTTTACAGCACATGATGTAAACAATGTATTAACACATAATCACAATATCTCTGTAATTACCTTGAATGTAAGATCACTTAGCAAACACTTCGATGATGTTAATGCCTTGATTGAAACTATTAACAACAAATTCTCTTTTATTATACTTACTGAAACGTGGTTAAAAGAGGATAGGATACTACTCAATTCTTTAACATGCCTAACTACTCGGCAATTCACAACTGTCGACCAATTTAGAGAGGTGGTGGTACTGCTCTTTACTACCACCAAGAACTAACATGCTTAAGGGGCCATGGTACCAGGATATAAAAAATTGTTGTAGGGTATTCATAATTTATTATCCTGATACATGTGAAAGGTGCTGCACCTAGGCCAAGTTTCAGCATCTCAGCCTAAATAGAAACGGAGAAAAAAAAAATTGAATTTTTCAACCATGTTCAATTGATTTCACAGCCCACAATTGTGAACCAAAATCAATTCTACGACACTCACCTATGACGTTACTATATAATAAAGATTATTATGTCACATCTTTATCCCAGATGTATTTAGTGCAATAATACAGATTTTTAAAAGTTTCCCAAAAACGTATGCAACAAAATGAAGTGTATCATTATTTATAAAATCAATAAATCTACGTAGATAAGAATAATGACGTAATTGTTTAGAGGCGTAAACTCTACATATAATGTGCAAGTTTCATGTAAATTGAATAATAAATAAAGGCTGTGAAACGAGATCTAGTTGTAAAAGTTGGAGTTGCATAGCGCGCGCGACAAGTTACTCTACCCGCGGTCATGCGTGATTTACGCATTGCGGCCAGCTAGTACCTTCTATGGAGAGCTCGCATGCATCTAGCTTTCGATGCTTGTCTCTTGTTTGTTTGGTAAGTCATATTGCAGTACAAATAACAATAATAGCATGAGTTCTGGGAGATAGTGTGAGAGTGCGTCAGCGATACAACCACCCCCCACGAGAGACACAGAGTCACTGATGGGGCTGAGCCACATAGCACCCTCTCACTCACACGATACTGTTGCCATTGAGTGAGTTTATATTCATTTTATGCATAACATGTTATTTTCAACGCTATTACGAAAAATAAGACTTCTACAAAGCCAAACACAATATACTTAGCTCTTGTCAATATGGCTTCAGACCCCAAAAAAGCATTAGCAATGCACTTATTAGTATGATTAACTTGATACATGCAGCTCTTGATAAAAATGAGTTCCCTGTTGGGTTATTTGTGGACCTGTGTAAGGCTTTTGACACTGTCAACCACCAAAACCTTCTTCTTAAATTACATCATTATGGAGTCAGAGGACACTCCCTGCAGTACCTTAAGTCTTACCTTACTGACAGGCTCCAATATGTTTCTGTGAATAATTCAATTTCTCCCACCCTACCCATCAACATTGGTGTTCCCCAGGGCAGCATACTTGGCCCTCTCCTCTTTCTCATCTACGTTAATGACCTTCCAAATGCCTCCCAACATCTCAAACCAATTCTATTTGCTGACGATACAACCTTCATTTCCTCCAGTCCTGACCCCCATGCTCTAAATGCCACAGTGAATACTGAGCTAAATAAAGTCCATCACTGGCTAACTGCCAACAAACTCACCCTCAATATTGACAAAACTTTCTATATTTTGTTTGGCAATAAATCCTCAAATCAAATAAATCTCAGGATTAACAATACCCAAATTTGTAACAAAGTAGATGGCAAATTCCTTGGCGTTCTCATTGACCGCAAGCTGAATTTCTAGGGCCACATTCTAAATATATCAAAAAAGTTTCGAAAACTGTTGGCATTCTTTCTAAGATCAGATATTATGTACCTCGCTCTGCCCTGGTGACGCTCTATTACTCTCTCATCTATCCTTATCTCAACTATGGTATTTGTGCTTGGGGTTCTACTACCCTAAATCATTTACGTCCTCTAATTACTCAACACAAAGTTGCTATTAGGACAATATCTAACTCTGGCTCCAGACATCACTCGGTACTCTTACTCAAATCTCTGAATATGCTAGATATTAAGTCACTGCACATCCTCTCATGTGTATTTTATATATATATAAAACACTCAACTGTAATGTCAACCCTGACCTTAAAAGCTTCCTAGAAGGTTGTAACAGATCCCATGAGCACCACTCCAGAAACAAATACTTATTTGATATTCCAAGAGTACGACTTAGTCAAACTAGAAATGCTTTACAAATCAAGGGACCTCGAATGTGGAATGACCTTCCCAACTATGTTAAAGACTGTACCTCTCTCAACCAGTTAGATAAAAACTAAGTACTATCTAATTAACTCAATGTAACCTACCGTACCCCTAAATGTCAACCCATGTCTACGATTTTAAACAATGCTGTTTGTTGACCAAATTGTATTTTTGCTTTTTTTTCTGCCATGCCCCCCCCCCCCTTTTTTTATTTTTTTCTTATTTTTTCTCAACACATTTTATACTTTAATCTCATTTAGTATTAAGTATTAGTCATTAAAGTTTTTCCTGCCCGAAACGCTTTGCGTAATAGTGGCTTTAGGCATTGTATGTACTAGCCCTAACTATAAATCCATCACTCTTTGTAAAATCTCTTGTATGTATGTACTTTACCTAAATAAACATTTGATTTGATTTGATTTGATTGTAACCTATCCACTGCTGCCCACTGGATGGGGGGCGGTGTGCAGGACAAACATATCAATTGTAACACTAGCTCTCCACATATGTCAGTTGCTTAATTTAGAAACTGTACTTGTGGTCGATCTCGAACCCATTGCTGATGTGACGACTTATACTGAATTTTGTAACTAGCTCATCAAGATTGTAACTTGCTTAGCTAAATGAATTGTGGGGTTCAGTCCCTGAGCCCATTATGTGCCTCTGTAACCCTTTCCACTACCGCCCACAAGATGGGTATGGGGTGCATAATAAATGAACTAAACTAACTAACTTCCGGCCTAAACATAACACTGGGAATGTTGTAACATCTCTGACTGCCCTGTTATCAATGATTTCAGACCAAATGGTACGAGGTATTTTGAGCTCTGTAACTACTTTTATTATTATTATTATTATTATTTATATATGGAGGAGTTCATACATGGTTGTAAAGCCACTAGCACACATAGCGTTTCGGGCAGGTCCTTAGTGCTATGTTCCCTGGAATACCAACCAGGTACCCATTTTACTGTAGGGGTAAACAAAGGCTATAGTTAAGGATTGGCGGCGTCCAGTAAATCCTCCCCGGCCAGGATACGAACTCTGGACAAAGCGCAAGCTAAACGCCAGGCGAGTCTTAACCACTACACCACCGAGACTACTTCATACACTTACGTGTATTGGAAGATATTCTTGTGCTAGTGTACTGGTGGATCAGCCTGGCATTCCATATTCTCTCCTGATTCCGTGTATGACTGGCCTTCCTGTGAGGCGGGGAGGTTAGATGAACTTGTGGCTAGTTTTTGATCTACACTTTGTAATCCATCATATAGAATAGCGAAGCAGCATATTGCTGTGGAGACCTAAGCTTATTAATACAAGATTTTCTGAATATTAATTTCAGTGGGAGACACAGTTCATCTGCCAGTTCTTTTATAACTTGTGATTTAATTTCGTTTACACCTGGGACTTTTGAGTCGTTGACCCAATGTACCTTCTTGTATATATAAAATAAATAAATAAATAAATTTACGATGCTTACAGTTTGAGACATTTATTTTTGCTATATTTCGTATATGACAAGTGAAATTCAGTTCCTTGTCAATGTGAACACCAAAAATAATTTTCCAACTACTCTGCTTTCAATTTGGGTATTGTTAATTGTTAGTGTAATATGATCCATAGCAAGTCATTGAGTGCTCCTCGTACAACAGGTGTTAAGGTCACTGACCAGCAGAGTCACCCCATAAATGTATCTCGTTTTCTGTCAAACAAGAATCACAGAGAATGTTGAAATTTGTCAATTACATAAACTGTGTAACTTCAGAGATATCTAAGTCAATATGTGGATTTATTCCGTGATAGCGTGACAATTATAGACCAAGTAACATAAATAAGTTAAAATACAAGCCTAAGGGACATGTGGGAGCACTGGATAAAACTGGGTTAAAATGTTTATCATGAAATGTATAAAATTATCGATTATATCATTTATTTATTTATTATTTATTTATTATACAGTATATACATTGCCTGCATATTTATATATTTATTTATTTATATACAAGAAGGTACATTGGGGATTAACAGCGAACATAGAGATTGAGTTGATTTTACATTCTTGTAAAGCCACTAGCACGCATAGCGTTTTGGGCAAATCCTTAAACTAACAGAATATTTTAGACTATTCACAGCAAAATTGACATAAAAATGTTTACAGGTACTTTACAGCTTTACTATACAGGTACAGATAATTTTAAGTTGAATAATTACAGCAAATCGTCAAAAATGTTTACATGAACATTGCAAGAACTTTTGACTCAAAAGCAGATTAGAACAATACACAATAATAACAATACACAACAATGAAAGGATTACTAGGTACATTAGGATAACATTTTAGGGTTATACATTGGTTCACTGAAGCACAGTATGAGGATCATTATACAAGGAATAATGCAGCAGGATATGTACTCAATACAACAACCATGATATCAGATGATATCTAAGATTACAATGGTAAAGCAACATGGCTTAGGCACAAATATTGGGGGATTTGGTAGCACTAGATACAATGCCAGATAAAGCACCAGGTAGAAAACTATGAAGATAAAATAAGGTAATTTTTGGTTTTATTTTTGAATAAGGCAAAAGTGTGACAGCTTTTCAATTCATTAGGGAGTGAGTTCCATAGACTGGGTCCCTTTAATTGCATAGTGTGTTTACACAGATTAAGTTTGGCCCCTGGGGATATCAAAGAGATATTTATGTCTGGCGTGGTGATAATGGGTTCTATTACATCTCTCCAGGGAGAGTTTCAGAACAGGGTTTACACTTAAGAACAGGGTTTTACAAATGTAATTGACACAGGAGAAAGTGTGGAGTTTATGAATTTATGTTTAGCATGTTGAGGGATTTAAACAGGGGGAGCTGTGTGTTGTCTGAAAGCAGAGTTTGTTATTGTTCTGATAGCAGATTTTTGCTGGGTGATGATGGGCTTGAGGTGGTTTGCAGAGAGACCCCATGCACAGATACCATAATTAAGATAGGGATCATCTTTCTAAACCCACATGTGTACGCCCATACCGCTCACAGGGCGTGTGTACGCCCATGCCGCTCACAGGGCGTGTGTACGCCCATACCGCTCACAGGGCGTGTGTGTACGCCCACGACGCTCACAGGGCGTGTGTACACCCACGACGCTCACAGGGCATGTGTACGCCCACGACGCTCACAGGGCGTGTGTACGCCCACGACGCTCACAGGGCGTGTGTACGCCCACGACGCTCACAGGGCGTGTGTACACCCACGACGCTCACAGGGCGTGTGTACGCCCACGACGGTCACAGGGCGTGTGTACGCCCACGACGCTCACAGGGCGTGTGTACACCCACGACGCTCACAGGGCGTGTGTACGCCCACGACGCTCACAGGGCGTGTGTACGCCCACGACGCTCACAGGGCGTGTGTACGCCCACGACCCTCACAGGGCGTGTGTACGCCCACGACGCTCACAGGGCGTGTGTACGCCCACGACCCTCACAGGGCGTGTGTACGCCCACGACGCTCACAGGGCGTGTGTACGCCCACGACCCTCACAGGGCGTGTGTACGCCCACGACGCTCACAGGGCGTGTGTACGCCCACGACGCTCACAGGGCGTGTGTACGCCCACGACGCTCACAGGGCGTAAGTTGTTGTGTTTTGCTATAATTACTTTCTATTTTACAGCAGTTTTAGTATTTAACTGTTCCTGTAATTGCTTATCTTATTGTATCGTGACATTATCTTATCTATATGCTTACTGATATTGATCCTGATCGAAATCTTCTGTCTCATACCCACACAAATCAGCACATTGATCATCATTATTGCAGGTATTACACAGCAAATCTTGCAAAAAACAAACTCCTAAATAGCACCTGCTTATCAGTTTACAACCAAAATGTTAGGTCACTTGGTAAACATTTTGATGATATAAATGCACTACTCACAGCACTAGGTACTAAATTATCATTCATCATTTTAACAGAAACTTGGCTAAGTAATGACTATAACCAACTCTACAATTTAGCTGGTTATAAAGCCATTCATAACTGCAGGCCTAATAAAAAAGGTGGTGGCACAGCAATATATTACAAAGATACCTTCATTTGCAATAGTGTTATTAGTGATCGAGATGACTATTGTGAATATACCTTTGCCAAGTTCTCCAGTAAATCCCTTAAATCCTCCCTGATAATCGGTGCCATCTATAGATTTCCTAATACCAACATAGCTTTATTCTCTGACAATGTAAGGAATCTTATCATAAATAACAATCTCAACAAAAATCACATCATTCTGGGAGGTGATTTCAATATTGACCTGGGTCTTCAAAACAACCCTCAAGTTGACTATTTCCGTAACAGCATGCACTCCTGTATGCTAATCCCCACAATCACAAAGCCCACCCGAGTCACTCAAACATCTGCCACTACCCTGGATCACCTATGGACTAATATAACAGCTCCCCTTACATCTGGGGTAATTTATGACAGAACAACTGACCACTATCCTACCTTCCTCATAACAAACATTGACACATCATCACCAGAAACCAAGAAACTTTCATTCAGGCTACATAGTGAATCAGCTTTAGGCAATCTCTCTAATGCACTCCACAATATTAACTGGGAATCTAAATTTAATAATTCACAGGATATAAACTCATCAACTAACCTCTTTCTCTCCAAAACTCTAAGCCTCTACAACACTCACTGTCCCCTCCTTACCAAACAAGTAACTGATAAAAGAAAAAATAACCCGTGGCTCACAAGTGGCATAATTAAATCAATCAACAAAAAACATGAATACGAAAAGAAATTTAGGAGTGGCTTAGTTTCAATGGAAGTAGTTAAAAGGTACTCATCAGTGCTTACCAGTATCATAAGAAAAGCTAAACTTTCATATTATGAGACTAGATTCAAAGAAGCAAAAGGCAACATGAAAAGCACATGGAATACCATCTCTAACATCCTGGGAACTAAACAACACTCCCACAACCAGATAACACTCTCTAAGGATGGCCTTACACTGTCATCTGACTTAGAAATGGCGAATGAATTTAATAGCTTCTTTTCATCGATTGGTGCTAACCTTGCAAGTAAAATCCCACAGGCTCAGACACATATCAACACATATCTCTCAGGCAGCTATCCAAACTCTCTTCTCCTCTCACCAGTCAGCCCGTCAGATGTTGTGTCCACCATACACTCACTAAAAACCAAAGCTGGGAACATCAGTGAAATCCCATCCATTGTATACAAGAGCGCCTCCCATGCCCTTGCAAACCTATAGCTCTGCTGTTCAACAAATCCCTTGAGTGTCATACCTTCCCTGATATCCTTAAAAAAGCAAGAGTAACGCCAGTTCATAAAGGAGGTAATCCGTCAGATATAAACAACTACAGACCAATATCGAACCTACCCATACTATCAAAAATATTTGAAAAAAATTATCTACAAACAGCTCTACTCCTATCTCGTAAAATTCGACATTCTTAGCCCCTGTCAGTTTGGCTTCCGCTCTCAAAAGAGTACCAACGATGCAATTATTAGTCTCCTTGATATAATTTACTCAGCCCTTGACAAAAATGAGTTTCCAATTGGACTCTTCATTGACCTGAGAAAGGCCTTTGATACTGTTAATCACGATTACCTCTTATGTAAACTCCATCATTATGGAATCCGAGGCCATGCACTGGACTATATCCAATCCTATCTTAGTGATAGACACCAATGTGTAGCCATCAATAATATAATCTCTCCCATTCTACCAATAACCGTTGGAGTGCCACAGGGCAGCATCTTGGGACCCCTACTATTTCTTATATACATTAATGATCTGCCTAATGTCTCTAACATTCTGAAACCTATTTTGTTTGCTGATGATACTACCCTCATCTACTCCAACCCCAACCCACATACACTAAATGGTGTTGTTAATAATGAACTAAAAAAAGTCCACTTATGGATGTCAACCAACAAACTAACACTTAACATAGAAAAGACCTACTACATCCTATTTGGAAGCAAATCTACAAATGCAATTCAGCTTCAGATTGACAATGTAAACATTAGCAATAAAAATGATGTAAAGTTTCTTGGAATATTCCTAGACAAGAGACTCAACTTCAGTACCCACATACAACACATAACTAAGAAAGTCTCTAAAACAGTTGGTATACTCTCCAAAATCAGATATTATGTTCCTAACTCTGCTCTCATCTCTCTATATTATGCACTAATCTATCCCTATCTCAACTATGGTATCTGTGCATGGGGTTCAACCACTGCAAACCACCTCAAGTCCATCATCACCCAGCAAAAATCTGCTATCAGAATAATATCAAATTCTGCTTTCAGACAACACACAGCCCCCTAAACATGCTAAACATAATCTCACTCCACAAATTCTCTTGTGTCAACTACATTTACAAAACCCTGTTCTTAAATGCAAATCCTGCTCTGAAACTCTTCCTGGACAGATGTAATAGGACCCATTATCACCACACCAGAAATAAATATCTCTTTGATATCCCCAGAGTTAAACTTAATCTGTGTAAACACTCTATGCAAATAAAGGGACCCAGTTTATGGAACTCACTCCCTACTGAATTGAAAAGCTGTTCAACTTTTACATCATTCAAAATCAATACTAAAAAATACCTAATTTCATCTTCATAGTTTTCACTTTTTGCCTTAAAATTGCACTGTATCAATTGCTACCCAATCTCCCAACATTTATGTTCCCATTTTGAACATCTTTACCATTGTGATCATTGCTGTTTTCTTATATGTGCTGCCAATCTGCTGTATGGTGTTTATAAATCTTGTTTATCTGTATCTTTTGCTACCCAGTCTCCCAATCTTTATGTACCCAATCTGAACATCTTTACCATTGTGATCATTGCTGTCTTATATGTGCTGTCAATCTGTTGTATGGTGTCTATTAATCTTATTTTTATTTTTTTTATTTATATATATACAAGAAGGTACATTGGGTTTGTGAGAATACATTGGATAGTACAGTATATACATTCTTGTAAAGCCACTAGTACGCACAGCGTTTCGGGCAGGTCCTTAATCTAGCAGATAATTTTAAGTAGGTAATTACAATCAGAATTGATAAATGATAAAGATACATTACAAGAGAAAAATGAGATGAGAGAGATAAGTAGGTATATTAAAGCATATTGTTATATTAAAGCTCTGATAGATTACATTGACAGCTTGATTAGTAATTTAAACAAGGTTAATAGACACCATACAGCAGATTGACAGCACATATAAGACAGCAATGATCACAATGGTAAAGATGTTCAGATTGGGTACATAAAGATTGGGAGACTGGGTAGCAAAAGATACAGATAAACAAGATTTATAAACACCATACAACAGATTGGCAGCACATATAAGAAAACAGCAATGATCACAATGGTAAAGATGTTCAAATTGGGAACATAAAGGTTGGGAGATTGGGTAGCAATTGATACAGTGCAATTTTAAGGCAAAAAGTGAAAAACTATGAAGATGAAATTAGGTACTTTTTAGTATTGATTTTGAATGATGTAAAAGTTGGACAGCTTTTCAATTCAGTAGGGAGTGAGTTCTATAAACTGGGTCCCTTTATTTGCATAGAGTGTTTACACAGATTAAGTTTAACTCTGGGGATATCAAAGAGATATTTATTTCTGGTGTGGTGATAATGGGTCCTATTACATCTGTCCAGGAAGAGTTTCAGACAAGGATTTGCATTTAAGAACAGGGTTTTGTAAATGTAGTTGACACAAGAGAATTTGTGGAGTGAGATTATGTTTAGCATGTTTAGGGAGTTAAACAAGGGGGCTGTGTGTTGTCTGAAAGCAGAATTTGATATTATTCTGATAGCAGATTTTTGCTGGGTGATGATGGACTTGAGGTGGTTTGCAGTGGTTGAACCCCATGCACAGATACCATAGTTGAGATAGGGATAGATTAGTGCATAATATAGAGAGATGAGAGCAGAGTTAGGAACATAATATCTGATTTTGGAGAGTATACCAACTGTTTTAGAGACTTTTTTAGTTATGTGTTGTATGTGGGTACTGAAGTTGAGTCTCTTGTCTAGGAATATTCCAAGAAACTTTCCATCATTTTTATTGCTAATGTTTACATTGTCAATCTGAAGCTGAATTGCATTTGTAGATGTGCTTCCAAATAGGATGTAGTAGGTCTTTTCTATGTTAAGTGTTAGTTTGTTGGTTGACATCCATATGTGGACTTTTTTTAGTTCATTATTAACAACGTCATTTAGTGTATGTGGGTTGGGGTTTCTGTTTGCAGAAAAGCTTCTGTAATTAGGTATGCTATTAAGATAATGAGATAATGGAGTGAGTATAAGTTTAACTCGCTACACCGTTGTCTGAGATCTCCACCTGAGAGCTCCGTTGCGAAGTGTAACAGAGCTGCAACAGTGCTATTAGGGGTGGCTGGAGGCAGCGTGAGTGAGGACGGCTGGCTGGCTTGGTGTGGAGGTGGCGTCTGAGGCTGTGGGTGGCTGGCGCGGGAGTTGCTGGTCCAGAAGTTGGGTTGGGCGCCGCTCGCGGCGCCACTTGTCGGGAGTGCTGGGAAGGCTTCTTCTTGAATGTTGAAGGATTTCACTCTTGGAGTGGAATTTCGAGGTCTGGCGTCTATCATTTTCTTGATTTCCTCCTGCCTGGAGGGGCAGTCTTGAGAAACAGCTGTGTGGTCACCGTTGCAGAGTAGACAGAGTTTGGTGGTGGCTGTGCAGGTCCTGTGATGGTGTTCCCCAGCACAGATGCTGCATTTCTGCAGCCTGTTTGGGCACTTCTGAGCGTAGTGGGTGTATTGATAACACCTAAAACATTGACGTAGGCGGAAGTAACGCTGCCTGGTGATCTGGTGGGGTGTGCAGGCCACTCCACAGCATCTGAGGCCGTTGTCGGTCGCGAGAGTAGCCTCTGCTGGAGTCTTGAGGGTGACCTTGAGGGTGGGCCTCCCACTTTCACCCTGCTGGATGAGGTGAGCTGAGATTGCTGTGAGGGATCGGTTCAGAGCGTTTATGCTCTTCACGATCACAGTGATGGGCTGTTCGGCGATGATGTCACTCACTCTGTGGTTGAATATTGTCCTTACAGCTTGAAACTGGAGGGGAGGCAGGAGTGTTAAGCCCTTTGCCTCGAGTGCAGTGGTCGTTGTAGTGGTGAATAGGGCTTCTAGTGCTGCTGCACTACTGAAGAGAATTTGGGGTCCATTAACGTCCATAACGACGTCGATGGGTGCTACCCCTGAGGTCGAGGTCAATAGGTCCATGATCTCGGCCTTGTTGAATGTGGTGCCGGGTTCTCGGAACCGCACCTTCACTCTGAAAAGCATGATGAACCACGCTAAAGATCAGGAGGGAAGCGCTCACGTTGCTGCTCAATATTTACCCACCCGGCAGTGCTAGGTGCAAGCTTCCTCTCCTGCTTGTTGATGCGGAGACTCCTCATGCGTTTGCTTAAATATGCGCCCCCCCCCCCCACTGCGCGCTCAACGGAGCGCTGCGTAAATGTTTTTCTCCTTCCCAGGATTTCCCCGCATATTTCAAATAATCAGTGGCCATTTCTTTAAAGATGTGGGAGAGCGTTGTAGCTGGATGAGGTCGTAGTCTGCTGCCTGCTCTGTGTCGAAGCTGTAGCGTCTTGGGTCGATTAGAACTGCCTACACCGAGTACTACATTCTTGACTGGAGATTGTACTGTTCGATATTCATCAAATCGCTTACATATATGGTGATTACACCTCAGCTCCCTCCAACAAGGTGAGAAGAGTATTACCTGTAATTGGGGAAAGGATTATAGCTTCTGTAATTAGTGCTAATTAGTTATGCTATTAAAATAATGAGATAATGGAGCGAGTATAAGATTAACTCGCTACACCAACATGGCCAACCATTTTGGAAACGCCACACAAGGGTTGACCCGATTGATACATGGGTCATATTCCATCAAGGTTCAGAACACATCCACTGTGGGAGAACTGTTTCCTTCAAAAATTATAATCGTGTGGCATTATGTTTAAAGAAACAATTCCAGGTACATTCTTTGATTCAAAAACATGAGAATAAATACAAGTGTTAATTTTAAATGACTAGATATAAACAAAATTAAGAGGTTGGAAAAATGATATGGTGAACCAGACAAAAACATTGGAACGCTCAGGTGATGAGAGGGTAAACAACCGCCGCCATTTTAGCAGCACCACAGCCGGTGATGTCCAGCACGAGCATTATGGGAAAACCTTGACACAAACTGCACCTATCATAAAGAAGAAGCACCACCATTGACCGCCAAGTGCTCACATCAAGTCTAACTCTAAGAAGCAACACTCAAGCCTTGACGCTTCTCCCAACATCCGGGGGAGAAAACCTTCACACAAACTGCACCTGTCATAAAGAAGATGAAGCCTCACCAGTGTCCACAGTGTCCGAAGGTATTCCCCAGTCATCAAAATGTGAAGCGTCACATGTTAGTACATTCAGGTGACAAACCTTATGAGTGTCCAGAGTGTGGGAAGAGATTCAGTCAGCGTGGAAATATGAAGACTCACAGGATGGTGCATGCGGATCAGAGACTTTTTCAATGTGCCGAGTGTGGCAAAAAATTTAGAAAACGTGGAACTATTATAAGGCACATGTTAGTGCATTCAGGTGACAAACCTTACGAGTGTCCAGAGTGTGGGAAGAGATTCAGCCAGCATGGACATATGAAGAGGCACAAAATGATACATGCAGATAATAGGCTAAACACTTTGAGTGTGAAAGATAATTAAGAGAATGTTGAAGGATAATGAGGCCCATAATGGTATATTATCTTAACTTTAATCTAACAGTGTGCTATCACAATGTCAGTTGGATGTTCTTCAGAGGTAATTATATTTTCTTTGAGAAATACACTTCACAATGAAAAGGTAAAGATCTGAAGATATTTTATTATATTGTTCTTTTATGAAAGTTAGATGACCAAGCAAGAACTAGAGAAGCTGTCACTAGGAAAACTCAAAATTGCTTATAAGTATAGAAGTATCTCTTTAATTTAGCAAAGGTAAAACAAAGCTTTAAATGTTTTTCTTCATATTTATGTAAATAATGTGCTTCCTTTTTTTGCTTCCTGTGGAAATTTATTTAAAATGTAATATACTCTGTAGCTAAGTTATGGACATTTTTGTTGTAATATTATTTAGCATTGGAGTTGGTGAAGAAGACAATCTGAGACGTACTTAAGGTGAGGCCATTTGATTGGTAAGGAAATGTATATTAATCGAGGAGTCTTCTCAGGAGATTCATATGTAAACTGATGTCCATTTCTTATTTTTTGTTTAGGCCTATTTATGAGTTCTATTCTTGATTATAAATATTTCACCGAACAGTATATTGAAGGCTGATTGGCATTTATAGCTGTCAGTCAAGTTAATATGAAATTTAAATTTATATTACCCCAGAAATTTATCACTCTAAATTTACCAGAAATTTATTACTCTAGCCTTACTTTATCAGTTATGCTGTAATTGTCTGGGAATAATATTTTACCCGATTTACCTGAGGGCCACTAACCCGAGTGGCCTCGATGAGAACAGGAAGTCGTCGGCTTGTTGAAGGTTCCCTTCCCCCTCCCAGTTTGCCTTCATGATTTTTTCCAGGTATATTTTGAAATTCAGCTCAGTTTTGGCAGTTATGGCTTTGGTGGGTCGGCAGTTCCATTGATCAATAACCCTGTGGGTGAAAAAGCCTGGGTCAAAGTTATATTAGTCTGATTGGCAATTATATTATCCTGACTGTCAATTTATATAAAAAAAATTATATCGAAGAGATATTTATGTTGTGGTGCTTGTGGGTTCTATTACGTCTATCAATGGAGAGTTTCAGATCAGGGTTAGCATTTAGGAACAAGGTTTTGTACTTGTAAATAGCACAAGAGAATGTGTAGAGCGAGTGTATATGTAGCATGTTCAGGGATTTTAAACAGAGGTTGGGTGTTGTTTGAAGACAGTTTTATTGTTCTGATAGCAGATTTTCGTTGGGTGATGATGGGCTTGAGGTAGTTTGCAGTGGATGAATGAACCTCATGCATAGATACTGTATGTTGAGATACCACCCCTAATTTACAAAAAAAGCCTCTAGATTTTTAGCTCCAGCCATGCATTGCATTGCTCTACAACAAATTATTTGAACTCTAAACCTTTCCTGATATTTTGAGAAAAAAAGCAAGAGTAACCTTAGTCCATAAAAGCAGCAATCTCACTGAAGTCAACAATTATAGACCAATATCAATTCTGCCGATTTTGTCTAAATTATTTTAAAGTTAATTTACACGCAGCCTTACTCCTATTTATACTTAGTTCTTCCCATAACGGCTTCAGGACCAAAAAAGGACCAATCATGCCCAGTTAGTATGATTAATTTCATATATGCAGCCCTTGGAAAACTTATTCATTTATTTGTTGACCTACATAAGACGTTTTGATACTGTAAACACATTAACTTTCTTATATTGCACCATTATGGAGTAAGAGGTCACTCCCTCCAATACCTACAATCTTACCTCATGCAGTGACAGGCTCCAGTATATGTCTGTGAATGATTCCAATTTTCCCACTCTACCCATAAACACTGGTGTCTCACCGGGCAGTATTCTTCACCCTCTCATCTTTTTCATCTCTCCCTCCCTTTCCAGCTCATTGCCATCGTGAGGGGGCTTGGTTGGCGGATGCTAGAGTGTGATGCTCCATGGGACAGTGTCCTCTGTCCTTTTGAAGCCTTATGCTCCTGCTGCCTTCTTCACTAATTGTGCTGAATGCTTTTTCCTACTAAGTTTAATTTTTCCTTCCCAATTCTCCTTTTTAATTGCTATTTCCCAGCGACTTTTTGCTATTCTTGATCATTCTTTGAGATGTCGTCTTCTGTTTTGACACTGGGTGTTAGGTGAGGCACAGTCTCTCGCCCATAAAACTGTGGTGCCCGAAATTGTTGAGCAAAGGGACACTTTTATTGTCACTCTTTTCCTTCATTGCTGAGCCCAATCTTGATGGACTGATGGTTCACTTTGGCGTATTCCTGCAGACCGTCGTCGGCACCAACATTATTAATCACACCGCACGCGTGCCCCTCTCGGGAGTCACGAGCAAAAATATTTGTATAAAATCCATTTATTATCCGATCAACTTGGGAATAGTTTACAAATGTTTGCCATGAAATTTACGTTTTCTCTAATAGCCGAACAGCTTATGAAAGAAAACGGCGTGGCAGTGAATCATCGTGGTAAAACAATTGTATTATTGACACGACGAGTATAATCGACGTAGTTTTTATATATGTTGCCGGTCGAACGCATCCTTATGTGACCTTTAATACTTATGTTCTTATAGAACATTCTATTGCGAGCACATTGGTACAAAAATGAAATACATACATCGACAAATAATGTCAGGACAGTGAATTAAATATACACTTTTCAAAGCGAGTTTCGCCGATATGCCGCCACGGGTAACACTTCGGCCACTTTCCACACTGTTTTGGGTGGGCTACGAAATTGAATCTATATTTATATGCATATGTCCGTGTAGAGAATTTTATTGCGATTCCAATGATACCACAATTAGCGATGTAGGACAACTGTAGGCTTCACAACCATTAAGAGAGTGGAAACATTTTGTTGCTTTTTGGCGCTCTCGGCTAGTGATCTGAATAGTTTTTTATTTGGTGTTGATAATCCTTATGCTTTGGCGGCATTTTATAGATATGTTCTTATAGACAATTTTATTGCGAACACAGTGATACTAAATTTAAATACGTGCGCCTTCAATTATTGTCAGGACAGTCAAAAGAGTGTACACTTTTTCGGTCTTACCGCATAGGCGCGCGAAGCGCCGAAAGCATCTGGGGTATGATTTTTTTTTGAACGCCGAGAGCGCCAAAGTGTTATAGTGGTGATTGCAGGGCATATATCCACGATGCACCCCTGGAGGGGGGGGGGGCCCACTTCTTATCGGGTGTCCTATCCTCTAATTGTGGCGCCATGGTGGGTATGGGGGCTTGTTTGTTGATGAAATGATTCCCTGTTCATTTACATGCTGATATCTGACACTTATTTTTAACTTCTCAGATGTGGGGTGGGAGACCAGGGCCCCGAGTCAGACTGTGATGGAAAGCCGGGCTCTGTAGCCCCCACTACATTGGGCCCAGACTGGACTACTCCCCCGCTCCCCTTCCTCTTCTGTGGTTGGGTCGAGCCCCAAGTCCCCTGTGGTGACTACCTCATCCCCTAGTACGACTCCATCTCTCATTGTGACTACTGCATCCTATGACCCCTCTCTCTCTCTAGGGGGTTCTCACCACCGTCCCCGCCATGGCCGCTCTCGCATGCTTCCTTCCCATACCAATTCGTACCATGCCTTGTTTGATCTTGCTACGTGGACTAAGTACTTTGACCTCCATCATTTAGATTCTACGCCTGACAATTTTTCCCTCCATAGGGACCTTGTTGGTTCAGTTGATGCCTCTGTTACTTTTAACCCCACCCATCTCGGTACGCATGTTGTTGCTGCTTCTTCTCGGGATGCAGCTGTCCACTTGGCGACTTTGTCCTGCATTGAGGTGACCCCCCCTGTTCGGGTCTCCAAGAATGCTCAGTTAAGTGCCAGTGTTGGCGCTGTTCTCCTCCCACACCATGTTGCAACCGGTATTAGGAACCTCAAGGACTGCCACGAGGATATTAATTTAAAAACATGTCCTTGAGGCCCAAGGCCATTCTGTTCTCCAGGTTTACACGTTCACGACCCCCTCGTGGCCGTCGCCGTCTGTCTTTTTGGCTTGTGAAAATTACCTTTGATGGTTGGACACTTCCGCCCTCTGTTATTCTTGCTGGTGCCAGATGCTCCATTCAGGAGTACATACCCTCTTCTCGGCTTTGTAATAAGTGCTGGAAGTTCGGACATGGTGCCCTCAAATGCTCCAGTATTCTCTCTCTCTCTGCCCTATG
Organism: Procambarus clarkii; assembly: GCF_040958095.1. Lineage (NCBI taxonomy): Eukaryota > Metazoa > Arthropoda > Malacostraca > Decapoda > Cambaridae > Procambarus > Procambarus clarkii. The sequence continues at coordinate 31,982,882 of NC_091186.1, read as the reverse complement.
TGTGGGAACGAAGGTCACTTTAAGTCGGAGTGCACTTCTCCCCAGGCTCGCTGCCTCAATTGCGGCAACACTCACACTACGTTGTTGCTGTGTTGCAACACTCACAACACGTTGTTGGTGTGTTGCAACACTCACAACACGTTGTTGGTGTGTTGCAACACTCACACTACGTTGTTGCTGTGTTGCAACACTCACACTACGTTGTTGCTGTGTTGCAACACTCACACTACGTTGTTGCTGTGTTGCAACACTCACACTACGTTGTTGCTGTGTTGCAACACTCCCACTACGTTGTTGGTGTGTTGCAACACTCACACTACGTTGTTGCTGTGTTGCAACACTCACACTACGTTGTTGCTGTGTTGCAACACTCACACTACGTTGTTGCTGTGTTGCAACACTCACACTACGTTGTTGGTGTGTTGCAACACTCACACTACGTTGTTGCTGTGTTGCAACACTCACAACACGTTGTTGCTGTGTTGCAACACTCACCCCAAGTTTTAACTGTTTCGTAATGCTATAATAATAACAAATTATATAATATATATAAAAGTTACTATAATTCGTAAATATAACGTGATTGAATTTTCAAATTTGATTAAATAGTTGAAAAAAGTTTTAGATTAAAACTAAAGTTTTATCTGCGTAATATATGGAAAAACGGAAGTTAACATGTCATATATAGAGTTGGAACTGGTGACCGCGTGAACACCGGGTCCAACTGGTGACCGCGTGAACACCGGGTCCAACTGGTGACCGCGTGAACACCGGGTCCAACTGGTGACCGCGTGAACACCGGGTCCAACTGGTGACCGCGTGAACACCGGGTCCAACTGGTGACCGCGGGAACACCGGGTCCAACTGGTGAGTAGTGAAATATACGACTACGACGACGCGCACCAGCTGCCCCAGGTGGCACTCTTGAGTGCCATCTGAGCAGTTGAGGCGCGACGTCGTAGTCGCAGCGCGTCGTCGTCGTCGCAGAGGTTTTTGGGGTGATTTTCGGGGAAGTTTTTGGCGCGTTTCGGACGCGTGTGAGCGTCCGGTGTTTGGGTATGTGGTCATGAAAGAGGGGAGGTCATGTTGTTGGGTGCCAGGTGGTGCGCGACGTCGTAGTCGCAGCGCGTCGTCGTCGTCACACCAGGTTTTTGGGGAATTTCCCGGAAGTTTGGCGTGTGTAGGAGGCAGCCCTGAGTGGCGGGTGAGCAGGTGCGGCCCCTCGCTCTAGACACAAAGGGAATTTCTGGGAAGACGTATGAAAATACAAGGATAAGAGTGTAATATGAGGAAGGAGATTGTCATAGACTTAATGATAATAGTTTGATGATCGTGAGTAGAGGATGTTTGGGGAGGGGGGAGGGAGAGGAGAACCCCCATACCTGAGAGGATGGCCTGAACGTCCATTAGCTTCCTCCTACAGGAAGTCGTAAGTGCGAGAGGAGGGTATGAGAGAGCACTCTCCTGCGGAAGTGTCCCATTTCGTCTTAAAGGGTTTTCAATGTTCATCCCACGGCGGGTCCCCTTACACTGTGGATTCTGGTAAGGAGGGGACGAGGTACTTACTCCTGCCGACAGACAGACCCACACCTGTCACCCATCAATCACTTCTCATTTGACCCAGGTCGTTTCACTCCCCTCACACACAAACACCCCGCCAGTTCCCTGCGAGACTTCATCCGCTACACACGCGTCATACAGCTCCATGTCATGGAAAGGCGAAGCTCTACAGCATGCATGAAATGCGGAGTGTTTTATATTCCATCAGCAAATCAACTGTGTCGGCTGCAATGCGCTAGCTGTGAAAAACCGCCCCTAGGACATTACGACATCAAATGCAAGCGATGTCAGCAGATTTTCTGTGATAACCGTGAGTGATATTCATATTTAATATTCCACAGTTCATTTTATGGCATCCACAGGTGAAATATCGCGTGTAAACTACTATAGTGTGAGAATATTTTCTCATTCGAGCTATTACATTCCACACAGTTAAATATGTTCTTTCCAATTTCAGTTTACAAAACCGTGAAGTGTCCTTATTGCTCACCCGCCCCGCGAGGAGGTCTTCGCCGGAATGAAACTTCACATAAACGTAGGTAGCATATAAAAATACACTTCTCGTATCTGCATTTCATCCACTCGCAAGCGAACACACATGCATAATAATAATCATATTTTCCCCATTCACCCGTGCTGAATATCATTTGTTCCATTTTAGGTTATAATTCATACCTCAATCGACGGAGGGAACAGATCGACGTCATCGAGCCTATACCCCATTCCTCACACACTGAGCTAAGGAGTGCACATCTCACTTGCGGCCACCCCCCACCCCTTCATCAAGGTCAGCCACGCTGCCAGATGGAGGGCTACCAGTCCGTATCGCCCCCTGTTAACACAATATTACGGATTCATACACACTCACCTGCTCAACCCCTTCACCAGGCCATAAGTAAGTTATTATTACTGTCTGATTTCAGTCTATTTCCTAAACATATTAATTCCCACTAGTCTGTTCCCTAACCTCATAATATATATATATATATATATATATATATATATATATATATATATATATATATATATATATATATATATATATATATATATATATATACATACATGCATGCATTCATTCTTTCTAGAGATATATATATGCTTCATTCTTTCTAGAGATAATATGTTTTCTTTTTTTTACAGACGACACACCGCTGTGCATAGATTTGGCATCCAGCGACAGCTGCAGCAGCAGTGGCGGTGAGAGTGACACAGCAGGGCGGGCAGTAGCCACTTCCGGCTCTCACAGGGAGGGGAGGAGGAGGTCTCGTTCACCTGCTCACTCAACCCCCCCGTTCCTCCCCCAGCCCCATACCCCAATCAATCAGCGACAGCTATGACAGCAGCAGCAGCAGCAGCAGCAGTGGTGAGAATCGTACCATTTTCATCTCAGACAGTGACTCAGACGACAGCTCAGCAGACCGTGACCTTGACCCACCAGCGTCTGTCAATTCTGACTTGTTAGCACCGTCTGGCGTAGTAGCTGACCCAGCGGTCTCACCCATTCATCTCGGAGGGGGAGGGTTATCACCACCCCCCACCCCTCCCAGCCCTATCTCATCACCCCCACCACCTCTTTCCCCCTCTCCTCCACCTGCGCTAGAAATTCGACCTCAGCTGCTGGATCGAATTGACAACTATAACGGCAGTTATGTCCGGCTTTCATTCTCCATACCAGAACATGTTAACACCTCCCCAGGACTCTATCTGCGAACATATAGGGATTTTTTCATTAATGAGATACGCGCCCTCTTCTCTCCACGACACCCATTCCTCCTAATTTACCCAGACGTCACTCTAATTGTGCGGAATTTAAATGTACAACAAGACAGGGAGGATAATCTATTGGATCCTATAAATAACGACGGCTTTCCCATACGAGGTGAGGGGCAAAGAATTACTCTAGAGGAAGTAGAAACTCTTATTGATTTTTGGGCTGATGAATTGACAGAGAAAATATCACAGTATCTGGAAGCGAAGGAAGGGTCCAATGTCTTGGTTGAGCGGCTCACCGGGTTTTACATTAACTGTGGTCAGATAGAACATCCGATAAGATTAGGCTCGCATGTAGACTATCCTGAAGGCTTGCGTGGAAAGCAGTTGGTTTTCAATCCAGAGGGAGAGGCTGATATTTGCCTTATGCAGTGTGTTGCAGCTTATAAATGTTTAGCTAAGGGAATGCGACTAGGTAATATCCGCGCTAGATCTGTGAATGCTAGTTGGTGTCTCAGACACATGAAATGGCCAGCTGATGTCAATACTGCAGTGACGTTTGAGGATATTCACAAGGTAGAGAAAATGAATAAAGTCAGTATATTCATCTATTCGCTAGAAAGAGATGAAAATGCTAGACGACAACAGCGACACTACATTACACTAGCTAGGAAGGGAAGAGGGGGTTATACGGATGTCATACCATTGCTGATGTTGGAAGCTCAACATTTAGTATTAATTAAGGATTTTAACCAATATGTACGTAATATGAGCAACAATCCAGATCTAATCCCAAGGCAACACAGCTTCTGTCATTGTTGTTTGATATCACTCCCAGCAGATACCATGCAGAGTCATGAAAGTACATGCAAAGTACATCAGACTCTCAAATTCTACCCACCAGAGAGGAAGATTACTTTCCGTAACTATGGACGGGGTTATGGTCCTAGTCACACGTGCTTTTATGACTTTGAGTGCATGCTAGACCGCTCGAACCCTAAGGGAATGATAGAAACACGTCACAACGCAGTGGCGTATGCGTACATTATCATTGACAGACAGAAGAATATTGTTGAGAAAGATACTTATTTGGGTAAAGATGCGGTCAATCACTTTGTGACCACGCTAGAAGCGTCTTGGGCTAGAATCAAGAAGGGGCTAGTATCTGATGAACTTCACATGTCGCAGCAACAACAGGCAATATTTGAGACAAAAACAGCCTGTGAACTCTGTGATGTACCTTTTAACGGAGAAGATGTAATCAAAGTCCGTCATCACGACCACACAGTAAGATTCCACAATTATCAAGCAGCTTACTGTGATAGATGTAATTTGCAATGTATAAATTCATACAAGTTCCTATACACTTTCTCCCAAAACGCTTCCTATGATTTAGGAGTAATCCTAAACGAGATGAGAGATCGACAAGGGAGTGAAATAGATATATTAGCTAAGGATGGATTTAAATTTATGAAAGTTGATGTGAACAACTTAAGATTTTTGGATAGTTTAGCCCTTCTCAACGGCTCGCTAGGAAGAATAGCCAAGGATCATATTGATAGTGGGAAACCTACCACATTCACTTTAGCTATGTTAAAAGGGGAAAATAAAGCGGCCATCCCAAAACTGTTGAAGGGTAAACAATCATTCTGCTATGATTATTTATCCTCTATGTCTGTGTTAGATGAACCACAACTCCCTTCTCGTGATAAGTTTTACAATACAATAAAAGACGAAGAGTTGTCAGAAACAGATTATAAACAAGCCTTAGAAATTTTTGATTTGGCTAAATGTCGCAACATAGGGGAGTATCTGCTCCTTTACCTCAAAGTGGACACAGGATTGCTAGCTGATGTGTTCACAGTCTGGCGAGACACCATGCTTGCTCTCTACAAATTAGACATTTCACACTACATTTCTTTACCCTCATTTGCTTGGGATGCGTTCTTGCTTAAATCGAAAGTTCAACTTGATGTTGTGTCAGACCCATTGTTATATGATTTACTTCGTCGGAATCTCCGAGGTGGGTTCACCAGTGTGACGAGACAGTACACGAATGTGGAGAACAGGCACACAGGCTTAGATCTAGGGGAAGATAGTAGCTACATCATCTACTTAGACTTTAATAGTCTTTACGGGGCGTGTATGACTGAACTACTCCCTCGGGGTGGGATCCGGAAACTGACACACAATGAGCGTGACGTGCTGCTGGAGCAAGGCTTGGAGAATATCCCATGTGACGGGTCCAAGGGATATTGGGTGTTGTGTGATACACTGCAGGTCCGACCTGAGGTGGCTAGGTATACAGATGAACTGCCCCTAGTTCTTTCACATACATGCATTGCTGAGGAACACATTTCACCCTACAGTAAGAATATTCTTACAGAAGAAAGTCGCGGTCTGCCTAAAAACAACACTAAATTAATTGCTTCTCATCTTCCTCAGAAAGACTACCTCGTTAGTCTGGACTTGTTACAGTTGCTCATGCGCATTGGATTAGAAGTAGCTAAAGTTCATGACATCTACGAATTCGAGCAGGAGAGTTACCTTAAAGACTTCATTGAAACCAATGTTCGTGAACGAGCCAGTACCAAATGCGCGATAAAAAAAAAGGCTTTCAAACTCGTATCAAACTCTATATATGGAAAGAGTCTCACAGATGTAACTAAATATGGGAACAAACACTATTTGGTCACAGATCGTAGTCATTTCCTGAAACATGCTCGAAACCCATTCTTCAAGCGGAGTCTTTTGTTAAGTAAGGATCGTGTGATATGTACAATCAAGCAGAAGTCTCTCCTAGTCAACACTCCTACCTATCTGGGCTATCATATACTTCAAATTGCTAAGAGGCGACTCTATGAGTTCTGGTATGATGTTGTCAAACCTGCGTATGGGGATAAAGCGAGTCTGTTATATACAGACACACACTCTTTCATCATTAAACTGGACTGTCAGGATGTGTTTGAAGAGTTGAATAAGTCTCCTCTCTTCGACTGTATGGATTTTAGCAATTTTAATGACACACATCCATCCTACTCTAAAGCGCGAGAAGGTGAACTAGGATTGCTCAAGTCTGAAATAGGCTCTAAGATTATTAACCAGTTAATTGCTCTCAGACCTAAAACATATTCGTTCACCACACATGATGGGGAGCACACTTGTAAGTGTAAGGGCGTACCATGCCATCTACAAGAGAAACTCTCACATGACTCATTTCAACACACTCTTGAAACAAACACTTCAATCAGGTATGTGTCGAGATCTATACGCAACGTACAAGGAAAGATTTGTACATGTCGCAGCACCTGCAGAGGATTGTCAGCATTTGACGATAAACGCTACATTTTAAGCCCCACACAGTCCCTAGCGTATGGCCATCCTGATATTCCCAATAACAATGATGATGAGATGGATGTAGAAGTGAGAGAGGAGGAGGAGATGGAAGAAGAAGTGTTTATGGAGGAGGAGGAAGTAGAGCAAGCACAGAGACTCTACCCAATATTCAATCCCTGGAGCAAACGCGATGCTACAGCTCAGAAACTATTCAACCCTCGCTAGATTTTATGTTGTACAATTGTTAGGTAGTATTAAGATGGATGCCAATATGACTAGAACTTTGTATACTAAATGAATAGGATGTTTAATATTATTGTTTGTGATCTGTAAGAACTATGATTAGTTTTAAAATAAGCTGTTTAATATTATTGTTTGTGAACTGTAAGAACTATGCTGTTTAATATTATTGTTTGTGAACTGTAAGAACTATGTTTAGTTTTAAAAATGATGTTGCTGTACATAAAAATATGTGAATAAACACCTGTAAATGACTATGTTTGTATAAATACCACCTCAGTTCCTTAGTTTTTAGCAGTCTTAACGAAGCATTAATCATGGATAGTTCCTATGATATAATCCATGCGGAACATCTAGATATTTTCAGAGAACCATCTCGTGTTATTATTGCTGGTTATTCAAACAGCGGAAAATCCTACTTGTGCAGTAAACTTGTAAGGAAGTATCAACACAAGTTCTCCTCAATAATCATATGCGGAGGAGGTTACTCTGAATTACGATCAGATCCGCAAATTAAAGGGAAGCTGATCGAGCATTCAACCATTATTGATCCTGTGGAAGTGCGAGTAGATAATGACTCGCATATCTTAGTAATCTACGATGACCTTTTTACAGAGTCTGCGAATTCAAGAATCGTATCAGACATGTTTACTAGGGGCCGACATTTCACGGTTTCCGTCATATTGATTACTCAAAATATATTTTTTCCTGGTAAATATTCGAGGAATATTAGTTTAAATGCTTCTCATTTCATATTGGTTAAATCACGAGACCTGTCACAAATTGAAACACTCGGACGACAAATATTTGGGAAAGTGGATTCAAAGAAATTTGTAGAGTTATATAAGCAAGTTATTAGCCAACCCTACGGCTATTTGCTAGTAGATCTGGGCTCGAACACTCCATCTATGATAACATTACGCGGTAATATTGTTCACGAACCGCCCTATGAGATAGTTTACCAATGGTGAGCAAGAAAGATGTACTGGAACGAGTATATAACGACCCCTCATCTAGCGGAGGGCTTGGAGGGGTACAGAGATTGTATAAGGCCGCCAAATTAATTAACTCTAGAATAACTCTAGCCGATGTAAAGGACTATCTGAAAAGCTCTGACTCCTATACGTTGCATTATTTACAACCACATAAATTCCCTCGGCGTCGGGTGTTAAGCCCTAAACCGCGACTATTTCAAGCTATAGACTTGGCCGAGATGAGTTTATTGGACAAACATAATGATGGAGTGAAATATTTACTCGTATGCGTAGATATTTTCTCCAGGTACGCCCAAGTAGTACCCTTACGCGCTAAGGATGGGAAAAGCACCACTAATGCTCTAGCTTTAATTCTAGATTCACCTCATTCTCAGGGAGTGCGCAAAATTAATTCTGATCGAGGTGGAGAATTTTATAACGCCACTATGAAAAAAATGCTGGCAGCAAGGAAAGTACAGTTATATAGTGTATTTTCTCAGGAGACTAAAGCTTCAATCGCTGAGCGGTTCATACGTACTTTAAAAGGTAAACTTTACAAGTTTATGACGGCGCACAACACTTTAAAATACATGCAGGCTCTACCGGATATTGTGAAAACATATAATTTAACCCCACACAGAGGATTGAAGGGGAAGACACCCACGGAGTTGCACGCTCTATCCTCGCCCAGCGAACACGCCAAACAATTTGATTTAATGTATAAAAGCCCGAGCAAATCAAAGAGAGCTGTCATTCCTCGATTGAGTGTTGGTGATACAGTACGCATCACTCTATCTGATCGCATTTCCAAGTTTAAGAAAGGGTTTAAGCAGCAGAACACCCGAGAGATCTTTACAGTTACACGTATTGATCGGAGACAACACATCCCTTTATACTTTCTAAAAGATCTGAATGGGGAAGAAATTGATGGTGGCTTCTATAAACAAGAATTAACACCAACACATTTGCCTCAAACCTTTAATATTGAGAAGGTATAGGGACAACGCAGAGTCTCTGGCAAACTCCAGTATAAAGTTAGGTACGCAGGTTATGATCGATCATTCGATCAATGGATTGATGCTGCTGCGATATTACATTTATAATGAAGAAGCCCTTAGTTTATAAATACAAGGAATTGATCCAACTATTATCAAAACTTCAGTATTCCTCGAGAAAGCAGTTGATTGAAAAATTGAAGAAACCACATATAAATTGTTTATCAGAAATTTTTAATAACTTTTAAAAAAAAAAATTGCCCGTCCCTGACAAGGTCGTTAAAAAGTTGAAAAAATATAAATTTCTTATTCGGTCACTAGCCTGTAAGAAACCTTCTGTGACAACTAAGAAACGGATATTAACCAGCAAACGAGGAGGCAGTATTTTATCCATTATTTTACCGATTGCGGCTAGTTTAATTACACGGTTGTTCAGTAAGTAAAATGAAAGCCTTTTATCTCGTACCGCGTAAAATAGTGGACAACCGGAAAGCTGCACACAGCCCTGCTTACCCCACTGTGAAAGCGGTTGCTCGTCATCTTACTGTCAAACCGCCTCCTCCTCCTCCTCAGTTGCATACCAACCCTTCCATAAAACATTTAATAGATTTGAAGTTGAAAGTGAGAGATCATGAATATGCGAGATCCTTGCTAAACCATTATGATGCTACTGGAATCGTTCGTTGGGATCTGAATGGAAATGTATTGGCTCCAGTATCTGGCATACATATAATTAATGACATTATACATAAAATGACTGTGCTTAAATCTGTTTTTCTACCGGATAAACTCCCCATTGCTCAACTGTTTTTCACACTAACATCTACATCGCGAGATTTATTCCGTAATACTACGGCAAGCAGTCAAGTGTATGAACCTCCGTCTGTTAAGAGAAAGGCGACTGTCAAGATTGATCCTCACAGTAAAAGGAAAGCTTCTTGGATTGTATATTAGCAGGTGAGTGTATATAAATGAGTGTGTAATGTGTAGATGGCTTTACTAGACAAAAAGCGGTCTAAGGAGATAGAGCGATGGACACTCACGTGATATACGCCACCAGTGTATCAGATACGCATTTATTCCCCAATAACATCCCCGCATCTTTCCAAAATCGATTGTTTAACCAGCTAGAATTAGATCCCAGGAGGAGTTATGAAATGTGTCTACAAAAATTACTCCTCCCCACTTCACATTACGTTATTAAGCGTGATCATCCTGAGGCATATATACGTGTAGGCGTTACGTATGAGAAAGTGAGCGAGGGGAAATACATGCATTCAAAGCATTTATTATCATCTGATGTTTTAGCCGGAACTATAAAAGAAATTAATACCACGATTAATACAGAAATAGAGGCCATATTTTCAAGTAATGCTAAACTGAGATTTTTAGGAAAGTCATTAAAACAATTTTCAGCTAAATATGGAACGCATTTTATTAAATATGATTCTTCCTCCAATCGAAACAAGTTCACTACTGTGATTAGTGATGAGAATATTAGCTCTGCAACGGGGCATAAAAACATCAGTAGAGTTACATTATCATTTGGAACCGCTTTTGGGAAAGTGTTGGGCGTAGTTCCAGAAATAGAATATGACATATTCGCAAAACGTCAGTACGCCTCGAGTGTAGTTAACACATGTCTATTCCCGCCAATGCCTAGAGGAGGAGTTGATATTCTGTGTGTTTATTGCGATAGAATCTCTTCTACTAGATATGGAAACCAGTCTGTAAATATTTTGGATGTAATCTCCCTAAATGGAAGTGATAACAGCAACAATAAAAAACTATATGTGCGTCTTAACACTAACATGATAGATAGCGTCAGCATCACTATTAGGGATCAAGATGGTAACCCCATACATTTCGATGAACGTGGGTGCACCATAGCAGTCTTGCATGTACGCCCCGTTGCAGGAGGTATATAACACCAATGCTTTCCCGCCACACCTCATTCGTCTGTAACAAGCGGAGAAATGCGTGTCCACTTTATTCCTCCTTCTGTTGAGGAATTATACATTCTGTTAACCCCTCCTAGAGGTGGAGGGACTGATGATATACGGATTTTCAACAGTAGTAGACGTTATACGCGAGGAGGAGGAATATTTTCCTTTTTAAGCGGGATAGTGCGTCGAGCAGCGCCCTTTATCATGAGGACTCTGGCCCCGGCTGCGCTTAGCTTGGGGCAGAACGTACTAGACGATATTAATAATAATGACAAACAAACTTTCAAACAATCTCTTAAGAAACGCGGAATTGAAACATTGAAAGGAGTGGGGAAGCAAATGATAGGTGGAAGAGTGCATAAAAAGAATAAACAAACAAAAAAATTAGTAAACATCAAACGTTTTACTAAAGCGAAATATAATGATGTGTTGTCATAACTTCTTCTCACTCGGTTGGTGTTGTCTAAAGCGCGAACATGGCCGGATATAACGCTCTGGGCCTCCAGGTGCCATTAGAACATTATACAGCCGCTGTTAGTGAAGCCTTTCCTAAAGTATTTTCCCCTCGATTGGTAGAATCAACAATCGCCAGCAGACAAACGGTGGATGTATTACCTGTGAATTCTGGGGTCAATAATAAGTTTACAGACACTTATCTGGAATTCATCATCAAGGGAGTGAATGGTCAACTGGTGGATTTATCATCTATAGCTTTGGAGTTGACTATTGATCTAACCGAAGAAGATGGAATAACGCCTTTAGGAGATGCTAAAAACGCATCGTTGGTGAATGGATTATCGCAAACTCTATTCAAATCCGCTATTGTGTATTTAAACGAAACAGTAGTTGAAACCAGCTCATTATTCTCATTCTGGTCATACGTAAAGTTATTATCTACGATTTCTGGGTGTAAGGCTAACCGCTATGATAAACTGTCACAGTTTTTTAACCGAGTTGATCCTGGTAAAATTGAAGCTGGTTATTTCACTAATGCCTCGACTAGTGAGAAGCAACGGATGACTGATATGAAAACGAGTGGCGTGAATACATGTTTTAAACTAATGCTGGATGTCACATCCGTTAGTGAATACGTTTTGGATAATGTGGACATCAGGGTGAGGCTCGAACTTCAACCTGATAAGTGGCTTATACTCAGCGATAATGAACATGCTAATTTTAAATATAATATCAAGTCTACACGTCTATGGGTGGATCGGGTATTGCCATACCCTGAAGGATTAGTAGCAGTTAATAAAGCCATGGTGCAGAACAACTCTCCTATTACGTATACTTTTAATAAAACTTTATACAAAACGTATATATTGGGCACAGGTCAACGCTCTATAACAATGGACCAGCCGTGGGGAACTGTTATACCAGAACATTTATATATGATCATCCTTGATATGGAGGCTGTGTCTGGTGCATATAATCGCAACCCGCTTTATTTGGAAAACTGCGAGCTTAGTAAAGTATTAATATCCCAGAATAGCACTAATATTGTCAATATTGGGTGTGACTTCCCTCATAACTGCGCCAAGTTGTATTACACAGCATTACAAGCCTTAGGCTTCGATAAAGACAATATATTATCTTATGACACATATGTGAATGGTGGAACCATACTGGCCTTTAATTTACAACCCGAGGATATCGATGACACCATCCCAATTGAAAAAAGTGGTAATCTGAGGATCGCTTCTAATTTAAACGTGGAGTAGCTAGAAATAAAGTCATTCTAGTTTATGGGTCTACAACGGGTGTGATCAGCATTAACGCGGATCGTCGCGTTATTTGCGATACGCGAGGATAAAATACTAATATGAATTGTTTGGAAATATATGAGGCTATCAGAAGTAATTTAGGTGCTAAGGTAGACTATCTAGGATGTTTCCTAGCTGATGACGTCTGGAAAATACTGACAAAATACATAAAAAAAGACCTGTGGTGTTCATAATGAACACTCTGGAATCGGGTTCTCGTAATAAAATGGGCCATTGGATAACATTCTATGTAAATAAGGATGAAGGTAGAAGCGAGATAGTTATACTAGACAGCTATGCCAATCCTGCAATAGGATCTTATTCGAGATATTTCGAAGAGTTTATGTCCTACTTCCAAGACTATACCCTATATATTATGAAGAAAAAGGATTCAATCCTTGAATAGTTACTTCTGTGGGAATTACGCCGTTTATTTTGCATATCATTTTTGCAGACTAGGCTTAGAGGCCGCCCTGCTTCACTTTGATGAAGCGTTTAAATATGGTCATTTTCGCAAGAATGATGAAAAAGTGTTGAAATTCAATTACGCTCAGATGAAAATGCCTGTGTGTAAGCAAACATTCTGCTTAAACGGTAGTGATGCTGAGTGTGAAACGCTGTGTGACGAAGTTGGCTAGGATGATGGTGCGGTGAGTAATACTTTATGTTAGGATTGAATGATGAACACAATAATGTCTGTATTTATGTTTACAACATTGACAACAACAAAACTTATAATCTTTTCCACTTTCTACAGATTGACTGCTTGACTAGCGTGTTGGGAAGGTTCGATGGACTGAAAGAAGGTCTTTCTACAACTGTCTGCTAGCTAAACCACCAAGAAGAAGTCTTATTATTATTATTATCGTTGTAAATCGCTTAAGTGTTTAATAAAGAAATAAATTTATATAATGTGTTTACTTTTCCCTCGTTATTGCTCTCACCATGTTGATCACGTTGCGATATAGCTTACACATACTAAAAGAGAATGCACGGAACAATGGTTGATGGTATGGGAGCGGGTGGGGATGAGGGGTGGGAGTGATTGATTGATGGGTGACAGGTGTGGGTCTGTCTGTCGGCAGGAGTAAGTACCTCGCCCCCTCCTTACCAGAATCCACAGTGTAAGGGGACCCGCCGTGGGATGAACATTGAAAACCCTTTAAGACGAAATGGGACACTTCCGCAGGAGAGTGCTCTCTCATACCCTCCTCTCGCACTTACGACTTCCTGTAGGAGGAAGCTAATGGACGTTCAAGCCATCCTCTCAGGTATGGGGGTTCTCCTCTCCCTCCCCCCTCCCCAAACATCCTCTACTCACGATCATCAAACTATTATCATTAAGTCTATGACAATCTCCTTCCTCATATTACACTCTTATCCTTGTATTTTCATACGTCTTCCCAGAAATTCCCTTTGTGTCTAGAGCGAGGGGCCGCACCTGCTCACCCGCCACTCAGGGCTGCCTCCGACACACGCCAAACTTCCGGGAAATTCCCCAAAAACCTGGTGTGACGACGACGACGCGCTGCGACTACGACGTCGCGCACCACCTGGCACCCAACAACATGACCTCCCCTCTTTCATGACCACATACCCAAACACCGGACGCTCACACGCGTCCGAAACGCGCCAAAAACTTCCCCGAAAATCACCCCAAAAACCTCTGCGACGACGACGACGCGCTGCGACTACGACGTCGCGCCTCAACTGCTCAGATGGCACTCAAGAGTGCCACCTGGGGCAGCTGGTGCGCGTCGTCGTAGTCGTATATTTCACTACTCTGGTGACCGCGTGAACACCGGGTCCAAATGGTGACCGCGTGAACACCGGGTCCAACTGGTGACCGCGTGAACACCGGGTCCAACTGGTGACCGCGTGAACACCGGGTCCAACTGGTGACCGCGTGAACACCGGGTCCAACTGGTGACCGCGTGAACACCGGGTCCAACTGGTGACCGCGTGAACACCGGGTCCAACTGGTGACCGCGTGAACACCGGGTCCAACTGGTGACCGCGTGAACACCGGGTCCAACTGGTGACCGCGTGAACACCGGGTCCAACTGGTGACAGCGTGAACACCGGGTCCAACTGGTGACAGCGTGAACACCGGGTCCAACTGGTGACCGCGTGAACACCGGGTCCAACTGGTGACCGCGTGAACACCGGGTCCAACTGGTGACCGCGTGAACACCGGGTCCAACTGGTGACCGCGTGAACACCGGGTCCAACTGGTGACCGCGTGAACACCGGGTCCAACTGGTGACCGCGTGAACACCGGGTCCAACTGGTGACCGCGTGAACACCGGGTCCAACTGGTGACTGCGTGAACACCGGGTCCAACTGGTGACCGCGTGAACACCGGGTCCAACTGGTGACCGCGTGAACACCGGGTCCAACTGGTGACCGCGTGAACACCGGGTCCAACTGGTGACCGCGTGAACACCGGGTCCAACTGGTGACCGCGTGAACACCGGGTCCAACTGGTGACCGCGTGAACACCGGGTCCAACTGGTGACCGCGTGAACACCGGGTCCAACTGGTGACCGCGTGAACACCGGGTCCAACTGGTGACCGCGTGAACACCGGGTCCAACTGGTGACCGCGTGAACACCGGGTCCAACTGGTGACCGCGTGAACACCGGGTCCAACTGGTGACCGCGTGAACACCGGGTCCAACTGGTGACCGCGTGAACACCGGGTCCAACTGGTGACCGCGTGAACACCGGGTCCAACTGGTGACCGCGTGAACACCGGGTCCGACCTCCCAGTCTGGCCACGACTCTTCCTGCTTAATGAAGAACTCAACAGTCGTACATTCATCCACTTCATCATACATCATCAACTGACAACTGAGGCGTGAGAAGACAAAATCAGGAAGGAAAAGTCTCTGAGGAAGCGAGGTAAGGTAAGGTAATTATGAGGTGAAAGTACTAGGCCAGTATGATTATATAGCACTTGGAAGGGATATTAAGATCATCTGGGATATATAAGGACGAAGTGAAGGAATGGAAAGCTAACACTTGGACCATCGGGGATCGAACGCGGACCTTGCAAGAATCGAGAGGACGGAGTGGAGAAACAGTGCCCAAGCACTGGGACCATCGGGGATCGAACGCAAACGTATTTTATAAGCAACACAGATCTAATAAATTTCAGCAAACTGAAGTGTACACAGTTGTTCTCACCAGTTCTTTAAGGTTTATCAGTTAGTTATTGAACTTAGTTAATGAATCAGTATTAAAGTTATGTTTATCAGGTAGTTATTGAACTACGCGTGGAACCTGTAGGTGCGGGACTCTGAAGTCCTCCTCCTTGGGCTCTAGCAGCCCCAGGCTCTGCTTCAGGAGGCTGGGGTCGTTCTTGCACTTGCTGGGGTGGTTCTTCTCCGGCCCCGACCACGGCGGTCTCCGGGTTATGAGTCCCTTCACCAGCTTCCAGGTCACCTCCGGAGCTCACAGTTCCTGCGACGGCGCTGGAACCAATCGTATTGGCGTTTGCCTTTCCATTGGAGACATTCGGCGCCGTGGAGAGGGGGGACCTGCTGCATGGTTGACAGCTTCTCCCCCGTATCACCCTACCCTGGCTTTGTGCCCTGGAGAGGCCACTCCAGACCGACAACCAGAGCGCAACTCCATAGTCTCCTGAGACTGATGAATGTCTGCTACTACTACGACTAGAAGATATAGGTAATAATATATATGTAATAGTATTAGTTAACACAAAACTATATATTGGAGGAACTCTACAACCTGTAATAAGAAGTCTTGTACTTTGAATGTAACCAATGTTGTAACCCTTTTTGTGTAATGACATTTTAAATAAAATGAAATGACAAAAAAGGGGGATGGTATGAGAAGACAATATGTGAGTGTACGCGGGTGCCCCACAAGGCTTCCCCGGATGCTGCATGTCGTCTTCTTCGAGGTCGAGAGTCCCTACAAACACAACCAAAGATGGTACCCCCTATATATTTATATAACCTATATCTATAAAATAGAATGTTTATCCGAGGATGGTGACCAGACACTTGGTGGGACTAGCCTCGCCCAGCTTTCCAAGATGAGTCATGTTGGGTAGGGGAGCGTCATAGCCTAGTCGGTGTCCGCCGAATTGTAATACTTTAAGAAATATCGGCATTTATATTAATAACAAACCTAAGACAACCGTGCAGTAATAACATCTATGTAGGAGAAATCCACAAGGGCCGTGACGAGGGTTCGAACCTACGTCCGAGAGGATCCTAGAAAATGACGTAAGAGCGAAGAGGTAGAACGGCATGTGGTTTGTGGACAGAGCTCGGGTGCATGGGGGGAATTGTGTAAAATCCTGGTTTGTGTCTCGGAGAGGCTGCAGGATCCAAGTAAGATCAGTAGAACTTCTGGTTGCAATTCTTTTACCATGTCGTAGCTCAGTCGATTAAGGCAGCGTCTGGGATCCTCTCGGACGTAGGTTTGAACCCTCGTCACGGCCCTTGTGGATTTGTTCATTTGATGCATCACGCTATTGTGATTTCTGTGTGTAATCTATGTAGGAGCTTATGATATATTAATAGCAGTGCCTATAAGCAACACATCCATCCTCCATCGTGCATATATTGATGTAATGGACAATTGGATAGTAGAATTTGGTATTATTAAATTTGTATAAACCGGCAAAGGTTTTGTCAAATCAAATGTTTATTCAGGTAAAGTACATACATACAAGGTGAGATACAAACATGTTGTTGGATTTATAGATAGAGCTTGTACATACAATGTCTAAATCCACTATTACGCCAAGCGTTTTGGGCAAGGTTGGCCCAAACCTTTGTATTTGTTTCTCATAAAACCTAACGTAACTTACCATCCAAGGCCTAATATATGCTGAGGCCAAATACAGTAAATATACATGTTATACTAGGCCTAGGAATATATATATGTTTGGTTTTAGCTGTATTTTTTCTGAACTATAAGGTGAATAGTACCAAGTTCTACTATGTAATTGTCCATTACTTCAATATTTAATTTATATGTACGGTGTTCCACAAAGTTATAAAATATACAGGAGGATGGATTGTATTCATTAGAGATAAAAAAAATTCTTTTGGTTTGTTATGGTAGGAAAATATTAGACTGTAGCAGAGCGTAGTTTCGATCTACGGACCTCTAGTGGGTTTATGGGCCCAGCACGCTTCCACTGCGCCACTCTGCTCCACAATACATACTTGTATGACCCTCAATATTAATAATTAGTGTAATGTAGTATTAACATATTACAAAATGGTATAAGTTTTATGATTTAATAAATATTGTCAATATACTTTGCTATTAATTTTAGCTCTTTTAGTTTATTTCAATGGGGTATGAAAACAAACATTTAAAAAGTCAAATGTTTCCGCCCGGGATCGAACCGGGGACCTTGCGCGTGTGAGGCGCACGTGATAACCACTACACTACGGAAACCTGATTTATTGATTTATTTATTTATTTATTTATGCATATACAAGAATGTACATAAGGAATGTGAGGATACAAATATGGTAATTACAGTCTTGTAAAGCCACTAGCACGTGCAGCGTTTCGGGCAGGTCCTTAATCTAAGAAAATTTTAAGGAGGTAAATACTTGCAAAAATTATAGACAAAAAAATGATAACAGATTACATGAAATGAAAAAAAGATGAGAGAAAATTGTAGGTACAGTATATTAAAGCACATAGGTAGCTGAGATTGATTGCAATGACAGCTTGAATGGTAGTTGACAAAAATTGGTAGTCACAATACAGCATATGGCTAGCACATAGAAGAAGACAGCAATGAACACAATGATAAGGTTGTTCGATATTACATAAAAATTAGGAGATTGGGTAACACTAGGTACAGAGCAAATTTAAAGCTCAGTGTAGGAAACTAAGAAGATGAAGTTAGGTACTTTTTGGTTTTGCTTTTAAATAAGGCAAAAGTTTTACAGTTTTTCAATTCACTAGGGAGTGAGTTCCATAGACTAGGTCCCTTAATTTGCATAGAGTGTTTACACAGATTAAGTTTGACCCTGGGAATATCAAAGAGATATTTATTTCTGGTGTGGTGATAATGGGTCCTATTAGATCTGTCCAGGGAGAGTTTCAGAGCATGGTTTGCATTTGAGAACAGGGTTTTGTAAATGTAGTTGACACAAGAGAATGTGTGGAGGGAGTTAATATTTAGCAAGTTTAGGGATTTAAACAATGGAGCTGAGTGTTGTCTGAAAGCAGAGTTAGTTATTATTCTGATAGCAGATTTTTGCTGTGTGATGATGGGCTTAAGGTGGTTTGCAGTGGTAGACCCCCATGCACAGATACCATAATTAAGATAGGGGTAGATTAGTGCATAATATAGTGAGAAGAGAGCAGAGTTAGGAACATAATATCTGATTTTGGAGAGTATACCAACTGTCTTAGAGACTTTCTTAGTTATGTGTTGAATGTGGGTGCTGAAGTTGAGTCTCTTGTCTAGGAATAGGCCAAGAAATTTGCCATCATTTTTATTACTGATGTTGATGTTGTCTATCTGTAGCTGAATTGCATTTGATGATTTGCTTCCAAATAAGATGTAGTAAGTCTTTTCGATGTTTAATGTTAGTTTGTTCGTTGACATCCATAAGTGGACTTTTTTTAATTCATTATTCACAACATTATATAGTGTATGTGGGTTGAGGTTTGAATAGATAAGAGTAGTATCGTCAGCAAACAGTATAGGTTTGAGAATATTAGAGACATTAGGCAGATCGTTTATATATATAAGAAATAGAAGAGGTCCTAAGATGCTGCCCTGTGGCACTCCAACGGTAATTGGTAGAGTGGAAGAAGTTGTATCATTGATGGTTACATATTGGTGTCTGTCACTATGATAGGATCGGATGTAGTCAAGGGCAAGGCCTCGGATTCCATAATGCTGGAGTTGAAGTAAGAGGTAGTTGTGATTAACAGTATCAAAGGCTTTTCTTAGGTCAATGAAGAGTCCAATCGGAAACTCATTTTTGTCAAGGGCTGAGTAGATAATGTCAAGGAGACTAATGCTTGCATCATTGGTGCTCTTTTGGGACCGGAAGTCAAACTGGCAGGGGCTGAGTATGTCGAATTTTACGAGGTAGGAATAGAGCTGTTTGTAAATAATTTTTTCAAATATTTTTGATAGAATGGGTAGATTTGATATTGGTCTATAATTGTTTATGTCCGCCGGATTGCCTCCTTAATGGACTGGCGTTACTCTTGCTTTTTTGAGGATATCAGGGAAGGTGTGACACTCTATCGATTTGTTGAACAGTAGTGCTATGGGTGGGGCAAGGGCATGGGAGGCTCTCTTGTACACAATGGACGGAATTTCACTGGTGTTCCCTGCCTTGGTTTTTAGAGAGTGTATGATGGACACAACATCTGCCGGGCTGATTGGTGAAAGGAGAAGAGAGTTTGGATAGCTGCCTGAGAGATGTGTGTTAATATGTGTCTGAGTCTGTGGGATTTTACTGGCAAGATTAGCACCAACCGATGAAAAGAAACTATTAAATTCATTTGCCATTTCTAAATCAGTTGACGGTATATCCCCATCCTTGTAGAGTTTTATTTGGTTATGTGAGTGTTGTTTAGTTCCTAGGATACTAGAGATAGTTTTCCAAGTGTTTTTCATGTTGCCTTTTGCTTCATTGAATCTATTCACATAATATGCAAGTTTTGCCTTTCTTATGATACTGGTAAGCATTGATGAGTACCTTTTAGCTACTTCCTTTGATGTATAGTGACCTGTTATTATATGGACCAAATCCGGTTAATTGCTACCGAAGATGCACATAGTTTTTCTTCAGCGATATAATATGATCAAAACACATTGCTTGAGTAATTATATAAATTATATAACCGCTGCATTACGTAGGAATGCGGAGGAATTTCTGATGGAGGAGAAGACAGTGGCACAGCACGATCCGCAGCGCAGCGTGCGGAGCGCCGCGGGGGGCCTATATAAGAAGCGAGGAGGGGACATGCGTTCCATTTGGTCACCATTTGGTCCGGGAGACATCTCCCGTCACGCAGGGTGCAGTTGCGCCTCCACAGATCTCCAGTATCATCTTTTGATACTGGTAATGGCTCAAAAGGGCCACCACTTACGGGCTATTCATGCCCGTGCCACCTCTTGGGTGGCTTAATCTTCATCATCATCATCGACATGCGTTCACCATTTGGTCACCACTTGGTCCGAGAGACATCTCCCGTCACGCAGGGTGCAGTTGCGCCTCCACAGATCTCCAGTATCATCTTTTGATACTGGTAATGGCTCGAAAGGGCCACCACTTACGGGCTATTCATGCCCGTGCCACCTCTTGGGTGACTTAATCTTCATCATCATCATCGACATGCGTTCACCATTTGGTCACCACTTGGTCCGGGAGACATCTCCCGTCACGCAGGGTGCAGTTGCGCCTCCATAGATCTCCAGTATCATCTTTTGATACTGGTAATGGCTCGAAAGGGCCACCACTTACGGGCTATTCATGCCCGTGCCACCTCTTGGGTGGCTTAATCTTCATCAATCAATCAATCAATCAATCGACATGCGTTGACCATTTGGTCACCACTTGGTCCGGGAGACATCTCCCGTCACGCAGGGTGCAGTTGCGCCTCCACAGATCTCCAGTATCATCTTTTGATACTGGTAATGGCTCGAAAGGGCCACCACTTACGGGCTATTCATGCCCGTGCCACCTCTTGGGTGGCTTAATCTTCATCAATCATCAATCAGACATGCGTTCTTGGTCCGGGAGACATCTCCCGTCACGCAGGGTGCAGTCGCACCTCCACAGATCTCCAGTGTCATCTATTGATACTGGTGATGGCTCAAAAGGGCCACCACTTACGAGCTATTCATGCCTGTGCCACCTTTTGGGTGGCTTCATCTTCATCTTAACACATTCACAAGGGAGACATCTCCCGTCATGCAGGGTGCATTCGCACCTCCACAGATCTCCAGTATCAGCTCTTGATACTGGTAATGGCTTAAAAGGGCCACCACTTACGGGCTATTTATGCCCGTGCCACCTTTTGGGTTGCTTCATCTTCATCTTAAAGGGAGACATCTCCCGTCATGCAGGGTGCATTCGCACCTCCACAGATCTCCAGTATCAGCTCTTGATACTGGTAATGGCTTAAAAGGGCCACCACTTACGGGCTATTCATGCCCGTGCCACCTTTTGGGTGGCTTAATCTTCATCAATCAATCAATCATGCGTTCTTTCTTGCTACAGCCTCGCCCCGCTTCACAAGTCAAAGAAATTTTTTTTGCTACAAACACGCTTCGCTTCGCAAGAAAAAGGAATAACTTAGGACTCTTGTGTTATAGGGACTTCAAGAAGCCATGAAAACTACGATTGTACCACGATCACAGCCCCACCTTGGTTGAGTTTATCTCCGGGGGCCCTTCAACCTCACAAGCTGAAAAGCTAGGGTCGGTCTGCAGTACTCAACTTTCTCCAAGGTAATGTGTTATCTTATGTTCTAAATGTAAAAGCTAGGTTCCTCCCAAGTGTCGGCGTGTGCCCAGCGCTGTTTCCCACGCGGCCTGCAGCCGCTCTAGCCAGGCCAGCTAGGTCATGCCTAGGCAGAACATGTTATGCAGCCAACAGTCCTATTGTCCGCTGATTACGACGAAATTCTTATACAGCCTTGCCCGCGCCGCTAAACTTGCCAGAATTATTGTCTGCCGGTTAAGCCCGAGAATTTTTATTCAGTATCCTCGATGCTGGTTTGCCGGAAATATTGTCCGCCGGTTAAGCCCGGAACCTTTTTACGCAGCTCAACACGCTGCTGGATTGCTAGACATATTGTCCGCTGTTTAAGACGGAATTCTTATGCAGCCTCCATCGCTGATGGATTGCCAGAATTATTATCTGTCGGTTAAGCCAGGATTTTTTATGCAGCTCACCACGCTGCTGGATTGCCAGACCTATTGTCTGACGGTGAAGCCCGGAATTATTATGATTGCCAGACCTATGTCTGCCGGTTGAGCCCGGAATTATTATGATTGCCAGACCTATGTCTGCCGGTTGAGCCCGGAATTATTATGATTGCCAGACCTATGTCTGCCGGTTGAGCCCGGAATTATTATGATTGCCAGACTTATGTCTGCCGGTTGAGCCCAGAATTATTATGATTGCCAGACCTATGTCTGCCGGTTGAGCCCGGAATTATTATGATTGCCAGACTTATGTCTGCCGGTTGAGCCCGGAATTATTATGGTTGCCAGACCTATGTCTGCCGGTTGAGCCCGGAATTATTATGATTGCCAGACCTATGTCTGCCGGTTGAGCCCGGAATTATTATGATTGCCAGACTTATGTCTGCCGGTTGAGCCCGGAATTATTATGATTGCCAGACCTATGTCTGCCGGTTGAGCCCGGAATTATTATGATTGCCAGACCTATGTCTGCCGGTTGAGCCCGGAATTATTATGATTGCCAGACCTATGTCTGCCGGTTGAGCCCGGAATTATTATGATTGCCAGACCTATGTCTGCCGGTTGAGGCCGGAATTATTATGCGGCCGCCTCGCTGCTGGATTGCCAGATCTATTGTCTGACGGTTAAGCCCGAAAATTATCTTATGAAGCCTCACTGACTGCTGGTTTGCCTTGGCCGTGGATTGTCCCAGGACGCTGGCTGTACCAGTTTGACCGCTGGTGTAGCAGGAAGTCCCACCAACAACGACTTCAGAAGCTGGAGATCATTGCAATGGACTCGGTAACAAAAATTTTATAATTTGCTGCACCGAAAATCTCACGGGACAGACGCAAGGACCCTATTTCAACACACCAGAAATAACTATCTCTTTTACATTCCCCCCAAAAAATTGTTTTATTCAACAGGTGACGACTCTCCGACTGCTGCCGTTCCAGCTGATCTGCAATCAGCAAATTCACGAGGCTGATAAACGAACCACGCATTCGGAGAGTAACTTACTATGGAAACCGCTGTATTGGACCTTATATTTCTTATATTTATTATCATCCTTATATTTATGGAGTCAGTGCCGTACGGACACATGCATGTCACAGTCATGATTTAACTCCCTTCGGACGAGATTAAGCATTTAATCTCCCGCATTAAGATTATAAGCTGAGGTTTTACACATTAAGTGGTTATTCTTTAATACAATCTTATACTTATCTTACGCTTAACGCTTCTTAATTAAAACTTTAATCGCAATAGGTAATCCAATTTATTTGTCGGCCTGCATACGGAGGACAACCTATGATGGACTTCAATGTAATAGACTCAGTTAATTTTAGACTGTAATGGACGCAGTTCTTTGCGGGCTGTTCGGGATTCAGTTACCACAATTTTAATTTGTTGTGTGTGTCTCTCCGGAGACAAGCAGGTCTCAGTTATGGTTAAAGAACCGTTTTCCTTATATTCATTTTATCGGGTACTTTTACCTTGATATGTATTTTATTTGGGTCATATAGTTATTATATTGATTACTTCGGAGTATTCTCTTTGTATTATTATGTTGGATTATACTTGAATATAATTAATACCTGCGCACGATCGTTCAAGCCAATCAAATCCCTTCGGGGCAGGATATTGCAGTCTTTCCTTTTGAATTAATGTTAATATTAAGGTTTTACTCTTCAATATAAGATTTACAGTGGATGGGGTTTTTCGTGCGGTATTCATTTAGACAACTGGTAACTTAAGTTACTCCCTTCCCCTGACCTTGGGTGCAGGGACGCGTGGGCTTTTCAAGCCGCGTTCCCGTTGGTTTACAGCTACGATTAAGTATTAATTTTCCCCTTTCAGCTTTCAAGCCTAAATCTTCCAGGTTAAACGGACTATCCCCACTTAATGTTACAAAATTACACTTTACACACTTATTACTTACTCAAGATACATAATTATAGACCTTAATTTACTAAGGCTTAGGGTCATTCGTTATTAGCTCTTCTATTAATTGTACATGGATTTCTTTATTATTCCTGTTACCACGGGGGTACTTAGGTACTATGTTCTGTATTACTTCGGCTACTCCTTTGTTGGTGACGATACTTCCCTCTTCTAGAAACGCTGGGGCCTCGTGGATCTACAAGTTTGTAAATAACATATGTTGTTACATTTCTCCCACACCCTTTCAATTCGTCCTTCAATAAATTAACTGAAACTTTAAATCACAATAGTTAAATATTTAAGCTGCTTAATTTAACTGGTACTTAACTTTTCTCAGTCTCTTGCGTTTCATTTAGTGGGTACCTTACGTTAATCCTTCTTCAGTCCTCGGTAGCATTGGCGCGAGAGATCATTATGTCACGTCCCAATAGGATTACAGTTAAAGTCAAGTCTATTCATACTCTTTAAGAATTTAAGCTAAAAAACTTACAGGTCAAGCGGTCTACACTCTTTTAATTCTTTTTTTTTTCTACTGACTTATCTCATTCATGCAGTTACTTATCAAACGTTATTTTCTGTTTCTGCGAAGTAGGGAAGTTTTTTTATATATTTTTCAGTGCTTCCCTTTAGGTAATTCTGTAGTTGCATGTTTTTCTTTACTTAGGAATTTTCGGCCAGTCAAGTACGGAAATTTTTATTGTCGGTCGCTGGGTCTCACGTTACAAATTTCATCCTGTACTTCTTTAAGGCATTTAATTCTTGCTAATTTTCCCTTCACATATTCATTAACTTATTCACGCTACATATTTATATACAGTAATTATTTAAGGATTATGGTCATTCGTTATTTGTACTTCTATTATATGTTACATCGATTATATTATTATCCCTGTCATCACTGGGGTAATTAGGTATTCTGTTCTGGAAATCTGAAACCCCCTTTTGTTTGCTGATGGTATTTCCCTCATCCTGTAACGCTGTGGTCTTGAGGCTTTCCAAGTTTGTAAATACTACGCGCTGCCACGTATTCACACAACCCCAATCATTCTTACCCTTACCTATTTTATTAAAACTTTAATCACAATAGTTAATTAATCACGCTGCTTTTTCTCTCAGTTTGGGATGTGTTCTTATTGGTTTTGTTATCACTGATTAACGATAAACCTTAAACATTGCTGCTTCCCCTTTTAGTCATTATTTCGTCGTCACACCTTGGCCTAAACTACCGTAATTAAATACTGTTCACAATCGCGCCTTCCTTTTAATTAATCGGTCACTGGTTTTTCCGGAACATATTTAAAAAACTATAATTATGAAGGTTTTCTAAGTTTATATTTGTTACTTTTATACTTATATCTATACAAATGATATTGAGACTACTATAATTATATTACTGACATTCTAAAGTACTTAATTGTTGTTGTTAAAAGTTCGCTGCCTGGAACGGGGGGTTCCGGGCATCACGGGCTATGGTGAGCCGTAGATGAAAAGTACTTAGTTATGTTAACGACTTTTAATATTCATTAATCCGCTTAGTTGTAGCAGTCCGGGACGCTTATTCTATCAATTATTAATTTGTTTCTATCCACAGACTGTTGGGGATAGTCTTAATGGTATTCTTATACAGCCCATTTGTGGTTAGAATTAGTGGCTCGGTTGTTGGTTGGTTGTTAAGGATTAAGCCACTCAAGGGGTGGCACGGGCATGCTTCGCCAGAAAAATCGTGTGACATTATACAGCTCATTTTATTCTGACTAACGACCAGTTCGAAAAATGTGGTCGACAGCCCGCATTGACGCAATATCAAGCTTGATGAGGTGCCCCCTTGGCATTTTTGGGGGCGTGGGTTGTTCTCACAATTTCACGCATTAATTGCAGTATATTACACGTTCATGCGAATTTAATGACGTTCTATAGCACATGTCTTCACATGCTTGGAACAGTGGAAGGTCCCATCCTCCACTACGTTCGTGGTAATTGGTCTACAATTTTAACAAACCATGTTATCGAACCAGTTTTAATTTCCTACGCTGTACATGTTAAAGGGAATTTATTTACGTCCATAGTATGACGCAACATACAGAATTGCTTATTCTAACTAAGGCACAAATTCAGTGCAAGATTAACGGAAGAACAACTCCAGGCGTCTTGTTACTAATGCTTTATTAATATTGCCCAGTGTCCTATTCGCCTCATTTACGACCGAGCATGCATCGCTCCTTTGGTTTTAACCATCTTACTAAATGCAATTCCCAGTTCCCTCACGCATTCCCTTCGCAATCCTGACATCATCCGCTTGTGACTAGTAATCCTTTTTCATCATTACCTAGCCACAAAACTTCACATTTATCAGCATTAAACTGCATCTGACAAGTTTTTGCCATCACAAATACTATTTAGCTCAACTTGATGTGTTAGTGAATCTTCTACCATGTTGTTTTCAACTTGTTGCAAGGAGCACTGTTCGTTTGGTTTTGTAGCGTTTTAATCCCCCCCCCCCCTGCTTTACCACACTGTCCTACTTATGCCACATGTCCACCCCTGCCAACTCTTACTGCCGTAATATTTCCAGAACGACTACAGACCATCGGGGAACACCTAATGGACGGGGAACATTGGTTTGCCACCGAAGAACACTCTCGATGGACTGCACGGATGGGCGAATGAAGGAACTACTCAGCTGCACTGGGGCCAGCCTCGCTAGGCTTTCCTCCGCATGGGCGGGATAGAGCGACGACGACGCCCACGAGGACGACCTGGCGTGGCGGTGCACAGCACGCGAAGCACGCACGAGAACGACTACAGACCATCGGGGAACACCTCATGGACGGAGAGCATAGGATCGCGCACGATGAACACTCCCGACGGACTGCTCAGATTGGCACACGCAGAACCTACTCACCCGCCCTGGGGTCAACCTCACTGGGCTAGTCTCTGCACGGGCGGGATACAGCAATGACGACGACACGAGGATGTCCTGGCGCGGCGGGGCATAGCACGCGAGGAAGGCACGAGGTAATACGCCCACTACACGCGGACATCAAGACGGCCGCCTTGTATACCCATGCACCAGAAGGGGCTCCATTGGACACTTCCAGGACGCTGCTTACCTAGCAGCATTTAACAGCCATGTACGCCCGACTCTGTACCTTTTTTCAGTTCTGGAAATTCCTGACTGTTTTTTTAACGGCAGAGGTAACGGGTGTACGGGCACGGATGTGGACGCAGACAAGGAAAAACTCAATGACACCACGCGACGCAGAACTTGCGGCTACGCCATTCCTGGTAGCACGGCCCCCAACGTCAGATGAGAAGACAACGCCTTACACGCTGATGCTCCTTACGCGGCCAGCGCCCGCCCAATGGACGGGCCACGCAGCCGTCACTTGACGGGCATGAACAGGAAACAATTAAGGACGTCGGACGGTGGAGGAGTGACTTTTTTTTTTTTTCAACTATTACGCCAGGCAAGAGGTCATCATGCTTCCACATTGAAAACATTACGCGGCCAGCAGGCACTCGCCCCTTCGGGGGGGGGGGGGGGGGGGTCCGACCAGCTGGCTCTGCGAGTGGGGGTGCAGCGCCGACCCCTAAGTATTACGCTGTCCGCAGCTACTTACTCTCACTTGTAAGAGTATTGTTAAATTTGTCCTATAGGTGTATTCTACAGCTACTAGTAATTTACCATTTCACATTATGTCTGGGATTGGCGCATTATTTCTGCCACGTGTTAGGCCACTATATGATACTCTATAAGCCCTGAGTCTACTTGAAAATTATGTAAACGTTTGCCTTACTTGTACCAAGAGTTAATAAGGATTCCGCGTTCTGCAGACCATGTTATATTTAGTTACCGGATATAAGCATATGTATTAATGTTATTAAGTCATTGTAGTCAAGTTATACATGTATTTATGCTGTTGAAAAATTATACAAGTTATCCTGTTCATTAACATGGTCTGAAAAAATTTATTTATTTGTTTCTACTAAAAAATTAAATAAAATAGGTCCCAATGCTGTCGGTGTCTCATTCCTCCGTTATCAGAAAAAAAGGTTTAATAACGAAACTAGAGAGAAAATCCTGTTTTATGTGTGTGTGACGTCACGATAACATGAGAGGTTTAGTTTAGTTTAGTTCACTTATTATGCACCCCATACCCATCTTGTGGGCGGTAGTGGAAGGGGTTACAGAGGCACATATAATGGGCTCAGGGACTGAACCCACAATTCATTTAGCTAAGCAAGTTTCAGTCTTGATAAGTTAGTTACAAAATTCAATATACGTCGTCACATCATCAATTTGTTCGAGATTGACCACAAGTACAGTTTCTAAATTAAGCAACTGACATATGTGGAGAGCTAGTGTCACAATTGATATGTTTGTCCTGCACACCGCCCCCCATCCAGTGGGCAGCGGTGGATAGGTTACAATCACTTAGTTACTACCTACAGTTAGCAAACTGGGAATATTTAGTTGAAATTTCTGGGAGCAGATCATTTTGAATGAAATATTGACGCATCGCTGGAACATTTGTTATAGGAAGCGGGAGGAAGTATTTTAAGGCTTCAGAGAGTGAGAGCGAGCGGTAGGAGGCAGGAGGAAGTATTTTAAGGTTAATTTTTTTATCAAGAGCTGCATGTATCAAGTTAATCATATTAATAAGTGCGTCGTTAGTGCTTTTTGGGGGTCTGAAACAATATTGACAAGAGCTAAATATATTGAGTTTGGCTAGATAAGAGTAAAGCTGCTTGTTATCTTGAGGTTATCTTGAGATGATTTCGGGGCTTTTTAGTGTCCCCGCGGCCCGGTCCTCGACCAGGCCTCCACCCCCAGGAAGCAGCCCGTGACAGCTGACTAACACCCAGATACCTATTTTACTGCTAGGTAACAGGGGCATAGGGTGTAAGAAACTCTGCCCATTGTTTCTCGCCGGCGCCTGGGATCGAACCCAGGACCACAGGATCACAAGTCCAGCGTGCTGTCCGCTCGGCCGGACAGCACGCTGGATTCCTTGCTGCTGGGTCGTGGCTTTAATATTAGTATATTTTGGTAGCAGTCTTTCCTGTAGACATATATTATTAAATATGACCGAAAAAGTAGGATTAATAATTCTAACACGAATTTTCTCAATCTTTCGTACATTTCTTTTCACTGTTGGAGGTAAATCAAAAATCAATTCTCCAAAATTCATTTTTATTTCTAGTCTGACGCAAGTCAGACAAGTCGCCAATATATGTCATTCTTAAAAAAGACGAATATCTGGCGAAAATGAACATCATACTCTCTGACCAAACTAAGTTCCAAAGGGTAACGAAGGACACTACAGCCGAATTAAAAGCAAAGGTCAACAAACTGATCGAAACTGTGAACGCCAAGAAATCCGGACTCCACCTGCCAAAGATCATTGGGGAATATAAACCTGGATATGCGTATGGAAATGTCAAGACACACAAGCCTGGAAACCCACTTCGGCCAATCATTAGCCAGATACCCACACCCACGTACAGACTGGCGAAGCGACTCAACGGCCTGCTGTCTCCTTATGTTCCTTGCGCCTTTAGCCTGAAGTCTCCAAAGGAATTTGTTGACTTACTGCGGGGCACACGGGCCACAGGGATAAGAGCCTCGTTGGACGTAGAATCGCTGTTTACCAAGTACCTGTGGACAAGACAATCGGGATGATAGCCGACAGAGTGTATCGTGATCCAGCCTGTACTCCTCTTGACATACCAGAAAATATTCTGAGGAAACTACTCCAAGCTTACACTAAAGAGGCACCCTTCTTGAGCCCGGATGGGCACATGTATAAGCAAGTAGATGGGGTCGCCATGGGTTCTCCCCTAGGTGTCCTGTTTGCAAACTTCTACATGGGTACCATCGAGCAAAAAGTCTTAGTCGACATGAACTTGAAACCGGCCATATACTGTAGGTATGTTGACGACATTTTTACACAGGTACCTGATGTCAGACATCTGCAGGAGCTGAAGGAGGCATTTGAGCAGAGTTCCGTGCTGCGTTTCACTTACGAGATGGAAAAGGATGGGAAGCTGCCCTTTCTAGATGTAACAGTCATGGAAAAGAGTGGAGGTTTCTACACTGCAGTCTACACTAAGGAAACGAACATAGGAATGTGCCTAAATGCCAACAGCGACTGCCCAGACAGGTACAAGAGGAGTGTTGTTAACGCATATGTCGACCGTGCTCTCAGCCACAGCTCAGAATGGAAGCAAGTCGACGAAGAACTCTGTAGGGTAAGGCAGGTCCTAGTCAACAACGGCTTCTCCAATGGTTTCGTCGAAGACATCATAAGAAGGAAAGTGAAACGCCATGCAACCTCTGAAGAGACAACTAACACAACACCTATACCCCCTATTAGACTATTTTACAGGAACTTCTTTTCCACAGCTCATAAAACGGAGGAAAGGGTCCTGAAAGATATTGTTAATAGAAACGTTATCCCTACAGACAAAAATCAGAGGATACAACTGACGATTTACTATAAAACCAGAAAAACGGCCAGCCTACTCATGAGAAACTCTCCAGACACAAAACAGAACGCTTTAAAAGAGACTAACGTCGTCTATGCCTTCAAATGCCCTCTTGGGGACTGTAAGCTCCAAAAAAACCAGTATATAGGCAAGACAACAACATCTCTTTCTAGGCGTTTAACGATGCATAAGCAACAGGGTTCCATTAAGGAACATATAATCTCTTCCCACAACCAAACCATCGCCAGAGAAATCCTAGTAAACAACACAGAAATCATCGATAGATACAGAGATAGCAGGCGGCTTGACGTTTGCGAGGCACTACACATCAAGAAGTCAACACCAGCAATCAACAGCCAATTAATGCACAACTATATTCTACCCACCTCAAGACTCCACTCCAATATAGAAGCATCAAGAAATATGGACCAATAGGCTTTCTACAATCACTTCTATTCAATACCCATTGTTTCGTGTTCTGTCTTGTGTTGATGAAATTAATACCCTATTAATGCCACCTCTTGTTCTGTCTTGTGTTGATGAAATTAATACCCTATTAATGCCACCTCACCCCGTCCACCTCTCTCAAATGTAGATATAAAAACAAAATCGGAGATGCGTAAGTTCTATTTAGTTGTGTATTTGTAAACTAAAGTCTTTGAAAATGTAATAAGTTTTACGAAACGAGCTCGTGTCGCGTCAGACTAGAAATAAAAATGAATTTTGGAGAATTGATTTTTGATTTACCTCCAACAGTGAAATGAAATGTACGAAATATTGAGAAAATTCGTGTTAGAATTATTAATCTTACTTTTTCGGTCATATTTAATAATATATGTCTACAGGAAAGACTGCTACCAAAATATACTAATATTAAAGCTCACGACCCAGCAGCAAGGAATCAAGCCTTCACGATAAAATATCGCCAGGATCTGATTCGTGATCAGATATACAAGGCAGAAGAATGAAATCAAAGACAACAAAACGCAACTACTTCATGCTACAAACGAGTGGAAAAATAGCAACATCGACGAAAGTATCCGTACCCGCATTGAACAACACCTCGACATCCTCACAGACCAACATCACCTCAGCACTGAAACAAGGATTATCAAGAAACTAACAACATTATATGGAGGACCTATGGCAATTCCACGACCAAGAGATGGCTTTCTGAACCTTGCACGAATTAACCTCACTGAGGACCAAGTCACTCTCCTAAATCTGGGCATAAACTGTCATGTTATGTCCAGACCGAGTGAGATGGCCCGGAAAGAAGCATTGGAAATTCTGTTGGACGACATATTCGACCTCGAGACACAAAAGAAGGTCACTACCAAAGATACCTTACAAGCAGAACTTATTGCAGAAGGAGGAAAGAATCGAGGCAATTACAGAAGCACCATACTGTCCCCCGAGCTCAAAGCGGCAGCTAAAAGCCTTCGTGAGAACAAGGAGATAGTTGTCAGGAGAGGTGACAAGTCGCCAATATATGTCATTCTTAAAAAAGACGAATATCTGGCGAAAATGAACATCATACTCTCTGACCAAACTAAGTTCCAAAGGGTAACGAAGGACACTACAGCCGAATTAAAAGCAAAGGTCAACAAACTGATCGAAACTGTGAACGACAAGAAATCCGGACTCCACCTGCCAAAGATCATTGGGGAATATAAACCTGGATATGCGTATGGAAATGTCAAGACACACAAGCCTGGAAACCCACTTTGGCCAATCATTAGCCAGATACCCACACCCACGTACAGACTGGCGAAGCGACTCAACGGCCTGCTGACTCCTTATGTTCCTTGCGCCTTTAGCCTGAAGTCTCCAAAGGAATTTGTTGACTTACTGCGGGGCACACGGGCCACAGGGATAAGAGCCTCGTTGGACGTAGAATCGCTGTTTACCAACGTACCTGTGGACGAGACAATCGGGATGATAGCCGACAGAGTGTATCGTGATCCAGCCTGTACTCCTCTTGACATACCAGAAAATATTCTGAGGAAACTACTCCAAGCTTGTACTAAAGAGGCACCCTTCTTGAGCCCGGATGGGCACATGTATAAGCAAG
Source organism: Procambarus clarkii (assembly GCF_040958095.1). NCBI lineage: Eukaryota > Metazoa > Arthropoda > Malacostraca > Decapoda > Cambaridae > Procambarus > Procambarus clarkii. The sequence goes on along the minus strand of NC_091186.1, from coordinate 31,949,906 downwards.
TAGATGGGGTCGCCATGGGTTCTCCCCTAGGTGTCCTGTTTGCAAACTTCTACATGGGTACCATCGAGCAAAAAGTCTTAGTCGACATGAACTTGAAACCGGCCATATACTGCAGGTATGTTGACGACATTTTTACACAGGTACCTGATGTCAGACATCTGCAGGAGCTGAAGGAGGCATTTGAGCAGAGTTCCGTGCTGCGTTTCACTTACGAGATGGAAAAGGATGGGAAGCTGCCCTTTCTAGATGTAACAGTCATGGAAAAGAGTGGAGGTTTCCACACTGCAGTCTACACTAAGGAAACGAACATAGGAATGTGCCTAAATGCCAACAGCGACTGCCCAGACAGGTACAAGAGGAGTGTTGTTAACGCATATGTCGACCGTGCTCTCAGCCACAGCTCAGAATGGAAGCAAGTCGACGAAGAACTCTGTAGGGTAAGGCAGATCCTAGTCAACAATGGCTTCTCCAATGGTTTCGTCGAAGACATCATAAGAAGGAAAGTGAAACGCCATGCAACCTCTGAAGAGACAACTAACACAACACCTATACCCCCTATTAGACTATTTTACAGGAACTTCTTTTCCACAGCTCATAAAACGGAGGAAAGGGTCCTGAAAGATATTGTTAATAGAAACGTTATCCCTACAGACAAAAATCAGAGGATACAACTGACGATTTACTATAAAACCAGAAAAACGGCCAGCCTACTCATGAGAAACTCTCCAGACACAAAACAGAACGCTTTAAAAGAGACTAACGTCGTCTATGCCTTCAAATGCCCTCTTGGGGACTGTAAGCTCCAAAAAACCCAGTATATAGGCAAGACAACAACATCTCTTTCTAGGCGTTTAACGATGCATAAGCAACAGGGCTCCATTAAGGAACATATAATCTCTTCCCACAACCAAACCATCGCCAGAGAAATCCTAGTAAACAACACAGAAATCATCGATAGATACAGAGATAGCAGGCGGCTTGACGTTTGCGAGGCACTACACATCAAGAAGTCAACACCAGCAATCAACAGCCAATTAATGCACAACTATATTCTACCCACCTCAAGACTCCGCTCCAATATAGAAGCAACAAGAAATATGGACCAATAGGCTTTCTACAATCACTTCTATTCAATACCCATTGTTTCGTGTTCTGTCTTGTGTTGATGAAATTAATACCCTATTAATGCCACCTCTTGTTCTGTCTTGTGTTGATGAAATTAATACCCTATTAATGCCACCTCACCTCATCCACCTCTCTCAAATGTAGATATAAAAACAAAATCGGAGATGCGTAAGTTCTATTTAGTTGTGTATTTGTAAACTAAAGTCTTTGAAAATGTAATAAGTTTTACGAAACACGCTCGTGTCGCGTCAGACTAGAAATAAAAATGAATTTTGGAGAATTGATTTTTGATTTACCTCCAACAGTGAAAAGAAATGTACGAAAGATTGAGAAAATTCGTGTTAGAATTATTAATCTTACTTTTTCGGTCATATTTAATATATATATATATATATATATATATATATATATATATATATATATATATATATATATATATATATATATATATATATATGTATATATATATATATATATATATATATATATATATATATATATATATATATATATATATATATATATATATATATATATATATATATATATTAGTATATTTTGGTAGCAGTCTTTCCTGTAGACATATATTATTAAATATGACCGAAAAAGTAAGATTAATAATTCTAACACGAATTTTCTCAATCTTTCGTACATTACGCTGCACTGTTGGAGGTAAATCAAAAATCACTTCTCCAAAATTCATTTTTATTTCTAGTCTGACGCGACACGGGCGCGTTTCGTAAAACTTATTACATTTTCAAAGACTTCACAAATACACAACTGATTAGAACTTACGTATCTCTGAGTTTATATCTACATTTGAGTGAGGTGGGAAGGGTGATGTGGCATTAGAACAAGATGGGATATTAATAGGGTATTAAAAGTATCAACACAAGACAGAACAGAAACAATGGGTATTGAATAGAAGTGTTTGTAGAAAGCCTATTGGTCCATATTTCTTGATGCTTCTATATTGGAGTGGAGTCTTGAGGTGGGTAGAATATAGTTGTGCAATAATTGGCTGTTGATTGCTGGTGTTGACTTCTTGATGTGTAGTGCCTCGCAAACGTCAAGCCGCCTGCTATCGCTGTATCTATCGATGATTTCTGTGTTGTTTACTAGGATTTCTCTGGCGATGGTTTGGTTATGGGAAGAGATTATATGTTCCTTAATGGAGCCCTGTTGCTTATGCATCGTTAAACGCCTAGAAAGAGATGTTGTTGTCTTGCCTATATACTGGTTTTTTTGGAGCTTACAGTCCCCAAGTGGGCATTTGAAGGCATAGACGACGTTAGTCTCTTTTAAAGCGTTCTGTTTTGTGTCTGGAGAGTTTCTCATGAGTAGGCTGGCCGTTTTCATGGTTTTATAGTAAATCGTCAGTTGTATCCTCTGATTTTTGTCTGTAGGGATAACGTTTCTATTAACAATATCTTTCAGGACCCTTTCCTCCGTTTTATGAGCTGTGGAAAAGAAGTTCCTGTAAAATAGTCTAATAGGGGGTATAGGTGTTGTGTTAGTTGTCTCTTCAGAGGTTGCATGGCTTTTCACTTTCCTTCTTATGATGTCTTCGATGAAACCATTGGAGAAGCCGTTATTGACTAGGACCTGCCTTACCCTACAGAGTTCTTCGTCGACTTGCTTCCATTCTGAGCTGTGGCTGAGAGCACGGTCGACGTATGCGTTAACAACACTCCTCTTGTACCTGTCAGGGCAGTCGCTGTTGGCATTTAGGCACATTCCTATGTTTGTTTCCTTAGTGTAGACTGCAGTGTGGAAACCTCCGCCCTTTTCCATGACTGTTACATCTAGAAAAGGCAGCTTCCCATCCTTTTCCGTCTCGTAAGTGAAACGCAGCACGGAACTCTGCTCAAATGCCTCCTTCTGCTCCTGCAGATGTCTGACATCAGGTACCTGTGTAAAAATGTCGTCAACATACCTGCAGTATATGGCCGGTTTCAAGTTCATGTCGACTAAGACTTTTTGCTCGATGGTACCCATGTAGAAGTTTGCAAACAGGACACCTAGGGGAGAACCCATGGCGACCCCATCTACTTGCTTATACATGTGCCCATCCGGGCTCAAGAAGGGTGCCTCTTTAGTACAAGCTTGGAGTAGTTTCCTCAGAATACTTTCTGGCATGTCAAGAGGAGTACAGGCTGGATCACGATACACTCTGTCGGCTATCATCCCGATTGTCTCGTCCACAGGTACGTTGGTAAACAGCGATTCTACGTCCAACGAGGCTCTTATCCCTGTGGCCCGTGTGCCCCGCAGTAAGTCCACAAATTCCTTTGGAGACTTCAGGCTGAAGGCGCAAGGAACATAAGGAGTCAGCAGGCCGTTGAGTCGCTTCGCCAGTCTGTACGTGGGTGTGGGTATCTGGCTAATGATTGGCCGAAGTGGGTTTCCAGGCTTGTGCGTCTTGACATTTCCATACGCATATCCAGGTTTATATTCCCCAATTATCTTTGGCAGGTGGAGTCCGGATTTCTTGGCGTTCACAGTTTCGATCAGTTTGTTGACCTTTGCTTTTAATTCGGCTGTAGTGTCCTTCGTTACCCTTTGGAACTTAGTTTGGTCAGAGAGTATGATGTTCATTTTCGCCAGATATTCGTCTTTTTTAAGAATGACATATATTGGCGACTTGTCACCTCTCCTGACAACTATCTCCTTGTTCTCACGAAGGCTTTTAGCTGCCGCTTTAAGCTCGGGGGACAGTATGGTGCTTCTGTAGTTGCCTCGATTCTTTCCTCCTTCTGCAATAAGTTCTGCTTGTAAGGTATCTTTGGTAGTGACCTTCTTTTGTGTCTCGAGGTCGAATATGTCGTCCAAACTAACAACATTATATGGAGGACCTATGGCAATTCCACGACCAAGAGATGGCTTCCTGAACCTTGCAGGAATTAACCTCACTGAGGACCAAGTCACTCTCCTAAATCTGGGCATAAACTGTCATGTTATGTCCAGACCGAGTGAAATAGCCCGGAAAGTAGAGTTGGAAATTCTGTTGGACGACATATTCGACCTCGAGACACAAAAGAAGGTCACTACCAAAGATACCTTACAAGCAGAACTTATTGCAGAAGGAGGAAAGAATCGAGGCAACTACAGAAGCACCATACTGTCCCCCGAGCTTAAAGCGGCAGCTAAAAGCCTTCGTGAGAACAAGGAGATAGTTGTCAGGAGAGGTGACAAGTCGCCAATATATGTCATTCTTAAAAAAGACGAATATCTGGCGAAAATGAACATCATACTCTCTGACCAAACTAAGTTCCAAAGGGTAACGAAGGACACTACAGCCGAATTAAAAGCAAAGGTCAACAAACTGATCGAAACTGTGAACGCCAAGAAATCCGGACTCCACCTGCCAAAGATAATTGGGGAATATAAACCTGGATATGCGTATGGAAATGTCAAGACGCACAAGCCTGGAAACCCACTTCGGCCAATCATTAGCCAGATACCCACACCCACGTACAGACTGGCGAAGCGACTCAACGGCCTGCTGACTCCTTATGTTCCTTGCGCCTTCAGCCTGAAGTCTCCAAAGGAATTTGTGGACTTACTGTGGGGCACACGGGCCACAGGGATAAGAGCCTCGTTGGACGTAGAATCGCTGTTTACCAACGTACCTGTGGACGAGACAATCGGAATGATAGCCGACAGAGTGTATCGTGATCCAGCCTGTACTCCTCTTGACATGCCAGAAAGTATTCTGAGGAAACTACTCCAAGCTTGTACTAAAGAGGCACCCTTCTTGAGCCCGGATGGGCACATGTATAAGCAAGTAGATGGGGTCGCCATGGGTTCTCCCCTAGGTGTCCTGTTTGCAAACTTCTACATGGGTACCATCGAGCAAAAAGTCTTAGTCGACATGAACTTGAAACCGGCCATATACTGCAGGTATGTTGACGACATTTTTACACAGGTACCTGATGTCAGACATCTGCAGGAGCTGAAGGAGGCATTTGAGCAGAGTTCCGTGCTGCGTTTCACTTACGAGACGGAAAAGGATGGGAAGCTGCCTTTTCTAGATGTAACAGTCATGGAAAAGGGCGGAGGTTTCCACACTGCAGTCTACACTAAGGAAACAAACATAGGAATGTGCCTAAATGCCAACAGCGACTGCCCTGACAGGTACAAGAGGAGTGTTGTTAACGCATACGTCGACCGTGCTCTCAGCCACAGCTCAGAATGGAAGCAAGTCGACGAAGAACTCTGTAGGGTAAGGCAGGTCCTAGTCAATAACGGCTTCTCCAATGGTTTCATCGAAGACATCATAAGAAGGAAAGTGAAAAGCCATGCAACCTCTGAAGAGACAACTAACACAACACCTATACCCCCTATTAGACTATTTTACAGGAACTTCTTTTCCACAGCTCATAAAACGGAGGAAAGGGTCCTGAAAGATATTGTTAATAGAAACGTTATCCCTACAGACAAAAATCAGAGGATACAACTGACGATTTACTATAAAACCAGGAAAACGGCCAGCCTACTCATGAGAAACTCTTCAGACACAAAACAGAACGCTTTAAAAGAGACTAACGTCGTCTATGCCTTCAAATGCCCACTTGGGGACTGTAAGCTCCAAAAAACCCAGTATATAGGCAAGACAACAACATCTCTTTCTAGGCGTTTAACGATGCATAAGCAACAGGGCTCCATTAAGGAACATATAATCTCTTCCCATAACCAAACCATCGCCAGAGAAATCCTAGTAAACAACACAGAAATCATCGATAGATACAGCGATAGCAGGCGGCTTGACGTTTGCGAGGCACTACACATCAAGAAGTCAACACCAGCAATCAACAGCCAATTATTGCCCAACTATATTCTACCCACCTCAAGACTCCACTCCAATATAGAAGCATCAAGAAATATGGACCAATAGGCTTTCTACAAACACTTCTATTCAATACCCATTGTTTCTGTTCTGTCTTGTGTTGATACTTTTAATACCCTATTAATATCCCATCTTGTTCTAATGCCACATCACCCTTCCCACCTCACTCAAATGTAGATATAAACTCAGAGATACGTAAGTTCTAATCAGTTGTGTATTTGTGAAGTCTTTGAAAATGTAATAAGTTTTACGAAACGCGCCCGTGTCGCGTCAGACTAGAAATAAAAATGAATTTTGGAGAAGTGATTTTTGATTTACCTCCAACAGTGAAGCGTAATGTACGAAAGATTGAGAAAATTCGTGTTAGAATTATTAATCTTACTTTTTCGGTCATATTTAATAATATATATATATATATATATATATATATATATATATATATATATATATATATATATATATATATATATATATATGTCATACCTAGTAGCACGAACGCACTTCTCGGCCTACTATTCAAGGCCCGATTTGCCTAATAAGCCAAGTTTTCCTGAATTAACATATTTTCTCTAATTTTTTTCTTATGAAATGATAAAGCTACCCATTTCATTATGTATGAGGTCATTTTCTTTTTATTGGAGTTAAAATTAACGTAGATATATGACCGAACCTAACCAACCCTACCTAACCTAACCTAACCTCTCTTTATAGGTTAGGTAACCGAAAAAGTTAGGTTAGGTTAGGTAGTCAAAAAACAATTAATTCATGAAAACTTGGCTTATTAGGCAAATCGGGCCTTGCATAGTAGGCCGATAAGTGCGTTCTGGCTACTAGGTACGACATATATATATATATATATATATATATATATATATATATATATATATATATATATATATATATATATATATATATATATATATATATATATATATATATTTATATATATATATATATATATATATATATATATATATATATATATATATATATATATATATATATAGTGTGTGTGTAATTACCTAAGTGTAGTTACAGGATGAGACCGTCTTCCCAGCACTCTTTGTCATAAAACGCTTTGAAACTACTGACAGTCTTGGCCTCCACCACCTTCTCACCTAACTTGTTCCAACCGTCTACCACTCTATTTGCGAAAGTGAATTTTCTTATATTTCTTTAGCATCTGTGTTAAGCTAGTTTCAATCTATGACCTCCTGTTCTTGAAGTTCCAGGTCTCAGGAAATCTTCCCTGTCGATTTTATCAATTCCTGTTACTATTTTGTATGTAGTGATCATATCACCTCTTTCTTCTGTCTTTTAGTTTTGGCATATTTATTGCCTCTAACCTCTCCTCGTAGCTCTTTCCCTTCAGTTCTGGGAGCCACTTAGTAGCATGTCTTTGCACCTTTTCCAGTTTGTTGATGTGCTTTTTAAGATATGGGCCAACTTCTGTTGTTTGGCACCACACAACAGCTGCATATTCTAGCTTTGGCGTAACAAAAGTCATGAACAATTTCTTTAGTATATCACCATCCATGTATTTAAACGCAATTCTAAAGTTAGAAAGCGTAGCATAGGCTCCTCGCACAATATTCTTTATGTGGTCCTCAGGTGATAGTTTTCTATCTAGAACCACCCCTAGATCTCTTTCTTTATCAGAATTCTTTAAAGATTTCTCATATAATGTATAGGTTGTGTGGGGTCTATGTTCTCCTGTTCCACATTCCATAACATGGCATTTATTAACATTAAATTCCATTTGCCAAGTGGTGCTCCATATACTTATTTTATCCAGGTTTTCTTGAAGGGCATGACAATCATTTAAATTTCTTATCCTTCCTATTATCTTAGCATCATCAGCAAACATGTTCATGTAATTCTGTATACCAACTGGTAGATCATTTATGTAGACAATAAACATCACTGGTGCAAGAACTGAACCCTGTGGTACTCCACTTGTGACATCCCAGCAAACACAGAACGTTTGTGGACGTTTTTAAATGGTGCCACAAAGGTAATACTGTAACTTTTGACATAAATACGTATATCTGACGTTCTTAAAACCAAAGGATATAACTAAAAACATTTATTCTTGAGACACAGTTTTTTAAGATTTATGTAAAAAATTAAAAATAATAGTAAATGCTATGGTATTATAATGTTTTCATGCTTTATATTTAAGAATAAATAATTTTCAGTCAACATTTAGTTTTTTTGTTTACTTTCTGTAAAGCTATCCAATTTACGTTCTTATAACATAAATATAACATTTATATGACGTCAGTATAACGTTATTTACACGACATCATTACGTTATTATGATGTTATATTAACGTATAATTCCTGTATGAAAACCAGAATATATATTGAACTTTATGTTTTAAACCTTGTAAAGTTATCATAAAACTTGGAATAAGACGGTAAACATGCTTTACTTATGAAAATATACAAACAAATCAACAAAAACATTTTAACATAAAAAACATAAACATAACATAAATTAATTGCATGCATGGGAGTTAACTGGAACTCTGTAATATTGCATACATGAACCTTAAGGTACAAACCCAGTGTATTTACTCATTCAGTTCTTTCCTAAATCTAAATTTTTCAAATTTTTACACTTTGTTTCGAGTTCTGTCTTGTGTTGCTACTTGTAATACCCCATTAATGTCCCCTTTGTTATGTCCATTCATCCCATTGTGCACCTCTACCATATGTCACTCCTAATTCTTTGCTTTTCTAGAGAATGTAATATAAGCTTTGACAATCTTTCTTCATATGACAGGTTAACAGGTAGAACAAAGATTACTATTTATATATGGATAACTATTATAAGTCGGTTTGAATGAGTGAATTGCTGCTTGAAGATAGGTATATACACGTGTGGTACTATCAGATTGCATCGTGGTGAGCCTAAAACCCTTCAGATCCAAGCAAAGGGTAAAATGCCAGCAGATACAATTGCGAACACATTGATACCAAAATAAAAGACATATGACGAGAATTGAGGAAACCAAAGTGAAAAGAGTGTTCACATTACATTGCACTAGAGTGCTCCCGGGTTACTTTCTCTCACTTTCTCTGTTTTGTGCGGATGGTACACCTTGCTTTTGGAGTTTATATGCATTTAAACCTGTAGATAATTCTATTGCTAACACATTGATACCAAAATGAAAGACCTAGGATGACAATTGGGGTGACCAAAATGAAAAGAGTGTATACATTTTATCGCTCTTGTGCGCTCCCTGGTAACACACTCTCGCTTACTCTGTTTGTTGCGGATGGTAAGCCGGGCTTTTGGAGTTTATATGCCTTTAGTCCTGTAGAGAATTCTATTGCGAACACATTGATGCCAAATTGAAAAACCTAGGATGAGAATTAAGGTAACAAAGTTGAAAAGGGTATACACTTTTCAGTATTATCACGCTCTCTAATGTAATGAGAGTTGCCTGAGGGTGGCTCAGCTTTCTTTTTCTGGTACCCTTGGCCTACATTCATCTTGTCGGCGGGTGGAGCGCGCTGCTCTCTTTGACATTATATGCACATAGTTCTGTTGGGAATTCCATTGCGAACGCATTGATACCAAAATGAAAGACATAGGACGAGAATTAAGGTGACAAAGTTGAAAAGAGTATACACTTTTCAGTATTTCCGCGCACTACCAGGGAATGTCCAAAAAAAATGGAGAGAGTGGAGGGGTAACTTGCCCAAAACGCGAAAGTGTTTAGGGAGATTAACTTTCGTTCAATACTATTATGCAAAAGGAGCGACACATCTATGGTTCATCCAATAAAATCAGCAGACTTCTAGATGTTACCACTGCTCGGCTTAGACTCGGTTACAAGTATTTCTGGGAATTCTCATTATCTGCCGATGTAGACCTGACCAAATGTTAACTGTCAACAAAATTATTTGCACACCCCTCCGTCACTATGTGATAGTGAATTCAGAGACAATTCTATAATCAATGTACCAACGATGTGTCAATATTTCATTCAAAATGATCTGGTACCAGAAATTTTAGCCAAATATCCCCAGTTTGCTAACTGTAAGTAGTAACTAAGTGATTGTAACCTATCCACCGCTGCCCACTGGATGGGGAGCGGTGTGCAGGACAAGCATATCAATTGTGACACTAGCTCTCCACATATGTCAGTTGCTTAATTTAGAAACTATACTTGTGATCGATCTCGAACCCATTGTTGATGTGACGACTTATACTGAATTTTGTAACTAGCTCATCAAGATTGTAACTTGCTTAGCTAAATGAATTGTGGGGTTCAGTCCCTGAGCCCATTATGTGCCTCTGCAACCCTTTCCACTACCGCCCACAAGATGGGTATGGGGTGCATAATAAATGAACTAAACTAACTTTAAGGCATCCTGAAAGAAAGCTTGGAGGGCTTGAAAAATTGCAGAACGAAGCCTTGAGGATAATCCTTGGGTGCCCTCGTACCACAAAGATACTTAATATGAGAAAGGAACTTAATATTCCGAGCGTTGTTTATCGTGTTACTGAAAATAACTGTCAAATTGGTATAAAAATGCTTAGGCTAGCTCATCCTAACCGTTGCACAGAAGCCCTCCAGAATTTCTTTATTGAATGTAAACATTGTTTCAAATAGATAAATAAAATTGGAACTGAACTCAGAAAGTATCAGATTTATAATTTGTACCAAGAGAGACAACAATAGCACTTTCCTGCACTGTAGGAAATTACACCCTTTTCAATTTTAATCCCTCCCTTTCCATCAAAGGAGCAAATTAGAGATCAGTCCCAGCTTCGTTTTGAGGCAAAGCTTAACGTCTTAAGCCATATTGATGCTCTGTCCACAGAGCATTCTCTCTCTCAAATCATATACACTGAAGGTTTCCTAGAGCGCCCAACGGGTGCAGCTGGAAGTGCAGATGTCCTGGCAATAGGATATGACTTATATTTTGAGTGGGGAGTCCGTATAAACAACTGGGCCTCTACCCTTCAGACTGAACTATTTGCCTTGCTCCTTGCACTGAAATGTGTACAAGTATCCAAACTTGATACATTAATTGTAAGTGACTCTTTATCATCCTTAATTGCTGTCAACTCTTTAAGACATAACTGTAACATGCTTGTGTCTGAAGCTAGAGACAAATACAATAACAACTTGAGGAACCTTATCATAAACAATAATCTCAACAAAAAATCACATAGTTCTCAGAGGTGATTTCAATATTGACCTAGGGCTACAAAATAACCCTCAAGTAGACTATTTCCTCAACAGCATGAATTCCTGTATGCTCATCCCCGCAATCACCAGGCCCACCCGAGTCACTCAAACATCTGCGACTACCCTGGATCACTGATGGACCAACATAACAGCTCCTCTTACATCAAGTATAATCACTGACAGAACAACTGACCACTATCCTACCTTCCTTGTAGCGAACATGGCCATAACACCACCAGGTAACAAGAAAATTACCTTTAGGTTACAATGTGAAGCGGCAATAGGCAATCTCACAAATGCCCTCCACAATGTAAACTGGGAATCTAAATTTATCAATACACAGGATAATAATTCGCTAACTAGCCTCTTTCCAAAATTTAAAGCCTTTACAATACTTATTGTCCTCTCCTCACCAAGCAAGTAACTGGCAAAAAGGTTAAATAATCCCTGGCTCACTAATGGCATACTTAAAGCAATCGACAAGAAACATGAATATGAAAAAAAAACTTAGGATTGGCCTAGTTAGAAAAGAAGTAGTTAAGAGGTACTCATCAGTGCTTACCAGTATAATAAGAGCAAAGCGTTCCTATTACGAGAATAGATTCAAAGAAGCAAAAGGCAACATAAAAAGCACATGGAGAGCCATCTCTACCATCCTAGGAGCTAAACAACATTTACATAATAAGATAAAAATCTCCAAGGATGGTTATACACCTGCAACAGACCTTGAAACAGCAACTGAATTTAATAGCTTCTTTTCATCGTTTGGTGCTCACCTTGCCCGAAAAATCCCAGAGGCTCAGACATATGTTACCACATATCTTTCACGCAGCTATCCAAACTCTCTTCTCCTCTCTCCGGTCAGCCCTACAGATGTTGTGTCCATCATTCACTCGCTAAAAACCAAAGCTGGGAACATTATTGAAATACCATCGATGGTACACAGGCGTGCCTCTCATGCCCTTGCACCATCCATAGCACTGCTGTTCAACAAATCCCTAGAGTGTCATACCTTCCCTGATATCCTTAAAAAAGCAAGAGTAACGCCAGTTCATAAAGGAGGTAACACGGCAGACATAAATAATTACAGACCCATATCGAATCTACCTATATTATCAAAAATATTTTTTTTTTTTTACAAACAGCTCTACTCCAATCTTCTAAAATTCAATATACTAAGTCCCTGTCAGTTTGGCTTCCGCTCCCAAAAGAGTACCAATGATGCTATTGTTAGTCTGCTTGACTTAATCTTCTCAGCCCTTGACAAAAGTGAGTTTCCAATTGAACTCTTCATCGGCCTGAGAAAGGCCTTTGATACTGTTAACCATAACTACCTCTTACTTAAATTCCACCATTATGGAATCCGTGGCCTTGCCCTAAACTATATCCGATCCTATCTTAGTAACAGACACCAATATGAAGCCATCAATGATATAACCTCTCCCACTCTACCACTTACCGTAAAGGTGCCACAGAGCAGCATCCTAGGACCCTCCTGTTTCTTATATACATCAATGATCTCCCTAATGTCTCTAACATACTTAAACCTATATTGTTGGCTGATGATACTACTCATCTACTCTGACCCCAACCCACTCCTGTTAAATAATGTTGTAAACAATTAATTAAAAAAAAGTCTACTTGTGGATGTCAACCAACAAACCTCACACAAAACATAGAAAAGACCTACTATATCTTATTTGGAAACAAATCAACAAATGCAATTCAGCTTCAGATAGATAATGTAAACATTAGCAATAAAAATGATGGAAAGTTTCTTAGCCTATACTTAGACAAGAGACGCAACTTCCGCACCCATATACAACACATAACTAAAAAGGTTTCTAAAACAGTTGGTATACTGTTTAAGATCAGATATTATGTACCCTACTCTGCTCTCCTCTCACTCTATTATGCACTTATCTATCCCTATCATTCTTATGGTGTTTGTGCTTGGGGTTCAACCTCTGCAAACTACCTCAGGCCCATCATCATCCAGTAAAAATCTGCTATCAGGACAATAACTAACTCTACCTTCAGACAACACACAGCTCCCTTGTTCAAATCCTTAAACATGCTAAACAAATTCACTCCATACATTCCCCTGTGTAAATTACGTTTATAAAGCCCTTTTTCTAACTGCAAACCCTGTTCTGAAACTCTTCCTGGACAGATGTAATGGAACACATGGCCACGTCCCCACCAGACATAAATATCTCTTTGATATCCAGAGTCAAACTTAATCTATGTAAACACTCTATGTAAATAAAGGGACCTAGTCTATGGAACTCACTCCCTTATATTGATTTGAAAAGCTGTCCAACTTCTACCATATTCAAAAATAAAACCAAAAAGTACCTGTAGTACTTTTTAAGTACGAGGGAGTAATGCGCAAAGCGTCCCTCACCTGTGACGTCACAGCATCATCTGACGCCATATCAACACAGCGGCCATTTTGTCGTGAGTTCAGTCATGGCGAGGACTTACCCTTCATGCAAACTGCACCTACTATCAAGAAGAAGAAGATTTTGTGTTCCACCGATAGTATTATCGTAAGTAAACACTTATATTTTATATTTTATTATATTAATTGATTCTATTTTTCTGTAATAAAGGTCCAAAGGGTTGTTAAGGAACAAGGGTGTAGCGATACCGACGCTCAGTGCGCTCAACTCACACCAAAGTATCACCTGTGTAGCTTCTGTAATTAGTGTTAATTAGTTATGCTATAAGATAATGGAGCGAGTATAAGATTAACTCGCTACAAGGGTACTGTGTTGGGAGGTGAGGGCTGTTACTGGTGTCTGTGGGGATGTGAGGACTTGTACCAACCACTATCACCACCAGTACCTTGTCTTGCACCCTGCTTAGTATTCCTATTGAGATATGAAGTATTATTGCATTCATATAATTATTCATTCACAGTCATTACTATTTTTATGGGCTATGTTCTGGTACCCTAATGCTTTTTACCCCTGGGCATGTCCATTTACTCTCCAGCCCTTCACAAGCCACTGCTGCACCCCCTCCATGCCCATACTTACTGTGCTTATTCTTACAGGACTGCACTGCATTATGTGGTGCTCACTGCCTGGACACCTTGATACATGCATTATAGGGTTCTGGTAGTTGTTCTACTCACCAAGCCCTTCCAAGGCCAGGCTTGACATGTGAGAGCTTGGTCCAACAGGCTGTTGCTTGGACAGGCCCCTCAGGCCCACATATCCACCACAGCCTTGTTTGTCCGGCACTTCAAAATCAAATGTTTATTTACGTAAGGTACATACATATTTTTAGGTAAGGTACTCTTTATTTGGGTAAATTTATCTTCGTAGTATTTAGTTTTGGCTCGTCTAATTATCTTGGATAGCAATAACGAGTAATTCTTTGAGAATTCTTTGGAAACAATTCCTAACCTATACTTCTCCCAACCTATACTTCTTCTCAAGGTCATCTTCACTTCTTGAAGATGTTCAGGTTTTCTCTTGAAGATGTCGACGGTTGTTCCAGCAATACTGTATTTCTTTTATTGCTGAAAACCTGTTTTCAGCCATAAAAAAATAATCCTGAATCCAGAAAAAAATCCCTTTTGTATCATCTGGAAATTTTCAAATATTGCTGATCAAACCTTAGTCTAAATTAATTGTATATATTATGAATTACAGAGGTCCCAGGACAGGGTTTTTAGGCACTCCACTTACATTTTCCCACTCTGACTTAACCCCCATTTATACAAACTCAGTCTTATCTTTTAGCTAATAATTTATTGTACACACCATACTCAGCCTGTGTAGGGTAGTTTATTGTGCATGTGTAGTATATATATTTGTGTAGTATATTTGGTATATTTAATGCCTCTAACCTCTCCTCATAGTTCTTGTCCTTCAGTTCTGGGAGCCACTTAGTAGCATGTCTTTGCACCTTTTCCAGTTTGTTTATGTGTTCTTAAGATATGGGCACCATACAACCGCTGCATATTCCAACTTTGGTCTAACAAAAGTCGTGAACAATTTCTTGAGTATTTCGCCATCCATGCATTTAAAAGCTCTGAATATTATCCTTTACCTGCAATTGGTTGTTGCTGTATTTATAGAATATGATTTGTTCTACTTTACATTTGTTTGTTCCTTTTTTTCAAAATTTCTTTCTGCCTCTCTCCTCACTGCCGTATAGATGTTTCTCTTTGTATTACTGGTATGTTTGGGGGTTTGGCCTCTTCGTATATTGATTCCATTTTTGTGTCTTTTGGTCTCTGGCCGTCTTGAAATTTCAGTTGAACAAATCCTGTTTCCTAGTTCTGCATCTCTGTTTTGGTATAAATGTTTTTGTTCCTTTATCATATATTTCACAAAATTGACATACTGTGCATTAATTCATCTCAATTACTTCCTTTCCTAACAGCAAGCCTTTCCAGTAAAATTCTTTGAATTCTTTTCTGACTTCTGGCCTAATGTTTGTTTTATCCTAGTGTGTATGATGCCTAGCGTGTGTCTGGTGCCTGTTGTGTTAAACCGAAGATAAATGCATAAGTATAGGTCAGTAATTTCTCCAGCTTTGAAAGGGGCTTTCATTATGCAGCAGTATTCCACTCTAGAGAGCACTAGCGTCTTGAAAACTATCATCATCGGTATAGCATCTCTAGTGTGAAAAGTTCTTGTTATCTATCCTGTCATTTTTCTTGCAGTTGTGACGGCTACTTTATTGTGTTCTTTAAATGTAAGGCCTTCTGACATCAGTACACCCAAATCCTTTACTTTGCTTTTCCGTTCAATGTTATGATTTGACTGAGTTTTGTAAGTGGTTTCCGTTTTTATATTTTCATTTTTTCCGTAGCGCATGAGCTGAAACTTATGTTCGTTAATATAATATATATATTCGTTAATATAATAAGTTCGTTCGTTCGTAAAAGGCTCTTAGCTGCCGCTTTAAGCTTCGTGAGAACAAGGAGATAGTTGTCAAGAGAGGTGACAAGTCGCCAATATATGTCATTCTTAAAAAAGACGAATATCTGGCAAAAATGAACATCATACTCTCTGACCAAACTAAGTTCCAAAGGGTAACGAAGGACTCTACAGCCGAATTAAAAGCAAAGGTCAACAAACTGATCGAAACTGTGAACGCCAAGAAATCCGGACTCCACCTGCCAAAGATCATTGGGGAATATAAACCTGGATATGCGTATGGAAATGTCAAGACGCACAAGCCTGGAAACCCACTTCGGCCAATCATTAGCCAGATACCCACACCCACGTACAGACTGGCGAAGCGACTCAACGGCCTGCTGACTCCTTATGTTCCTTGCGCCTTCAGCCTGAAGTCTCCAAAGGAATTTGTGGACTTACTGCGGGGCGCACGGGCCACAGGGATAAGAGCCTCGTTGGACGTAGAATCGCTGTTTACCAACGTACCTGTGGACGAGACAATCGGAATGATAGCCGACAGAGTGTATCGTGATCCAGCCTGTACTCCTCTTGACATGCCAGAAAGTATTCTGAGGAAACTACTCCAAGCTTGTACTAAAGAGGCACCCTTCTTGAGCCCGGATGGGCACATGTATAAGCAAGTAGATGGGGTCGCCATGGGTTCTCCCCTAGGTGTCCTGTTTGCAAACTTCTACATGGGTACCATCGAGCAAAAAGTCTTAGTCGACATGAACTTGAAACCGGCCATATACTGCAGGTATGTTGACGACATTTTTACACAGGTACCTGATGTCAGACATCTGCAGGAGCTGAAGGAGGCATTTGAGCAGAGTTCCGTGCTGCGTTTCACTTACGAGACGGAAAAGGATGGGAAGCTGCCTTTTCTAGATGTAACAGTCATGGAAAAGGGCGGAGGTTTCCACACTGCAGTCTACACTAAGGAAACAAACATAGGAATGTGCCTAAATGCCAACAGCGACTGCCCTGACAGGTACAAGAGGAGTGTTGTTAACGCATACGTCGACCGTGCTCTCAGCCACAGCTCAGAATGGAAGCAAGTCGACGAAGAACTCTGTAGGGTAAGGCAGGTCCTAGTCAATAACGGCTTCTCCAATGGTTTCATCGAAGACATCATAAGAAGGAAAGTGAAAAGCCATGCAACCTCCGAAGAGACAACTAACACAACACCTATACCCCCTATTAGACTATTTTACAGGAACTTCTTTTCCACAGCTCATAAAATGGAGGAAAGGGTCCTGAAAGATATTGTTAATAGAAACGTTATCCCTACAGACAAAAATCAGAGGATACAACTGACGATTTACTATAAAACCAGAAAAACGGCCAGCCTACTCATGAGAAACTCTCCAGACACAAAACAGAACGCTTTAAAAGAGACTAACGTCGTCTATGCCTTCAAATGCCCACTTGGGGACTGTAAGCTCCAAAAAAACCAGTATATAGGCAAGACAACAACATCTCTTTCTAGGCGTTTAACAATGCATAAGCAACAGGGCTCCATTAAGGAACATATAATCTCTTCCCATAACCAAACCATCGCCAGAGAAATCCTAGTAAACAACACAGAAATCATCGATAGATACAGCGATAGCAGGCGGCTTGACGTTTGCGAGGCACTACACATCAAGAAGTCAACACCAGCAATCAACAGCCAATTATTGCACAACTATATTCTACCCACCTCAAGACTCCGCTCCAATATAGAAGCATCAAGAAATATGGACCAATAGGCTTTCTGCAAACACTTCTATTCAATACCCATTGTTTCTGTTCTGTCTTGTGTTGATACTTTTAATACCCTATTAATATCCCCTATTGTTCTGTCTTGTGTTAATGCCACATCACCTTTCCCACCTCACTCAAATGTAGATATAAAATCAGAGAAACGCAAGTTCTAATCAGTTGTGTATTTGTGAAGTCTTTGAAAATGTAATAAGTTTTACGAAACGCGCCGGTGTCGCGTCAGACTAGAAATAAAAATGAATTTTGGAGAAGTGATTTTTGATTTACCTCCAACAGTGAAGCGTAATGTACGAAAGATTGAGAAAATTCGTGTTAGAATTATTAATCTTACTTTTTCGGTCATATTTAATAATATATGTCTACAGGAAAGACTGCTACCAAAATATACTAATATATATATATATATATATATATATATATATATATATATATATATATATATATATATATATATATATATATATATATATATATATATATATAATGTGTCGTACCTAGTAGCCAGAACGCACATCTCAGCTTACTATGCAAGGCCCGATTTGCCTAATAAGCCAAGTTTTCATGAATTAATGTTTTTTTGACTACCTAACCTAACATTTTCAGCTACCTAACCTAACCTAACCTATAAAGATAGGTTAGGTTCGGTCATATATCTATATTAATTTTAACTCCAATAAAAAAAGAATTGACCTCATACATAATGAAATGGATAGCTTTATCATTTCATAAGAAAAAAAATAGAGAAAATATATTAATTCATGAAAACTTGGCTTATTAGGCAAATCGGGCCTTGCATAGTAGGCTGAAAAGTGCGTTCTGGCTACTAGGTACGACATATATATATATATATATATATATATATATATATATATATATATATATATATATATATATATATATATATATATATATATATATATATATATATTATATATATAATATATATATATATAATGACCCACCCCTAGATCTCTTTTTTTATCAGAATTCTTTAAAGATTTCTCACATAATGTATAGGTTGTGTGGGGTCTATGTTCTCCTGTTCCACATTCCATAACATGGCATTTATTAACATTAAATTCCATTTGCAATATATATATATATATATATATATATATATATATATATATATATATATATATATATATATATATATATAGATATATATATATATATATATATATATATATATATATATATATATATATATATATATATATATATATATATATATATATATAGTGTGTGTGTAATTACCTAAGTGTAGTTACAGGATGAGACCGTCTTCCAAGCACTCTCTGTCATATAACGCTTTGAAACTACTGACAGTCTTGGCCTCCACCACCTTCTCACCTGACTTGTTCCAACCGTCTACCACTATTTGCGAAAGTGAATTTTCTTATATTTCTTTAGCATCTGTGTTAAGCTAGTTTCAATCTATGACCTCCTGTTCTTGAAGTTCCAGGTCTCAGGAAATCTTCCCTGTCGATTTTATCAATTCCTGTTACTATTTTGTATGTAGTGATCATATCACCTCTTTCTTCTGTCTTTTAGTTTTGGCATATTTAATGCCTCTAACCTCTCCTCGTAGCTCTTGCCCTTCAGTTCTGGGAGCCACTTAGTAGCATGTCTTTGCACCTTTTCCAGTTTGTTGATGTGCTTCTTAAGATATGGGCCAACTTCTGTTGTTGGGCACCACACAACAGCTGCATATTCTAGCTTTGGCGTAACAAAAGTCATGAACAATTTCTTTAGTATATCACCATCCATGTATTTAAACGCAATTCTAAAGTTAGAAAGCGTAGCATAGGCTCCTCGCACAATATTCTTTATGTGGTCCTCAGGTGATAGTTTTCTATCTAGAACCACCCCTAGATCTCTTTCTTTATCAGAATTCTTTAAAGATTTCTCACATAATGTATAGGTTGTGTGGGGTCTATGTTCTCCTGTTCCACATTCCATAACATGGCATTTATTAACATTAAATTCCATTTGCCAAGTGGTGCTCCATATACTTATTTTATCCAGGTTTTCTTGACGGGCATGACAATCATCTAAATTTCTTATCCTTCCTATTATCTTAGCATCATCAGCAAACATGTTCATGTAATTCTGTATACCAACTGGTAGATCATTTATGTAGACAATAAACATCACTGGTGCAAGAACTGACCCCTGTGGTACTCCACTTGTGACATTTCTCCAGTCCGATACATTGCCTCTGATTACTGCCCTCATTTTTCTATCAGTCAGAAAATTTTTCATCCATATTAGAAGCTTACCT